>NW_020664462.1:27585437-27681126 GCF_002925995.2 Terrapene triunguis | reverse complement strand
CTTCTTTATCAAGGTGCTGGCTGGCTTTTCTTCTTTATCAAGGTGCTGGCTGGCTAACAGCCCTCGAATTGAGAACACCTGCGATGACTAGAATTATCTGCCCTGAAGGCAAGCCTGTGTTCTGCTCAGATTGAGCGGGCTTCTGATTCTAAGGGGTACATTACCAGTTCAGCTGGGCTTTAATATGTTCAGCTAAGTACAGTCTAATTGATGGTGGTTCTGTTCCTGTGACCTTCTGACCACACTATCTGTAGATGGTCCAACAGGGCAGAGCGGCTCAGAAATTAAACTGTAAACATGAGAAAATGCTTACATCATTTAGGTACCTGACCCAGGCCAATGTGGCTGCATCATTCTGTATGCTGTGGGATGACCTGCCTCACAGGGACCAGACCCCCCAAAACTGAGGCCAACATCTCACTCTTCCATTTAGCTAGAGTGCCTTCCTGAACCCTCTGAAGTGTCATGGTCCTTTCATCTCTAAGGACTGACAACTGAACTAAAATTTGGCCCTATTTGCAGCTTAGGTTTTGGCTCTCTAGGTTCTAAGGGCTAGAAACACAGTTCTGCAAAGCAAAGCTTATTCTTGAGCTCTTGCAATGGGAGCAGCAAATTCAGCTTTTACTTCATGATCTCGGGAGGAGTAAATTAGGTTAGGCTTGTTTCCAGGGCCTACGGAAGCTGCACTTCAATTTAAAGCAGACCTTATATTTGGAGAAGGATCAACCCCAGCTTCCTAAGGATTACATTCCTTATGGAAGCCCACAGGCTGCTTGTGATTTTTTTAGGTCTCCTGTGTTCTGGAAAGGACAATGGGGATGGGCTTTTACGGGAAGGGGGGAAGCACTGGTGTTCCCCGCATTCTCTAGGGCACCCCACCTTCACCCTTCCGTGGGCTCGAGGCGTAACCCGGTCAATTTAGGTGCCCCCACCCTTTCCCAGTTCCTAGGGTTCAGGACGTAATCTTCTGCGGGCTTGCAAGGTCTTTTTACCAGTGAAAGAGCCTTACACAGTAATATCCTTAACCTCTATTTATTAACAGTTACCAAAACAGAATACACACGCTAACCATACAATGCTCACCACTCCCAATAAGGCAGACAAATTTTCCTGGTGACCATTCAGGATCAGGTCGTCCAGGGACTCCAGCTTCTGCATGATGGTAGTTGTCAGGGTGTTGAGGTCTGGCAGCTCTGATCTTGGGCTGTGTCCTGAAGTTAGATGCCAAAGAACTTCCTTTTGGACCCCAGTTTATATAGTTAAACTTGAGTCCTGCTTAGCTCTATCGTAAAGTACTACAAAACAGTATTTTTCACCAATCCTAGCCCATTATGAAACAATTCTTTAAGCGTTCCTACCTCACCACCTTAGTTGATTTAAATCTTGCAAAATTAGTTATGCAACAGACAGAAACAATTAAAGAATCAGAGAGAGAGACCATATAGATAATAGAGAAGTAGGGACCATAAAGGCAAAACAATAGATGTCTAGATTTCACAAACACACCTGTTGATAAGTCATTCCTTGCCAGACCGAATGCTATAAAACAAAGTTTTTCCTAAACATCTCAAGATCTGTTTCTTTATCTGATGATGGTGGGTACTACTAGGACAGGAGGGCCTTCTTAACAGCCTGATATAACACTCTTTGTTTTGATGCAATTGAATGTGAGGATGTGACTTTCTGCTGCTTAGCTCATGGCTGCTACTGTCCTAATGTGGCTGCAGAAAAAGGCCTCAGACCTTACACTGGAAAAGGCAGAACAAATCCTTGCCAAGTAGGTTGGTCTCGCACAAGGGTAAATTGGAAATACTGTAATTTACCAGAGACTTGTCTAGACTGCATCAGTGAGGATTGTCTAGAACAGGGGTTCCCAAACTTGGTTTGCGGCTTGTTCAGGGTAAGCCCCTGGCGGACCGTGAGATGCTTTGTTTACCTGAGCGTCTGCAGGTATGGCCGCTCGCAGCTCCCAGTGGCCACGGTTCGGCGTTCCTGGCCAATAGGAGATGCGGGAAGCGGTGGCCCGGCAGCTCTGCTACGAACGGCCGTACCTGCGGAGGCTCAGGGAAACAAAGTGTCTCACGGCCCGCCAGGGGCTTACCCCTGAACAAGCCGCGAACCAAGTTTGGGAATCCCTGGTCTAGAAGCTGAGTAAAAAGACCTTGTTCTTAAAGTTTGCTTTGAAACTTTCTGTCTCTCTACAACCAGATCCTACAGCAAGATAACTGGTCTGGTGGCTGCAGAGGTGAATCACACCTATTTGAAATTGGCCACGTGACTTGCAGAATTTCATAACATTTGTTATAACTTAACATAATTGATTGTCCTGTATCATAGTAGTACATGTCTTGGACTTTCTGGTTTGACTAGTAGACTACTGATGTATCAGTCACAACTGATACCCCTTCCTTTCAAACTAACTCCCATTTACACCCGAGATCTTCACCATAGACCTTGTCAGGTCAGTCCCCCAGACCTCTGTCCTATCCTGCTGGCCTCTCATCTGAGGGTTCCCCCTCCTCCCTCACACAATGTGAATATTCTACCGGTTAGATATGGAGGCCACTTTAAATATTACCTTTACCAAGAAGACATTTGGGCAGCAGTGGGAAATTGGACCCTTCCAAGTCCAGGCCTCATTACTGCTTTGGAAATATTTCAGGTATCTCCATTATAGAAAAATGAATGCTGACTTTAATACCTGTTTTTTGGACGACTTCCATGCCAGGCCAAATTTTGGCCATATTTGTTTGCACAGAAGCTGAACAAACTTGCATTGTCTATACATTGTTTTAAATTAGCTTTCAAAGGTGACTGAGCTAGTAAACTCAGGGCAGGGAAATGAGGATCACAATTCTACACTGCCTTGGACTGCCCATCTGTTGGCAGGTAAGAATTATAGCCAAACGTCTGTGCAGTAGAAATGGTATGCTGCTTAGCTTTCAACATTTTTTTCATGTCAACTTTGCAGTGACATTAGGAGGATGGCTACTGAAAGTTTAATTTTAAAAATCTCTGGATTAGCACTTCAAGTGTAGTTTAAATTTCACTGGGTTCACAAACTTGGCTTCTTGTTACTGATAGATATCAAGGGCAAATCCTTTGTTATTTGAGCGGCCTCTTATATCAAGTGACAACTATGCTGTTTTTTTTCTGACCCATACTGCAGATAGCTGCCCTATGCAAATCAGAAGCTTGCATAAATGTGAATAGTCCATGCCACTAAATTCAAAAGAGCAGCAGAGCTGGCTTAGAAGTTAGGAGCTGCTTTGAATCCCGAGCCTGTAAAGCAGCTTTTTGTGAATTAGATCATGGGTGACATGTTGTGTAACTTAATTTTAAACTTGTTCTAAGTGCAGTACTGGATGCTACTATTGTGGGCAGTGAGAAATAAATGACTGCCATATGAGTTATCATTTCAGTCCTCTTGATATGCAAGCAAAAACTATTCAGACTCCCATAAATCTTCTTGGCATTGAACTTCATGGAATGTGTCACAAACTTTATTTAGCTTCTGTAATGTACCAGTTTCCAGCAGGCTTGTAGCATGTATTGGAGTAAGCTGGGTATGTAAAACAACTGTCTGAACAAATCTCTCAGAATTCTTATGTGAATTATTTGGACTTCAGAAGGGTGAAATCTGCTCCCATATGTGGAAACAGCCTTGAAAATTTATTTTAATTCAAATGGCATGTAAAGGAAGTGAAATGGGAAATAAGGGGAAAAAACTAGTTTTAAAAGCCTATAACAGATTAACCCATGTGAAAGAGGCATGATGTCCAGGAAGGAGATTAATGTGTGGTACTGAGATGTCTGCTGCTTCTGCTAATCTGTGTAAATGACCTAGATGGAAGGACCAACTACAGGCTAGATAAATTTTCTGACCGCATAAAACTGGGTGTGTAAAAAGCACACAAAGCAAACAGCAAGTATAATGCAAAGGATTGGAAGTGGCATTGTCACTGGGTTTGTAAAAATCCCTGGAAGTGTAACGTTGGCAAATTAGTATTAATGAATAGGCCATTAAAATTAGAAGAATCTTGAGGGGTAGTGATGAAAACTCCAGAGGTAATTATAGAGATGGCAAAATATTAGGCTATCTAGTTTAATAATTACCTTGTCTAGGAAACCATGATGAGATTATACTGTGTGGGAAAGCCTTACTGGGAAGTTATCTGTTCTTTGCATTTTATAAATGGATTCCTGAATTAAAAGTACGTGCTTACTTCCATCTATTAAGTAAACAGATCTCCATGTCAAGTGCTGAGACTGACCTTTCTTTTGTTCAGTTTTTGTGTAGATCACAACTGCTGGTTTGCTGGCACAGTGTATCTTTGGATGAGGGAAGGGACATAGAGTGGTTACCCTCGTGAAAAACCCTCAGTTGTGTTAAAGAAATAGACCTCCGTATCTGTGGTAATCAGTAGGGTAAGGGAAATCCCTTACCCTACTGATTACCACAGATACGAAGGGATTTCCCTTACCCTACTGATTACCACAGATACGGAGGTCTATTTACTTTACTTTACTGCAAATACTAGGGTAACCTTGGATAAATATAAAGGCTAAAATTGTACATTTGAAGGATGGCCATAGCATATAAAGGACTGATTCCCTTTCGAAGAGATGAAGTTACCAATACTTTGCTTGTTAACAATATTAAATGTTCCTTTACAATAAAAACTGTATGGAGTCTAAGGAGAACTACACATTCACAGTTTGTATCCATCCTCTGGCAAATAAAAGTTAATAGAAACTTCTATAACTTGGGTATAATATGTTTTGATGATTGGGTTCATCCAGGCCGTTAAGGGGTTGGTCATCATCTGCCTTGTAATCCTAGGTGTCTGGTGGCTGTGCCGCTTCGGTGCAGGCATGGACCCCAACAGCTTGCCAGCACCCCACAGGCCTCACCCTGGCTTTGCCCAAGCTGATTACTCCTTGCAGGCTGACCTTAGTACCCTTCTGGCCCTGAATTTGCCCCCAAATCATCCTACTGCAGGGACAGTCCCTTTCACTGGACCCTCACAGAGACAGTGTTTAGGTTTGCAGCCTTTACCAAGGCAGTAATACACTCCAACCTGTTAGCTTTCAAGAAGCACATACTTTACTGAACTTACACAGCACTGATGATTTTATAATGAAAGCAAAATAAGTTTATTAACAAAAGTGGATTAAGTGATACCACGTAAAGAGATAAAGGTAAAGATGGTTACAAGCAAATAAAAGTGAAAACATCCATCTAAAATTCTAAAACTTAATCTAGCAAGATACAGTCTTTGTTCAAAATGGTTTCTGTCCCTGAGTCTCCTTTCCATCATTTTACTGGCCAGGACACATCACAGAGATCAAATCGCTTGGGTTTTTTTTGTCCCCTAAGGTGAAGGATAAAGATAGAATCTCTATCTGTGCCTTATATCCCCAAAGGGATGTCTTTGTCTGAAGCCCTACTGGGCATTCAGTCTCCTGAGTCTCTCTCTGAGGAGCAGAAGCCATATTAATTCTCTCTCTTGAGTTCGGGATCAGGATAACCCCACTGGTTTAGCTCAATGGCTTTGTTTACTGATAATATGTACATTGAGGTAAATTCGTATTCCTTTGTCCAGAACAGACCTGTTTATCACCTTTACCCAGGCTAGGCTGTCTGGTCTTAAACGTGTTCTAGTACCATCATACAGAGGCAATTTATAACTTCATTTATAATGTTAACACATCCATTGTGCAATATTAATAACCAGCATGTTATTAGCTTTCAGCTGATACCTCACAAGGCATATTTCATAGTAGTGTGTACGGTGTGACTGGGTCACATATGCTTGTATTTCTTTTTTTTATAGAATAAATATAAAGGGAAACTTAATTTTGGAACAAATGCTGAAGCAAAGCCCCACTGGTAAGACTAGCATTTGAAATGTGGGTAAACATGAAACATTTGAACATTCTTGAGTAGGTGAAGTCCAAAATGTAACGAACCTTTAAAGTTTGTTAGCACTGAGCTGTTGCCAATCAGTTTATAAATTTCCACAGGTTTTAGGGTGGGAATAAAGAAGGAACACACCATTTTGACACTCAGAAATTAAAGATGTCATATATTATAGCTTTATAATGACGATGAAATGCCTCTGAAATCCTGGGGGGGAAATAGTATGGTCTGAAAAAAACCCTGTAAAATTAAAAACAAGCTAAAAGGACCCTGAAGGCTTGGAGGCATTTAAACTGTTCTTCCAACTTGATTTCAAATTGAAAACAACACTTTTAGAAATGACTCTTCAGCCACTGACTTCAACAGAAGCTACATACCCATGAAGATTTAAAAGCGCTCTGTTAATTTAGCATATGAAGTATTAATATAAACCAAAAGAGAAAATAACCATCACAGGAACTCCCCCACCAGCTGGTAACCTGCAACTGAAACCTACTGCCAGCTGGTCAGTTCTACTGCAGTGTTGGGGGAAGGGAGAAGACATTAGTTCATCTCTGTCAGCACCAGGGCACTGAGGCAGCAGGAGACCAAAGAGGGTAGCCCGGCTTATTAGGGAGATGTCCTGAGGCAAGTATGCAATGAGTTCCAGAGCAGTGGTCTGCCAATTCTGAAGACCATTCATGTGGAAGGCTTTTTGGAAATAATCTGGTTGTGCACAGCAGTGGGGGCTATCCCAGAAAGTGCTTAACTAGGTGAGAAGTGTGTGGTCCTGCCTCCCTGTTCATCAAATCAATCTTCAGAAGAGTTAGGTTATTCACTAGTAATTACCCATTGTTTGATGCTTCTTACCCCAGAGGGCACTTACCTTTATAACCTTTGATTTATGTGTTTCCAATTCCTAATTTTAAAAATAAGGAATAAAACCAAATTGAATTCTTTAAGGAATAGGGTCTCCAACTGTGGTTTGGGGTTGTGCCATCAGCATATGGGGTTGCAGGTCCAATGGCCCAGATTCAGCTTGAGATGATGCCATCTGTACCCAAATGTGTCCAGACCAGCTCCACAAATGCTGCATCAGGAGGGCACTGTCTTGATCAATAAAATGGTGGCCTCCTGGTGGTGTAACCTCACACATAAGTGAGTGTGAGGTCATGTGTGGACGCTGCCAATTTGTAGTAGTTCAAAATGGCGGCCCCCTGGTGTGGCGTGTGTGGAGCAGGTATGGACATGTTGGCTGTACGGAGATGGCGTGCAGATGTCAGTTTGGCTGTTTGAACCACCTTCTGTGGAAGCATCTAGGTGAGGGACTTCAGTGCAGAAGATCCTTTTCTGTGGCAGCCACCTCATTAACAGAGCATCCTCTCTGCTTGAGCTGGTAAGAGCCTGTGCTAGCTTTTTCTGAGATGGGAATCTGAAGGGCTTGTAAGCTCCTTAAGGCAGGGTCAATATCTTCTTTTATGCCACCCTGAGTACCTTCCCGATGGATTAAAAAAAAATCATTGCAAGACTGTTTCTGTGCTGTCTTAGTATCACCACATAGGGCCTTTCTAAGTCTTGGCCTCATTTACATAACAGTGAATTCCTCTTTCTGATTTGCGATAAGAGGCACAACTGACTCATTTTTATGCAGAGTATCCACTTCGGCCTCCAGCGGTGAGTCTAGTGATGCAGGAATGAATGAAAAACAAGAAACATGCTCACAAGTATGGCCAGGCTTTCTTGGATTATGGCATCAGCAGTGTTTTAGTCAAGAATGAAGAAAGGCCAAAATGCCCCTGTGTCACATGGTGTTATCTAGTTTCATATTAGAAAGCATTAAATATACTTAACATGTGGGTTTCTTGGCCACTTTGTTGCTGTCTGGGATCACAGGAAAGAGTAAATCTCAAATGGGGTCACGCAGGCTTTAAGGTTCAAGCCTCCAGAGCAGTTACAGATAATTTAGTTTAGTGGAGGACTGTGACTGGCACAATGAGTGATTAAAATTAAAAACTTTGCTTAACTATTTTATATTAAATAAACAGGTATTACAATATAACCATACACTGCATTGACACCCACATTCTAAAATGAAATGATGCATTTAGGGATGATCAGTCCCTAAATGAGGAGAATGGGTATTGGTACCTTGATGGTGGATGGGCATGCCTAATCTTAAATTAGCACGCTACCCTTTTTAGAATCAATTATAATAATGCACCTTAAGTAATTAGCATTAAATCCACATTCTTTACCATAAAATAGTCTGTGAGAAAATAGAAAATATTTATTAACATTAAACTCATATTTAATTAATATTTGCATAAATGCCATACTAATAACTATCAATATAGGTAGCATTTTCCAAAACATTAACACTTCATGTAAAACACTTGTAAAAACCAGTTAGGAGCAAAACATGTTTACTACATGACCTTATTTTCAGCTTGCTTTTTAATTTTCTCACTTCATTTCTATATAAATGTAAGCAAGCATCACCTCTATAGGCTACAACCTACATGGCACTTTTCTCCCTCTTTGACAAATACTGGGGGGAAAAATCAGGCAGGACAAAGCCAAACTCTCACTTGCCAGATGCACTTCTTGGTGGAATCGTGCTTCAAGATACTTCTCGACAAATGGTGCCCACTGAGAGTACCTTTCAGAGTACAACTTACTGCCACCGCAAACCCTATTGGTCACATCTGCAGTTGGGCATAAGGTATCGTGTAGGGAGACCACAAGGCCATCTTCCTGAGAAGAGCACCACGCTCCCCTTTGAGGGTTCTCATTTGCCAAGCCACAGCCAGCCTAAATGTCCACAAATATTTCCTCTGGAAGGAAAGCCCTGGCTTGTTTTCAGTCCAAGATATCCCAAGTGAATGATGTTTCTTGATCTCTTCCACCCCCAAGTGTCTGTTCATAATTATCTCGCTGTCATCTTGTGCATCCCTGTTCTGTCTACATTCACCTGTTGTGTCTTAGCTTTCCCTTGAATTTTAAGGGCCAGGTCCGCGCCATTGTTATGTGAAGTACAGTGCCTAGCAGAGGAAATTCTCACCCCTTAGGTGCTACCACAATACAAATAATATTCACAGGCCTGGGGACTGAGATAGACAGCTCATTCTTTCTGGGGTTTCATCTACAGCTAGTTGACGACAAACCCAAATCCATGGAAATGTGGAGAAAAGGTGTTTGTTTCTTGAAGCCTGGTATGTTGCTACGAGGGCTAGGCACCTGGTGAACGCTGTCTGCTGTGGCAAGATAGAAGAGCGAGACTTGGTGATGGTAGTTTTACCACACAAAAATACTTCTAGTGAGTCAGCTTTGATAGCGATTGTGAAAGTATAAATTGTTTAGGTCAAGAGCCCTGAATCAGTCTTCCAGGGGAAGTGTAGGGATTGTACAAGCTAAAGGACGGGTGAAGAATTTAAACTTTGATATAGCATTTTGTTTCAGTTCTTTTTTGGTTTTGGGGAAGATGAAGTACCTTCAGTAGAAACCCTCTCTCTCCCCTCTTCCCCCCCACTCACCTCCCAGTTCTGCTTTAACACCTTTTTCTATGTCCCTTGTCTCTGCTTTGAGCATTGTCTTGTCAGAGAGATCCCTAAAAAGGGATGGGAAGTAGCACAGTGTGGAACTGGATCACTTCTCTCACTTGGATTCTTTCCAACACCTGGCAATCTGTTGTAATTCCACACCATTCCGCAAGAAATAGACCAAATACTCTCCAACGGGAGGAGACGAGGGGGTAATGGAAATACCAAATGGCCTGAGTGAGCTGTCAAACTCAAGACCAGCTGGGTGCTGAGGTGTGTCCTCTTTGCCTCTTCCACTGCTGGCATAGCTGAGATTTCTGGAAATCAAGAGTAAAAGGCACCATATAGAACCAAAAATAGACTAAGCCATATATTTTCTCTAGGAAGGATAGGCTGGCCACGGTGCAAATATTGTCTTTATCTTCTCAAGACCTCTGGTGGAGTTGAAGCAGTCAATGGAAATGACTTAATGTCCTAAGTCTATTCACTTCAAGACCTCTAACTTTGTACATTCATATATTGGTTTTTGGGGCTTGTCTTTATCACAGTGTTGCATGGCTTAAGAAAACCAACATTGGGAACTGTCAAGAACATTAACGTTTTTGAATGGGTGATTTATGTAACCACAGAATATTTTTGTAACAGTTGCCCATCCTCCATCCTTTTGTTTGTCATCCTTGCTTGTTGTGTCTTGTCTCAAATGAAACTGTAAATTCTTCAGGACAGGGACTGTTGCTTGCTAGAAGTGGGTACAATGTCTAGCCCAATAGAGACATATTTATAATTTGGCCTTGAGGGTGCCATGGTTAATACAAATAGTAAAGAATTTTAAAAGCACAATAGCATCAATCTTAAACCAGTCGATTTAAGCAATTCACTTCTCTAACTACAGATAGAGAGATGATTCCTCCCCTCCACACTTAAGAGATTACTAAATAAAGGGATTATTGTGAATGGAATTAATCATTTTGTTAGAAACCATAAAGCTTTTGTAGAAGAGTTTAGCTTTTTGAAAATAAACCCTGAAATTCAGCACGTTTTTGAGTGGCTAGAGTAACAGAGGCAGCACACAGCTGAATTGATTGTGCCAAGCTGTCACTCATTTTGCCAAGTTGTTGCTAGTTTACATGTGGCTGAATACCATTTATGAAAACAGTTATGCACGGCCTGCTCTTGCGTTGTCTCCAAATAAAGGCACATCTGACAAGAGAGGAGTTAGGCCTCTAATTATCAGACCTTGAGAGAAAGGACCTTTACTATGAACTGAATAGAAGTGATTTCGCTGTAGCAAACTGTTTCCCAAAAAGTTGATTTAAGCTTTCAGTTATGCAAACTTGAAAGCTTATACATTTTAAAAGCATGCTTATATGCTTAAAATATATTTTGCTGTGGAGCCTAACTTTCAAGCCTGGGGCTTAGCCCTGTAGTTGCTTGAATAGACTACTAAAATGCCTAATCTAAGAATTATCTCAGGTAGTTAAACAGAATATTTACTGTTAACAGTAAAGGAATGCAAAAGTGAGCCTTCGCTTGCATATGAGCTCTGGTTGTTACACAGAAGCATGGTGTAGACAAGGGTGTGCCACATATTGTAGAGCTGTGTATGGGTCCTGGAAGGCATACTGCAGCATGGAACCTAAGGTAAGCCTTTGATGTAGTCTTCTGCTGTGGGTTCTGTTGAAAGGGTAATGATGATTTTCTCCTCTTAATATGAAAGTAGTTTTTACTATAAGTTGTCAGAAAGGTTGTGGTGGCTTTATAAGGAATATGTGGTAGTTTAAGAGACTTGAATTTTTCAGATAAAGTGCATTTCAATTGGGTTCACATGGTTTGAAAGGGGTGTAAGTTCTTTAGGGCTGGTTGAGAAGGGACACTCTCCTTCCTAGGTCTGACTCAGCTATTTTTAGACCCAGGTCTAAAAAGAACTTAGTTTTGCATATTATTTATATTAATTCCCAACATGGTTCATGGGTTAAATTTTCCCCTTCCTTTGTAGTGATAGTTTATAAAATTGCTTAGTAGGACAATTTGTAGCTGTAAAGATAGTGAGTGGTTAAATAGTTGTGTGTTTATTTCAACTAATTTTCTTCACAAAAGCAAATAATCCCCACCACTGCCTTCCAAAGGCAGATACATACATACCTTCTGGGAGGAGCCCTGAATGTTGATAAATAATAGGGATTCTGAAGAACATTAGAGATATAATGTAAGAAGACAGGAACAGGATCCAGGAGTGAAGCTTTGGCTGAAATATTCATGCCTTTGCACTAGAATGAACTATGGGGTTGTTCTAGGAGTGTAGCTGGCAGTTTGGTGGTGTTATGTTTTGAATTAGGAGGATCTTTTATCAAGGATGTTGCTTGAATATAAATTATGACTGACAGTGCATTTCCAATGTGTATTGGATTATAACCTGGGGGCGGCGGGACCACTAAATATTCTTTCCCAAAGTTTTTTTCACTTCCCTTCTGTATTGCTGTATTCTCTAGTTATTAATGTTGTACCTAAAACTACCCTGGACTAAACATTTTGAAGTGGGAACCATTAGTTTACAACTTTGTAGGCAGCTTTCTTTGCGCTGTTTGACGCTTATTGTACAAATGCCCTTGGATTTTCAACTGCGTACAGACTAGAACATCCCACAAAAAAACATGCTCTGACCTTAACATCCCGAACTGATTTTCAATATTAGTTCAATATTTAAAATGACAGACACTGCAACAACCAGTGAAATGGGTGCAGTTGGTTCTTCCCTTGAGCCGTAGGGCTGTGTGTGAAATGGGAAAGTCTCTTTTTGTTCAGCTGTTTCTTGTTAGCAGTGAGGGAGCTGAGTAATTAGCGCTTGAGTTTAACCTAAACTCTGGTTCTATGGGAGGTCAGAAGAGCTGAATCTGATTTAGATAAACTGCTTCCTAGAAAAAGAGTTTAGTTCTATTAGTAGCATTTGTCTCTTTACCAGAAGTCATATTCTTCCCTCCTGCTGAACCAGAGAGCTCCTAAAGTGGAAGGAAGTACTTGTGGAGCTCCCAAATGGGACGTGAGCCCTGTTAGAGAGAGTGACTGACTATGCACCCCTTTATTCTGCCTTGTCACTGTAGGATCGAGATTTTTCTTTGCCTCTCTGAGACCTGAATTCTCCCAGCAGCTCTCTCAGGATCAAGACATATATATAAAACTATTCATTTTTGATTATCTCAAACAATACAATTAGACACATTTTTGTTGAGTTTATAAACTTGGTGAGAGTCATCATCCCTGCTCTGCCCCATTCTCTCTCTCTCCCCCCCCTCCCCCCGGTCTCCACCATGCCCCACAGTGTTGGAAACTGTGACAAACCTACACACGTTCATACTTGTTTGAATTTGTAAGAATTGCTTCATTGTTTAACAAAAATGTTGTATGTTCGAATACAGCTCTAAGGGTATGCATGGTGCCTGGTATGGAATCTGCCCCATGGAGCATACAATCTGATTGTGAGCACTTAAGGTGGTGGCAGATGGCCTCATCCAATAGGAAGGAGGAGCTAAACCAAGGGCGGGCAAACTTTTTGGCCTGAGGGCCGCATCGGGTTTTGGAAATTGTATGGAGGGCTGGTTAGGGGAGGGGGTGTGGCCCATGCACCCCCCCCGTTCCTCCACCCCTGCTTCTGGCCCCCTGACAGCCCCCCCGGACTCCTGGCCCATCCAAACCCCCCTGTTCCCTGACGGCCCCCCCGGGACCCCTGCCCCATCCACCTTCCCTGCTCCCTGTCCCCTGACACACACATACACACACACACACACACACACACACACCGGAACCCCCACCCCTGACTGTCCTGCGCCGCCCCATACAACCCCTCCTCTCCTTCCTGACTGCCCCCACCCCCGGACCGCTGCCCCATCCAACTACCCCTTCTCCCTGTCCCTTGACTGCTCCCGGAACCTCTGCCCCTGACTGCCCCCTGCCGCCCCATCCAACCCCTCCTCCTTCCTGACTGCCCCCCCGGGACCCCTGCCCCATCTTGGTGCTCAGCTAGCCCTCATTGACACTGTCTGTCTCATGACCATTAACACATTTTTTACAGAACACATATGAGGTAGGGCAGTAGTATCCTCATTTTACAGATGGGGACCTTGTGCACAAAGAGACTATGTGGTAGAGCTGAGAAATGAACCTAGATCTCATTAGCTTAACCACAAAGTCATCCTTTCTCCTAGAGACCATGCTTCCTCCATAATAAATTCGTTCTCCTCAGGCTATTTACCCACTTCAAAACTTTGAAAGCTCCAGCCTGCATCCATGGAGGCTTTTAGCATCTTCTTCCTCATGATAACTTACAATAAATTAGAATAAAGAACAGGAGTACTTGTGGCACCTTAGAGACTAACAAATTTATTAGAGCATAAGCTTTCGTAGGCTACAACCCACTTCAGTGAAGTGGGTTGTAGCCCACGAAGCTTATGCTCTAAAGTGGGTTGTAGCCCACGAAAGCTTATGCTCTAATAAATTTGTTAGTCTCTAAGGTGCCACAAGTACTCCTGTTCTTTTTGCAGATACAGACTAACACGGCTGCTACTCTGAAACCAATAAATTAGAATAGCTTTTGGCAAAAAAAGAAAAGGGGAGTGCTCACAAATGGCAAGTCACTTAATGAAATGTCCTTTTATTGTCCAAAGTTGACTATTAAAATGAAGCGGTACTGTCCAATAAAATCCCCATGTAATGGCCTCCTTAGCAGCCATCCACTAGTTTGGATCAGTCTTATAAAATATGTTCTAGTGCCCAAATTTGCTTGGATATGCTTTCCTTCTTTTACAGCACACTAGTGTGTCATTGTAAGCTAATGCAAGTACTGGATCAACTCCAACCTCTTTTGTACTAAATCTAGACTTCGGGTATAAGCTGATTATTTTTGTTTCTTAGGAAGTCAGAAACCAGAATTGAGCTAAAGAAAATGTTGCAGCCTTGCACAATGATCCCCCTTGTTCCCACATGCTATTAGAATGATTTTAAATTTCTTGTACTGAATTTTAATTTAGGGATACTGTCCAATAGAGTTCAAAATACTACTGTAGTTTGACTTGAAGCCATTGGCAGTAGGTCCACTTACAAGAAAGATTAAATTACTTAAATCACAAAATGGACTCCGCTTTGTTTCTGTTTAGTTGGCTACTTGAGAATTAGATTTTGAGGTCAAAGTGAGAACACTTCAGTGTATGCTTTGCAGCAACTTTTTGATTTAGACTTTATCCAGAGAAGCTCTGTTACTACCCAACTTTTCTGCTATTTCCACTTAATTATTCAGCCTGATCTGACTTTTATTTCGGGGCGGGGGAGGGGGATTTTTGATGTGGGGATCATGTCTTAATTGGTTTGCAAAGCACCAAATACACTTAGTGCTGAAAGAATATTCACTAATGGCATTTACATTGGGACCACAGTCAGAGGGAGAGCTGTTCTCACACACATTGTAAGAATCTTGACTATCTTTCCAGAGGCCCTTTCAATGTGACACTTGCTAGCAGCGTAGACCTTGTAATCTCCAGTAGTTTTGTCGTACCCTTTTTAATAGATATACTGTGTAAAGTTTTCTATCTGTTGTATTCACGTTTTACGTCTACTTAGAGGAGTGGTTTTCAAATTTTTTCCTCGTGACCCAGTTGAAGAAAATTGTTGATGCCCATGACCCAACATAATTATAGCTTTTGACTAGAGTTTTCATAAAATCATAATATTGCAATACATTCCAGCTTAACCCACTTTACATAACTAACACTAGACACTAGCCTTAGTAAGCCTATGGTAAGGAGAGTGGGAGGTAGCCCAGGGAAGGGCAGAGGGTGCAGTGTGGGGGTGAGGGCTCTAGGGTGGAGCTGGGAATGAGGGGTTCAGGGTGCTGGAGGGGTCTCAGGGCTGGGGCAGAGGGTTGGGATGCGGAGGTGAGGGCTGTGGGGTGAGGCTGGGGATGAGGGGTTCAGGATGCAGAAAGGAGCTCAAGGCAGCAGCAGAGGGTTGGGATGTGGGGAGGGAGTGAGGGCTCTGGTTGGGGGTGCAGGCTCTGGGGTGGGGCCAGGGATGAGGAGTTGAGGGTGCAGGCAGGCTGCCCCAGTGCTGGCACCAGAGGACTCCCCCCAGCCCTCTCCCCACTGGCAGCAGCTAGCTCCGGGGGAACGGCCCATTTCTCTCCCTGCTGGCAGGCAGCACGGAGCTCCGGGGGAAGGGTCCCTCTCTCCTCGCCAGCAGCAGGGAGCTCTGGGGCCGGGGGAGAGGCCCGCAGCAGCCCTGCAAGCCCCAGCTTGCTCCCTTCCCCAGTTCCCGCCCACCCCCACCTCTCTTCTCTCCTCTCCAGGTCCCTGCTGTGCGGCCCTTTAGAGCTGCTGTGCGGCAATGATGGTTATAATTTGAATCAGCAAGGCGACCCAGTGCCTGACATTCTGCAACCCAGTACTGGGTTGTGACCCCTACTTTAAAAAGCGTTGACTTAGAGGATGCATATTTTAAGGTTGCATGATTAAGCACTGGAGTCAGGACTTGCATGTTTAACTCTAGCTACAGTGCTTGTGGTTTTTATACCACTGCTTCTCAACTTTTCTGAGTCTGTACCCCAACTAGTTGTCCTATGAGCTACCGTATCCCATCATCCCTTTTTAGCTGTAAAGGATTGTGTGGTTTGGTTAACAGGAAGACACAATGGGGATACTAGATGGAACGTGCCACCCTCATCTACTCACCTACATGGCACTTCTCCAGGCTAGTGCTGCTTCCAGAGACTGTGACGTCGGCTCCACAGTCCTTTGAAGCACTGGTTCCTCTGTCCTGGATATGAGCACTTGTGACCAGGGCCGGTGCAAGGATGTTTCGCGCCCTAGGCGAAACTTCCACCTTGCGCCCCCCTCCCCGAGCCCTGCAGCAGCTCCCTGCTCCCCCCAAGACACCCCCCCATGGCAGCTCCCCGCCCCCACCTGGGGAGCTGTGCGGCAGCTCCCCACCCCAGCTCACCTCTGCTCCGCCTCCTCCCCGAGCACGCCATTGCTGCTACACTTCTCCCGCCTCCCAGGCTTGCGGCGCCAATCAGCTGATTGGCGCCGCAAGCCTGGGAGGGAGAGAAGCAGAGCGGGGCGGCGTGCTCAAGGGAGAAGGCGGAGCAGAGGTGAGCTGGGGTGGGGAGTTCCCCTGCATGCCCCCCTCCCCTTACTTGCTGCAGGCGGCCCTCCCCGCGCCCCCGCTGCCCCAGCTCCCTCCGCCTAAATGCCTGGCGACCGGGGCGGCCGAAGATCCGGCCGCCGCGGTTGCTGCCAAAGAAAATGTCGCCCCCCAAATCCTAGCACCCTAGGCGATCGCCTACGTCGCCTAATAGGTTGCACTGGCCTTGCTTGTGACTATGGGTTGATATAAATCACCAATTTTAATTATGATTTAAATCATCAAGCAGGAAACCTTGATTTAAATCCATTTTAATCTTGTTTTGCCTTTGTACTTTGCCTTTGTACTTTCTAGTTCTTTTGCTAAAGAAAGGTTGATTCTCATTGGTTGGTAATGATTAAAACATGTTGATTTGCAATGAAATATAGCCTCTAAACTAAATTTGATACTGCTTTATGCTAACTAGGAGAATATAGTATAGCTATACATATTTATTTAAGGTATTATATAGCTTAACTATTCATATTCTCAATTTTTACAGTTTTTATGTTGTCTTTTTAGTCAATAGATTACTAACTTTTTACTTACGATTTTTTGTATCAAGCTCTACTTGGATGGAAATTAAAATTCAAAATAGTTGCACAAAAACATTTTAAAATGTTTTTATTAGTTAAATAAAACAATGCTAAATGTGCTGGATATGTAAAAAAATACGTTTTGCATTTAAAACTGATTTATTAAATCAAGGAAGTATTACCTATAGTTAGTGAATTGAACTGATGGCCCTTCAAGATTTGAAAGTAATAGATCTCATCATCTCTCACCTAGTTTTTATTCATAGATTGGAAGAGGAACAAAATCGTTTCTGCTTCTTCAGCTCCCAATTGGTTTCTCATCTTTAAATGAGCTAGTTCAAGTAAACTGAAAAGAAAATATTCTCGTTGCACCTATAGAAGAGGCTACTGTTGTCAAAAGCTGGTTTAGCACTTCAACAGATTCTATGGTTCTCATGCTTACCAGTGACTTCCCCAGTTCAGTGGCTTGAGTTTCTTTATAACTTGGCAGCAAACATGTACTAAATGTTCTTTTATTTAAATGATTTTATTAGATTATTAGATTTAGGCCTTAATATAGGTTGTCATAATTTCAAATTTAATGTAAAATGTGGTTTTTTTAATCCGTTTTTTAAATCAATTTTTATTCACCCTACTGTGAAGGAGGGGGAGAAACCTCCACTGTGATGGAGGGGTGATGGAGGGCTTGCAACTGCAGCAGGAGTTGGGGTAGTAGGAGATGGAGAAGAGAGCATGTTACAACAGGAGCCAAGTAAAACATCTGGGCTCGGGCTAGAGTCTTGACTCTAGGACCCTGCACAGTGGGAGGGTCCCAGAGCTCGTGCTCCAAACCGAGCCCGGAAGTCTTCACAGCAATGAAACAGCCCCGCAGCCCAAGCCCGGCAAGCCAGAGTCGGCTGGCATGGGCCGGACGCAGGTGTCTAGTTGTTCTGTAGAAATACCCTTAGTGACCACTGTGGGTTTTATGACTCCCTGTGCAACCCCAGCAATATATGGTAACCCACCCAGTGCTCCCTCATGACCCACCTCATGTTTGTGCCCCACAGGCTGATAAACGCTGCACTGTATAATAGTCTTTAATTATCTGATCATAGACTATTATGAGAATATACTTTTTTCTGTCGCTTTAAATAAACATTTAATTATTACATATTTGGATTAAAAACCTGGATTGCAAAGTCTGTCTCTTACAAAGAGTTTGTCCATTACCATCACAATTGCAGCCTCTTCCCTAACTCCTACCTCTTGGTCACTGTAATGCAAACAGAGAAAGCTTGGAATCCTTCATTCTTTACTACTTTATTCTGTCCTAGTTAGAGATACACCCAACTTCTCTGAGGAATGTCATCACCCATCTACATTGCTGAGTTGGTTGAAGAGAGGCATTTTTTTGCTGCTATTCATGGGATGAACTAGTTAACTCTGAAGCAAATTTAGCTGCCAGTATAAGTGGCCTGTATACCAGCATACTTCCATTATCGCTCTGTGGTGGTAGACTTATCTGTAGTAAGTGGTGGCAGACAGTAATCTGCTGCGTAAGTACAGTTAACAGTGCACTCTTCATGTGAATGGGTTTCATCGACTGTCTGGGGTATACAGTAATGCACTATGCTGCAAGATACATTTTCTTCCACTAATTTATATACATTTGAATATTATATTTCAGAAATGGCATAGGATCACCACATATACAAGGGCCTTCTCATGACTCAGCTTGTGTATGTCTTTGCAAAGCTCACAAGGGTGCCCTCTCAATTCATTTTAATCTTACAAGATACACATGGGCCTTTTCTCCATCCTTAGGTGTCCCCACCAATGTGCAGCAGTATATTTGACTAGACTTTTCCCTGTACAGCTAAAGCACCTCTGTAGGCATGCCCAGTAGGCTTTTGTAGTGAAAAGCTACCACACAGGTTAAGTTAGGGTGACCAGACAGCAAGTGTGAAAAATCGGGACGGGGGTGGGGAGTAATAGGAGCCTGTATAAGAAAAAGACCCAAAAATCGGGACTATCCCTATAAATTCGGGACATCTGGTCACCCTAGGTTAAGTACACAGCTTTCAGAATACTTCGGGTATGTCTACACTTGGGGTTTTTGCACTGTAAGTTTCACTGGTGATAGGGAACCGGTGAAAGTGAAGTGCTGGTTTGTCTACTCAATTCCTCGGGCATCAGAGAGTGTTTACACTACCAGCACTTCCATCGCGGCTGAGAGCAGGATGAGAGCAGCGCTGTACGGCAGCTATCCCACAGTGTAGCTCTCTCAATAGATCTTGTGGGGGGCGGGGGTGAGCGGAAGGCATTCTGGGTCCCTGCTCAGTGCCCCGTGCTGCCCTGCTTCATGTCCCAGCAGCCCCATTACTTCCTTGTTTCTTTCGTGGCATTTTTTTTAAAAACCCCTGCTGTCTGGCTGCTTTCCCTGCCATATCTACAAGCAAAGGGAAAGGGAGTTTCAAACTTCCCGGGGCTTACACGGGGAGAGGTGGACGTCTATTTACTTGGCGTCAGAGCAGCGGAGATGCTGGCCAGAGTGGTCACTTTTGGAACTGTGGGATATCCTTCGGAGGCCAAAAGAGGTTTACGCTGGTAGAATGTCTCTTCACTTTCACAACATCGCAAAAAGAACAGCGGTAAGAGCTATATGTCTCTTGTGAAGGTGGTTTTCTTAAAAGTAATTAACAAGTTTAGATGCTCCCGCGGTTTTAGCGCACAAAAGGGACGTTTTGCGCTTTAAATGGTAAGTGTAGACATAGCCTTAGAAATGAGTCAAATCAAAATCAGTTCCCTTCAAAACAAGGTAGAGCATTGCTTCTTAATGAGGATGATTTCCTACTACTTCTTGCCACTGCCCTCTTTGCTCTAAGACTGTTCAAAATAAGGTGCAACAAAGAAAGTGTGGAAGTGTTTTTCCCCATTGTGCTCAAAAATAAACTCTTTATCAAACTGTCCAGAAAAGCACACTTTCAAGAAGGTACATTTCTGGAAAACTTCACCCTGAAAGTTTGAGCATTTCAGAAATCCGTGAATGATAGAAAATGAGTGATTAGAATGGAACCAGTTATACATTCTGTACTACCAGTGCAGCAGTCACATTCACTCCTGCTTAAATTCAAGTTTTACAATATTTTACATGCATTAAGACTTTTAGCATCTGCTAGTGTGTAGTTTTGTAGGTCTTCTTAAATTCATTGGTGAAATTGAGTGTGGAATACTCAGATATTTGTAAAAATGGCATTGTGGGATTTTGCCTGTGATTTCTGTATTTAGTTGTTACATGTAAACTGAAGGAATGTTCTGATTTTTCCAGCCTTGCAAAATCAGTCTGCACTCTGAATCAGACTGGGGGGTTCTTGCAAATCACTCCCTGCAATAAAAGTTTGTAGGCCAAATTGGATTTGCTACAGATGATCTTCAAATTGACCTCCATGACATCTGTAAATCCCACTGCCTTCAGTAGCTTAGTGCGGCTACAGCTGTTTAAAACTTAGTTAATAATTCTGTTAATGTGCAATAAGCAATAGAATCCAGCTCACTGCTGCTTAGTTGTTTGCTCCTGCACGTTACTCAGCAGATCTGCTGCCTGTGTGTATTCATGGTCCAACTTGCTCAATTTAACAAGGATGTTCCTACTGCTTTTTATTCCCTTCTTACATAGTCACACTTCAAAATGTAGCTGCACTAAAGTGGCTTTTAGAAGTATTTCTTCATTTTGCATTGGGAGAGCATAATATAGTTTGGTGGGAAAATAGCATTTTTAATGGAAAAGAATAATAGGCAGGTTTGATTAAGGTTACCATACGTCCGGATTTTCCCGACATGTCCGGATTTTTGGTCCTCAAATCCCCGTCCAGGGGGAATTGCCAAAAAGCCGAACATGTCTGGGAAAATGCCGGCATTACTGAAGCGGCTGGGGAGGGGAATGTTTGTTCCTTCATTCCCCGGGGGACATGTTTGTTTCTCTGCATTTTCAGAGGAGTTGCGGGGAGGATCGGAACTTTCAACAGGACGCAGGTCTGGAGAGGTGGCATATGATCATGGGAAAGCCAGGCGTGGGGGCAGGAGCAAAGGCAGAGAACGTGTATGCTCTGCTCGCCGGGACCTGGCTTGTCCAATTCCTCTGCACCTTTGGCACCAGCGGGGCCGAGATAATGTGCCGCGCTTGCCTGGCCCCGGGGAAGCCACCTCGGCCGCAGCGGGGATTCATGCCCGGGTGGCCGGGCCGCAGGGAAAGAGGAGAGCCGGTTCCCGGCAGCTGGCGGGGAAGTGACCTCCCCGGCTGCTCCCAGCCAGGAGAAATGGACCAGCCAGCCTGGCTCCAGCACATCCCTAGCGCGCTCCGCTGGCCCCAGCCTGCCCCGAGCTCACCCCGGGGGACTGCGCCCGCCCTGTCGGGCCGGCATGGCAAAGAGCTGACCCCAGCTGGGCTTGCGCCCCGCGGCAGCCGGCTGAGAAGGAGCCAGGCGGAGCAGAGCAGAGCCAGGAGGGTCCCGGCGGAGCGGGACCAGCAGGGCAGGGAGGCGGCAGGAGCATCCCCCGAGCAGCCGCAGGGCAAAGCCACCCGCTTCAGGCTGGAGGAGCTGAAGCTGAGCAGCAGTACTTTCTTGCTGACCGGGGACTCGGCGCACAACCAAGCCATGGTGCACTGGTCGGGCCACAACAGCAGCGTGAGTAGACCCAGCACCGCGGCGGGGGGCGGGATGCAGACCAGGGGGCGATGCAGCGCCGGGTCTTGGACAACGTGCAGAAAACGGGGCTGGGCTGGTGGATCTGGCTGGTCTCTGGCCCTTCGCATCGAGTGTCACTCGGCAGTTTGCAGCTGGGCAAAAGTGCTCCCAGTGCCTTTCTGCTGCAGCAAAAGTTTTCTTCCCCCAGCCCTAACAGCCACCTGCGTTGCACTCGCGTTGCCCTTAACTGGGTGAGGCCACTGGGAGGTTTGGAGAGAGGGCAGGGGTGTGACTGGAGAGGAGAGAGCAGTATCCTCCGGCTGCGCTGGGGAAGCGCCCGGCCGGGGGCACAAGGTCTGGGGGCTGCCCAGCAAACCGTGAAGCCGGTAGCGCTCGGGCAGCTGTTTCGCATGGCTGGGAGGGAGGAGGGGGAATGCGGGGCGCTCAGGGGAGGGGGCGGAGTTGGGGCGGGGCCGGGCGGGGAAGGGAAGGGGCGGGGCCAGGGCCCCGTGGAGTGTCCTTTTTTTTTTTTTAATGCTTAAACCCTAGGTTTGATCCAAGATCTGCTGTTACACTTTGTGCCAAAGTGGACAGTAAATGATGATAGAAGCTAAGTTTACCAACTGTCAACATGATTCCCTGTAGTGTTTTCAACACATTCTTTTTATAAGAGCAATTCAGCCATATACACTAGTACTTTTTAACCATGATTGTATGAGCAAGAGATTCATTGCAAGGGTAACTGTACAGTTGTTGCAGTAGTCCCCCCCCCGCACCCTACCCCCACGATGGCAGATTTGGTTCCCAAACACAGCTTTATTTAGTCATTGTGGACTAAAGATTTTCTAATAATGGAAGTCACTTGGCAAATGTGTGGCTGTTGTGCCCAATAACACTGGATAGTTATTTTGGTTTTATGCTGTCAGTATTTTTCACTATTTCAAACCAATGTATACAGTGTCAAAATCCAAAAAGTGAGGAAATATTTCCAAGTTGTCAGACAGCATCTTTTTGTTGGTGTCTAGTGACCTGGTGACTACCCCCTCTTTCTTTTATAATCTTTCCTTCCCTCTCCCCCAATATCTGCTGACGAGTGGAAGTCTCCAGTCCTCTGGAAGGAAGTTAGTTCCTAAATTGTGCCTTCAGGGTCTTAAAAAATAATACTGACTCAGATGTTGGAAGTGGTCATTTGGGGAATTGCACTTAAACTGTTGGTGTGGGAGGCCTGGTGAAAAAACCAATTGCAACGTGAAGGGGAGCGCTCACTGCACCATACAAGAAGAGGGAGCATGTGGAGGGAGCTCCCTTCTCCTTTACCTAGAGTGGGATTTGTACTGCCCTCCACTCCCCCCTGATTTTTACCTGTGCTGTAAGCCTAGGGAACGGTCTTGGTGCTCTTCTCTCAGAGGCATCCACTAGTAAACGTAACACAATGGCAGTGTGGCATGTGAAAATTCTGTTGGGAACTGCATGAAAACTTTTGTGAATAACAGTAGGAGCTATGGGCATCAAAAGCTAAAAAATGACCAAATGATAGTTGTGGTGTGAGTACTCCACTGCAGAACTCTTCTGTACCGCTGTACAACGGAAGTCTCGCGCTACCAAAGATTATCAAAATTTAAAAGTGTTTCAAATGAATGTTTCTATTTTGCTTTCATCTAGTTCAGGAGAAAATACATGTATTGGACAGTTAGGTACCTTGCTGTCTAGAACGTTGGAAAGTAGCTGTTTGCAACTGATGTAGTGGCCCATTTTTAAGCAAGCAGCAAATGCGTTTATTTGGAAACGGATTGACTTTGAAATAGCAAATTGTCCTAAAATGTGTTGAATGAAAAATAATTGCACTTACCATCTGGGGCTTTATGTTCATGTCCGTAAAATAAATTAACAAAGCTGTAAGCTGCTAGTATCATGAAATGGCAAATGCAATATGTTCCAGCCTCTGCAAATGAGATTCGGCATCTTCATAACTTTGCATATAGTAGTCTCCTACACAATGGTTCCTATTGCTGTGTTAATATAGTGAAAGTTTTTTCCTGATGTTGACAAGGGATAGCTGAGCACCCTCTGTCTGCCAAAAGGTAGGCTGTCAGTTGCTTGCATGCTGTAAGCTTGCAAGGTAAACACTGGATGACCTATAAGCCAGCCAGTCAACTTGCACGTTGCCTTATTAGGTAAGCAGCTGAGAATGGTGTCTGGGGTCAGAATATGCTGGATGGCAGCTAACTGAGCGTTCAGCTTAGAGCTAGATACAGCCCAGATCTATGTGATGTGGCCCAGTACTATCGTACGGATAATGCATTGCATTTCAGTTCATTTTTCATAAAAGATAAAACTTTAGTTTGCAGGTGTCGCAAAGGAGGCTAAAGAGGATGTGAAGCTCTTTGTAAATGCTGTGATTTAGAAAAGGGGGCTTCAGTATTGCTCTTTGACTGCACAGTGAGCAGGGCCGGCTCTAGGATTTTTGCCGCCCCAAGCAAAATCAATTTTGGCCACCCCCCAGCCCCCGTTTTTTTCTTACCCCACCCCCCAGCCCCGCCTCAACTCCGCCCCTTCCACAAATCCCCAGCCCTGCCTCCTCCCCCCAGGCTCTCAAGCCTAGGAGGGAGGGGGAGAAGCGGCGCGAGCGCCGCGGCCACTCAGAGTCTCCCCCTCCCTCCCAGGCTTGAGAGCCTGGGAGGGAGGGTGAGCAGCGACGCGCGAATCAGCTGTTTCCCGCGCCGTGGCCGCTCGGGATCTCCCCCTCCCTTCCAGGTTTGAGAGCCTGGGAGGGAGGGGGAGCAGCGGCGCGCGAATCAGCTGTTTCGCACGCCGTGGCGCACAAGCGGCGGCAGCAGTGGAGGTGAGCTAGGGCGGCCGGGGCACATTTTTAGGGGCGGCAGGGGTGGCATTCTGGCGCCGGCCATGCCGCCCCTAAAAATGTGCCGCCCCAAGCACCAGCTTGTTTTGCTGGTGCCTAGAGCCGGCCCTGACAGTGAGCACTTTATGATTATAATATGCATTAGCTCACCACTCTCTCTGATAATCTTGCCGGGGCTTTATGAGATATATTTCTTTGTAGAGCCTGGTTGTGTCAAGTGCTTTGCTGTCTGAATATCCTATTAACTGAGAAACCAGTTTTAGAAAAACGATTTGTGATGTTCTGTTTCTTCAGGTAACATTCTTTTAGCACAGCAGACATGCAGTTTCATTTCCCTTCTCAGAAGACGATTTACTGGCTGAAAGAGTGAATTTATCCTTTGTGAAAGAGAGGGAATATCAAAACCAGATTTTCATGTGTTGGATAGCACTGACTGAATCGTTTCACTTACCCATCGCAATGACTGGCTTTCACACTGAGAAAGGCTTTTAAGTAAAATATACATATATTTGCAATTGTTATTCCTTACCAGTGATATTGAGTGCCCATAGACTCTGCCAAGCATAGTGCAGCCAGGTGCTTCCCTACATAGCTCTGCTAATACAGTTCAATCCGGACCTATAACTTTCTCGCTCCGGCCCGTCAAGAGAAATTTGAAGCCCCAGTACATCATGTTTGCTGAGCCCCTGGCACAATTTACCCCGCCCCCTTTTCCTCCCCTCTTGTCAGCCCCACTATTAGTAGCTTGTTCCTCTCTTGAGCACACTGGAGACTGTCTGGTATATTTGCAGCATGCACTAAAGGGGACTAAGAGGCGCGATCTTGCTTTTAGCCATTCAACCCAGGTCTTGACGGCAGCTTCCCCTCTGGTCACTGTGCTGACCAGTTCCCTTTTCATATGTTCTTAATGCATTTTGCTCAGAACTGCAGAATGTAATGTCAGACTGAAATACACTTGTCACCATGAATGAGCAATAACTTACCAGAATATTTACAATTGGGCTGCCCTAGGGCTGGCGTTCTAGACAGTTGTCATGGTGAAAACTCCTGAGATGTCACCTCAACAATGTGACAACCCAGCGAAAGGCCAAAATGTTGTGTGAAGCCAGCACTAAGAAAAAATAGCATTTAATGTTAAATATTTTGTTTAAACATTACAGCTTTTTATAGTGTTATAGGCTCCCTTATGATTTAGTGTCTGCCTCATCTCAAGACTTGGAAATGGCCGTTATATTTCTAGGTAACTAGTCATGGTGTAGCTTGTGAAATGGGTGCAATGCTGCAGTGGTAAACAGAATTGATGTTTTCCTTTAGAAATCAAATATCTTTGTTTTAAAGGCTTTTTTGCAGCTGCTCTACTCTTCCTTGGGCTCATACGTGTGTTCAGAGAGTACTAATCTTTGCATTAGAATACACTCTTGTATTGTAGAGTCATCTAACTGAGCTCTTTATCCTGGCTTAGCTGTGCAGGGCCATTTTCCATTTGTCTTCCAAGCAGACTGCCTAGAGTTAACAGAATTCCACTCTGGGGGATCATCTTGTATTTGGGAGGAGACGGAAGTGAATATAAGTATGGGAAGGTGGGGAGGAAACAGTTTCTAGGAAGGAGGTTGGCACTGCCTCGCTGACAAAGCTTGTCAGAATGGCAGGGCATTTGCAAGCAATGCCTCTGAATACTGACTAGGCAAGTCCTTGTTCAATCCCAGGAAAAGTAGGGTTGCCTATTCCTGGAGGATCATCACATGACTTAATCTTTAATTTCTGGAAACTCCAGAACAACCCTAAGAGAAGAGATCCAGTTCACTTCAGAGTTAAGAAAGAGGTGAAGCTTCTTGTTGAGCAAGTAGGGGGAAAACAGATGTTTCTACAATGCCATGGCTAAATGTGGCAGACCTGCCTGCACAAGCAATTATTTGACAGGAGGCTGAGAGCGTCTGTGAACATAGCTGTTTAGAGAAGGAGAAGGATTTTGAATTGGAGGTGGGTTTAAATTACTTAACCTGTTTGAACAAAAAAATTAAAAGCCTCTGAAGCACAAGCACTTTATTGTGAACCACATCCAGAAATAGCATTCTGGAATTTCATGGACAAGGCAAAACTCTGGTTCACAAATGCCTCAGGTTTGTATGCTGTAACAGGAGAAATGTGTTTTTAATACATTTCAGCCACTGGTGATTTCTCATGTTGATATGTCTTTAACCTGGTTTTGACTTCATGCTTCCTGAACTACTGATATCCAAAACCGCACAAGATTTTAATTTAAACTTAGGCATGGCTTTATCTCCTATTTTTAAAATTCTTTAATATTATGCATAGCAAAAATTTGAAGTGGGTGAGAAGATTTTTGGCAAGATTGTTAATTTAATGGATTGCAGTAAATCAGTATTGTAATGAGTTACATGTCGACTTACTTCAAAGATTCTACAAGCCATCTTTGCTTTAAAAGCCTCAGACTTCTGATTAGAGAGACAAGGTAGAGGAAGTAATATCTCTTATTGGATCAACTCCTGCTGTCTCTTTCACCAAGAGAAGTTGGCCCAATAAAAGAATATTACATCATCCACCTTGTCTCTCGAATATCCTGAGACCATCACACTGCATACAGACTTCTGATTTTCATTCACTCACAGAGGGAATCAAAGATGGTGTCTAGACAGTGCAAATTCCTTGCAGTTTGTCCATATCAGCTTTCAGAAGGTTAAGGGGTTCTTGGTATAATAGAATACATAGATTCTGTTAGGACTACACTAAGTATTGACTGCTCTATTAACAAACGGTGCTAGGTTTAAATGAATGAAACCGTACCCAATGTATGTGCAAATCTGTCTATAATGCATATTTCAATGTGTTCATTTTCAAACAGTGGTGTACATAATTTAAAAATCAGTTCCAAATATACGGCAGTCTTTGACAAAATAAACAGGAGATTATTTTCCTGGGGATGCCTAACAGAGAAGGGTCTAGAAAAGATGTACTGTATACTTCTAGAACAAGAGACCTCACACTAGCACAGAAAGGAATGTAATAGGACTTGAATTGATTTTACCGTGTATTGATACAGTTCCTGTGTTTAAAATACTGTTAGAATTATTAACTTAAAAGAATTCTTTATGAACTCCAAAGCTGCATTATAGATTCAGGAGCATTTCAGGGTAAGTCTGATTTATTTGGGTCAATTCTGTGTCCTGCTGATACCCACATATGCTACAGTAGATCACTGGGTTGGGGAATGGGCTTCTCTGACATGAGCCAGAACTTAAATGGATGTGTAATACTTATTTTTTTTAAAAAGTATTGATCTTAAATCATCCTATAGACTTGATTACATAGGCTAATGAATATTGACATGCATTACGTGAATGCTGGAATAAATCCCTCCATGCCTCCATCTTTCTTAAAACTTACTGCTCTTGGAAGCAATTGATTAATCTTTTGCAGGAGACTTGTTGAAATTGGTGCCTCTTTCAAGAAATCTCACTTCTTTTGTTCAGTGAGGAAAATGCTTACTGAAACAGAAATACAAAGAGTATCTAGATTCTTGGGGTGCATACAAAAGTATTGGTTCTTTTTTCCAAGTGAGAATTCATGTGTAAGTGTATAGAACAGGTGGATGGGCCATGTCCTTTCAATACATCTGGCATTTTACATCAGATAGCTCAGTACTCAGAGTGCCATTTTACTGACCATAAAAACATAAGATCAGCCATACTGGGTCAGACCAAAGGTTCATCTAGCCCAGGATCCTGTCTTCCGACAGTGGCCAATACCAGATGCCCCAGGGGGAAATGAACAGAACAGGCAATCATCAAGTGATCCATCCCCTGTTGCCCATTCCCAGCTTCTGGCAAACAGAGGCTAGGGACACCATCCCTGCCCATCCTGGTTAATGGCCATTGATGGATCTATTCTCCATAAATTTATCTAATTTTTTTTTTTTTTGAACCCTGTTATAGTCTTGGCCTTCACAACATCCTCTGGCAAGGAGTTCCACAGGTTGACTGTGCGTTGTGTGAAAAAATACTTCCTTTTGTTTGTTTTAAACCTGCTGCCTCTTAATTTCATTTGGTGGCCCCTAGTTCTTGTGTTATGACCATTAACTTTGTTTTTGATTTCTTCACATGTGACCTGTTTTAAACTACCTGACGCAGGTGATGCAATGCAGAGTTCTATTTATCTGAAGACTTGTCCAAAATAGCAATACTAACCAAAGAGCTGGTTTGTGGCATTCAGGAGGCTCAGGGGAGGAGCGAGGACGCAGCGTGCAGCCGTGTCCTCGCTCCTCCCCCCAGCCTCCTGAATGCCTCAAGACAGCTGATTGCTGCAGGCAGGAGGTGGGACAGGGGGAACAGGAGGAAGGCGCTGATCGGCGGCATCTGCCGGTGGACGGGAGGCGCTGGGGGTGGGCGTAGGGGAGCTGATGGGGGGGCTGCCAGTCTGTTTAATACCTGTATTAAATTGCTTGTTTAAAATTGTTTAAAATGTATATAATGCCTTTTTGTCTGGCAAAAAATTTTTTCCTGGAATCTAACCTCCCCTATTTACATGAATTCTTATGGGGAAATTGGATTTGCTTAACATCGTTTCGCTTAAAGTCGCATTTTTCAGGAACATAACTACAACGTTAAGTGAGGAGTTACTGTAATTACGTAATAATTATGCGGAAACATAGGATTCTGGAACTTATTGCATAACAATAGAAGTGATAAAAGGAAAGTGAAAAGGATTAAACATACTTCCCACTCAAGGGATGATCTCATGTCAGGAGATTTTATCCCGGATTAGAAATCCTGTATAAATTACCTTCACTAAGGAAAATGAGAATACCACTTGCCAATATATATGGGGGCAGGGGGTGATGAGGTGTATATGATCTATTTTAAAATCTATTTTATTTAAAAAAACTGTGTGCAGTCTTGCTTGAACGTAGAATGGATAATCATTTTCTGTTTAACGTACCACAGGACAAATACTTTAATTTTTTATAACTTTATTTTTGGGGCTGATAGCTGTGTTGTGGTTGTTTTTCTTTCTTTCTTTCTGGAAACATTAGGAAAAAATGCCAACTTTGTCCTGAATTTGTGGTGATTTTGTTTTGTTTTGTTCTTGTTGCATGTGGCCACAGTCCCCAGAGTCTTGTGATTGTGGCACAATCTAAGATGCCATTTTACAATGTAGCATCTAGCCCTCGTGATTGCAGAGAGAGGCTTGAGAAGAAACTCCCAAGAACTAAAACTCGAAATTTTTAATATTTTTAAAAATGTCGTGATTGGGGGTGGGGGTGGGCTGACTCCTGGATAAAGCTGTACTGTAAGTTGAGAGCCGCTTACAAGCAGTCTGAGCTCCAGCTTTGATTACAACGATCAGTGTCCCCAAACGAAATGATGACGTTGTGCCGCAGTTCCTGAGGGAAGTTACAGAACAATCTTCAGCTGCCAACAGATCTTTCGTGGGCAGTCTGTTTTTGATTAGCAATGTATGCTTAACCTAATTTTTTCATTAACTGCAATTTTAACTTCCAGCTGTGCTCATATGTTAGAGGCATCTGACATTTAAAAATTGGTCTGGGGGATGGGATGGGCAAGGAAATAACAGCAGATCTATAGCATAGCCTTGCTATATCACTGAGATGGACATGCTTCTGCTCTTGATCACTTGATCATTTTAAAGGACAGAATGGCCACCTTGAAATATTTGGAGATCTCCCTCTTCATGGAAAGATTTCCCCTCCCTCCCCCCCCCCCGTTTTGTTTTTTAATGCCAAATTGATGGGTCTTCTCACGGGACTGGTTTTAGTGTAACAGCAGTCTCATCACTGTGCTGACCCCATGGGCCCTATGAAACTAGGTTTTGCCACAAAGGAGGTCAGGTCAAATTGTGTGTATGGGGGGAGGGGAGGGTGGACTTGCTCATTATATAGAGGATGGAGAAACTCTTGAAGACTGAAGTATGTGTCCAAATTCCCCCGTCTCTGCATGGCGCCACACTGCTGTTGTATTTTAATCCTCTGCCTCCAACAGAACTAATTCTGAAGGACCGGAACAGACCCATTATCCGAGTGCCAGTAATGTAGGGTCACAGAATGCTATGGTAGAAGTAGTATTCAGTGCTATGATCAGGGGTGTGTGTTCATGGATATCCTGCACAGAGTAGCACTTGGTGAATAATTCCAGGTGAAGAGAGCTTGATGCTGAGCTCTAGACCAAATGATCATTTGGGAAAAATCAGATATGGATATTCTCTGTTGCAGTTCATCTATTCCTTCCCCCGACCTTAAGCCCTCCATAGTAGTAGTTATCTTTACACTCATGAGCTACCCCCGGCATTCTTGAACTGTCAGCCCTGAACGCTAGGAGAGGAAGTCCTACCCACAGTAGTGTCTGTCATAAGTTCTGCTTTCACAGTGGAATTGGCAGCTGTTCTGGAAACTCAGGCTTATTTACACATCCTATAAGTAGCATTTGAACACCATGAGTAAGAATTCATTTAAAATTACCAAATTCATAGAGGAGTGTTTGAAGTTATGATGTCCTTCCAAGACTACATATACTTTTTTCTTGCTCATTGTATCTCTATCACAAGCAAGATGATGGCTAAAGTCCTAGAGGAGACTAAGGCTAGGTCTACACTACGGGGGGGGGGGGGGCGACCTAAGATACGCAACTTCAACTAAGTGAATAGCATAGCTGAAGTTGCGTGTATTAGGTCGACTTACCTGGCTGTGAGGACGGCGGCGAGTCGACCGCTGCTGTACCGCCGTCAACTCCGCTTCCGCTTCTTGCCGCGGTGGCTTTCCGGAGTCGACGGCAGAGCGATCAGGGATCGATTTTATCGCGTCTTCACTAGACGCGATAAGTCGATCCCCAATAGATCGATTGCTACCCGCCGATCCGGCGGGTAGTGAAGACGTGCCCTTACATAGAAGGTGAGTGAAGGAGTACAAGATGCCTTCAGCTTATAGGGATTAGGCATTTGGGCCCATCACAAAGAAGGTGGGTCCATTTTAGAGATAATGGCCATAACCTCCCTCCCCACCCCACTGTCCCCCCAAAATTGCAACAAGTAGACCTGGTAACCAGGAGATGTCTGGCTATACTTCTGGAACTCAGATCCTGTCTTCTGTATTAAACATGCTACAGGCTGTTTAAAAAAACTGGAAGAAGTAATAGTGTCCCCCCCACACCCCGAATTGAGTCAGAAATTACTCATAAACACCAAAGAAAATAAAAGCAAACCACTTCAAACAACCTGGCAGGCATACATACTGCTTCCTGGTAAACTGGCTGAAATTAACATTTTATTTTCTTTTGACTGGACCATATATTTGAACTTAGCTGTCTCCTAACGTTAAATCCAAAATAGCATCTTTCCTAAGTTTGTATTGTGGTAGTGTATAGAGACCCCTATGATGGATTAGGTCTCCATTGTACTAGACACCATGCAGGTACATAATTTAGCACAGTTCCTGCCCCAAGGAACATACAGTCTAAGTAGGCAGTGGCTCTACGCCTGCACACCCATAAACTAACATTTTGTAAGTCTAACATTCCTGACTGCTATTTAGTCTTCCATTGGTATTTAATCATTTAAGTGGTTCTGAGTGGAGGAGGAGGGGGGAAGGAGAGTACTAGTTATTCAATAATTGCCTTTGGCTGTTTTGGGTTTGTGTGTGTGAATTTTTGTCACAGCCATTTTTAACACCTCGTTGGTTGGTTACTTCATTTTACTCCTGAGATGATCCAACAGGTCTGCTTTGTAAAACAGTTATTGCACCCTTCTGAAGAAGTGCTTCCAGATTTTTAGAATGGAATATAAAGGATCCTGAAATTCTCATTATTGAAGTCCACAATGAATCCAAAACCTATAAAATCTAGTTTAAGATAAATGTGGCAGCTATGCTGTACTTATTAGATAAATTGTCTTACAGTTCTACACCTTCTGTCTCAAATTAAAATAAGTGTCTGGGTATCTGTTCTTAACTCCCCTTCTCCCACCAGTAATTTTGTTCATATGTTACCCATAAATCTTCGCTGCTTAAACATTCCTTTTTGGCCTATCGAATGGGCAAAATGTTAAGCATAATGATATGATTAAAAGTCAGTCTTCTGACAGCCCAGTTGCTGTGCTTTACTTTGTGTTTAAGCATTCTTTGCAGTTTATTCTGATTAGAGATAAGAAGGAATTACTCCTCTTGGAGAGAAATTTATTTTCCTGTAAAGAATATTGGGTTTCTGCAATATCTTCTTGCTAGAATATAATTTGTGATTTGGCTAGAGCTTTGAAGTAGTAATATTATAAAGCTCCCAATCACCATTGTCCAATTTGTTTTAGCATTCATGTGCCTAATTTCTGCTTGTAATCTGATTACTGGGCTTGAGCTGCTCTACTTTGCAGCCTATTGCTATGCATTTACTGTACTCCCTGGGACGCGATAGCCTGACAGCTTCAGTCCTGTGCTATGAAAAATCTCTACACAGTATTGCTTAGACGGGCCTAGGGCTGTGGCTGGCTGAGAATTAGCTCCCATTGTAGTTTCTCATTGCTGAATCCTTTGTTTGTGCAACCATGTTCAGAAATCCTTGGATCTCCAGCTATTTGGGAAATGTTAAATACTCTGAGGAGCAAGGTAAGAGTTCAAAGTGGATAGAGAAGAATGCAATTGATTTCTCCCCCTCCCCCCCCCCCCCCCCCCCTTTTTTTTTTTAAATGTATATGCATACTATTTGTCCTTACATAGAAGCATTTGGTACTTTAGTAATTAGTTTGGCATCTAGTCTATTTTATAATTTCCTCAAAGGTCACTTTTCAAAAATCCGATTAGATGGATCTTCTAATTAGCTTAGCTTGCAGTTGAATTAAGGCCTTTAAATGTACTGAGTAACAATGGAATGTCCAGGTTTCCTAAATTAATATTCTAACTGCTTATATTTTAACTGCTTTTGTTTTTAACCACTATTTTGTAGATTGAGTGGAAATATATTGAATGGTTAAACTCACAAGCAAGTTCATAATTTAACACTGAAGTAAACATACTCTGAATTGTAAATACAAATACTTAAAATTATTTCTGATAGGATTATAAGTGTGTTTATAATCTTCTTGTCACTGTTGAGGGAACACAATATTGTTACATTTGCAGTGATTTCTCTTTAGCATACTGGACTGTGTATGTTTTTAGGTTAACCATTGAAATAGAGCCACCTTAAAATGATTGTTCTGTGGACCTGTTAAGTTCTCCTGAAAGGAGCCTTTTTTGCCATTCTTTCAATGTTTTTATTAACTAAATTTTAAGGTTTAGTAGATTGTGACAGTAAGTTACTTTTATTACACTGTAACAAGTCTTCAACATGTGAACGAATCATGGCAAGGGGACCCATAAAATATAGCTGTATACCAGAAACAAGTTTTTGTGGGAGCAGATGAATTTGCCCTATAAAGTGCACAGCAATTTAAAAATGTTAAATGTTGTTAAACGTGTTTCATGGGTAACAGAGTCCGTCATGCCATGAGGGCAGGGGACTGGACTCGATGACCTCTCGAGGTCCCTTCCAGTCCTAGAGTCTATGAATCTATGCCCCTCTGCGAGCCACTGCCCCTTCCCCCTTCTTCAAATTTCAGATGATGAAAGCTGCTCTCTCCCTTTTTTGGCTGCGGTGGGGAGGAATTTTTCTGTGGCCTACATGTGTTTTTTGTAGTGGACAGCTGTTTTTGTACCAAATAGTATAAGATGGGTTATATACTATTTGAATGGTTATAAATTTTATGCATGCCTGGTTTTGATTAACCAAACTCATACTGTGTTGGTTTTTTTGTGGAGAATTTTTATCTGCTGTGCTTTTACAGTATTATAAATCTGGCCTTTCTAGAAAATGTTTATGGAATATTTTTTTTTAATTATTAGTGTAATGATTAGTAAACCATTCGTAAATCTTTGCTTATAACACTTTGTAGCTGGTCTTACAAAATGTCTCTGCTGTATGATTAATGAGCTTTATTTTCCATGTAGTTAGTTGGAAAGAGAAACAAAATGCCAACAAAAAAACAGGAAAGATGATAATGCCTATATAAACTAGAAGGATGCTGTTTACTTGTTAACAAGATTGCTTTAAATATTGAATTGTTTCAGTGTATTCCAGTATTCTAGAAAAAGGTCATTGGTTTACATATTTTCTAGCCTTTTTATAATCCTATTTAAATAGTCTCCATTTAAATCTATGTATCTCTGAGGCGTGGGAAGAGAGAATGAGCGAGCAAATTTTTAAAGGTTGTACAGACATGAGACCCGTTGACAATGTAGCTCTTGGTAACCAGCTACATTAAACCTAATTACACCATTATTCTACCAGTATCCCTTGGTTACATCATAGGTTCCATCAAGATTATAAATAGCTGTGTCGGGTACTGGTTATAAACCTGTTGTCCCTCAACATGGTTACACCACAGTACCATCTCAGTGTAGATGGCACATACCAGCTTTTAACCATGTCCTTGAATCATGTTAAAGTGTTGGTCATGTATCAGTCTACATTGCAAGATGCAACAATCCCTCAGTTATGTCAAGGAACAACCATTCTGTATCTTGGTCCCCTGAGACAACTCACTTCAGTGCAGATGGGACCGAAGGCTGTTTCCCCACTAGGAGCAAATCATGGTAGCTTCATCTGTGTTTAAATAGCTGCTAGCTGGTTTCTAGCACAACTTCCCTGATCGGGTTGTTTCTCAGTCTCCTAACCTTACTGCACTATTGACTGCTTACCTCCCTAGTGCATAGTATCGTTCGTCAATATTAGGGGTTCTGTGCTAGAACCCTGCCCGCTATAAATGTTTAAATGGGATTGTATCTAACACACCTTTACACCCACTGTGAACAAGACCCAAGGATGGAAATGACTAAACATATTTCCAGTTTATTCAGGAAGATTTGGTTTTTGCCAGATACTAGGGGAACCTTTACTAATGTTTGCCACTGACATCAGAATATATTGCTCCACCAAACATTTACTTACGTATGTCTGACTTTTGCAGTGAATGTGCAGTTTTTATAATAACGCTAGGGTCCAACCCATGTTTGTTACAATACGTTTTTGTAACCCTTTTCCTCTTCAAAGTACTTTATAAACCTTAAACTCAATACTCCCCTGTAAGCAGGTAAATAGGTCCATTCTACAATCAGGGAAACTGAGGCAAAGAGCTTAAGTAACTTGCCCAAGGTCACAGAGGAAGATGCAGCCAGAGTCAGGGTTAGAATTTAGTAGTTCCTGGCTCAGTCTCTTGTGTTTAAACCACTTGAACCATATATATTTAGTTTTCACAAAGAATATTAAAAACTTATTGGAACATATGGTCTCTGTACTTTTTCTCAAGACTTTAAGTTGGCACCATTTTAGGCATGCAGTTGTACATATTCATTCAACTATAGAATCTAAGACACTACCATTTCCAACATCAAAGAGTTGAGATAATGATACAGCCATTTAAATGTTAAATATTAATACACGGCCTCTTTACTGTGTTTTTCTTTTCTCATAGATTTTGACAAAGAGAATTCAGTCAGATTTAAAACCGCAAAACTACTCCAAAGAAGGAGAGCATTAAGGTAAAACATTGTAAAATTCCTTTTATCTGTCCAGTTTCTTGATAGTAAGATAATAACCTGTAATAACCATTTGAATCTGTGTTGCTTCTGATGTTTTTGAAAATTATTCTTTGCCCTGTAACAACTTGACAAAAAGCTATGTATCTGAACTGGGTATTCAAAGCTCTAAATGCCTGTTAGTTAGGTGTTTTGGAGTAACTTATTTAAGCATTTGCTCAACAGGACTCTACTACACCAAGTACCTCTTTTTTTTTTTTTCTTGGCTCTTTCTCTCCACCTTTATTGTTCCATGCCCCCTCATTCTTTGTGCATTGTAGAGAAAAAGGGGAAAGGGAATAGGAAGACCTTAAAGTGGGTGACATAGGAGAAATCAAAATGAACACCTTAGAGGAGAGGGACTTAACTGTGACATCAAAATCTTTCCCTTTCAAAGAGCAAGTGGAGGAAATGATGTAAGGAGAGAATGAGAAACTAGAACCATATGCCCAATCTGTAGGGTGGCAAACCTATTTTATGATGGTGTATTTCTGTTGTAATATTAAATCCCGAAGAAAAATATCGCATAGTAGATGGGAGGAAGCAATGGCTGAACACTGTTGCCAATGGGATTTGAGTCAAATTGCTGTTTGCTTCTGGATCTGTAACTAGGTTAATGGAGCAGCTAATTCAAACATTACATGCTACAGTGGCAGGTAAAGTTTTCAAATGTTAATCCCTGTTGTCTAAAAACAACTGCCTGCCCAAAAATTGTCAGAGGAGAGCAGTACAGCTAGTTTGATTATTAAATTCTCTTCTTATGCAGCACAAAAAAGTGATTGAATTTAAAGGAATAAACTAAAGTATGGAGACTAGGAAATGCTACCAGACACATTTGACACGATTCGTGTGGATTCCTGAAGATTATTTTTTTATTAAACTTTTCACTGGGGAAAATACTGCAACACTTTTTATCATGTCTGGAAATAAACAGGAGCTTGTGGCACCCCATGATCTTGATCAGGCTTCATGAAATGTAATTACAAGACATCTTCCAGCCGAGGACGTTGGATGCATTTCTTTCCTCTGAATCCTGTGCAGAATCCAGATCTAACAGTGCCTTTGTTAAGGAGAAAGCAGAACAGAAGGTGATAAAATAACTTTTTTCAATTTCAGCCAGAAAAATGCAAGAAAGGCAAAACGTAAAAATCCTGAGTGTGTGCCATAAATCATTTTAATACTAAAAACTGAAGTGTTTAACAGTAAAGTACACCAACACGAAAGTTTGTAGTGCAGCTGCCCAGAATCATCACCTAATCATATTAAGTTACTTTTTTAGCTTTTTAAGCTTTTGGAATGGGGAATGAATATTGCTAGCATGTGGGAGTAGGGGGAGGGAATTTAAAGATGTCTTTTAAATACTAGATTACGTATAAATCAAGAGACCACAGATTATCTGACCCAACAGAAGCAGCTAACGTTGGGGCTGCAACAGCTCTTCCAGCAGAAAATAACTAATGGAGCAAAGAAGGGAATCTCTAAATATTTTCCCCATCTACAAAAAGAGAAAATCAGTGAGAAATAAATGAGTTGTTAGCATCTTATTAAAACCTTTGCCTCTCATGACCTGTAGTACTGAAACCATAGTTCTTAGTTACCATGATCTCACTACTTTGAGTTCAATTGAGCTTGCAAATAAACATTTGTATTTAATGTTGTTATAAGGGGGGGATTTGTCCCACTGTAGTAGGGGAATTTCTGTCTGTATGCAGTTCCCCAGCTGAACCAAGCAACAAAAGGATCTCAGTCCCTCCCCGACTCACTTCATCCGGTACCTGCCCACCTCGACTTTCCCTCCCAGCCGTGCATGAGCAGGACTCACACTATGCAGAGAGGACTGAGCTCAGGGGTTCCTTCACGTTTACCTCAGTCTCTCTATGGGCAAGGATTGCCAACGTATTTCAAAAATAAGGGACTGTTTTCTTAGCACCCTCACCCCACCTCCCGATATTATTGTTAAGAATTAATAACCGGTACTCACCTACATTCCCTAGGACGATTTCTTGCTGTTTTTGCAGCACTCAGCAACTCCCAATTTTGCTGTACGGAGATGAAGAAATAAGGGACTGTTGGCAACCCTAAACTCTGTGTGGGGATGAGGGTGCCCCCACTCCAGGATACTCCTAACTCCCTTGTTACCCTTTTAACCCGTAATCACTGCCATTCACTTAAACACATATACAGTTTATTTACACCAAGCTGTTTCTTTGGCCATTAAAGAACACCCTGGAAGCACTGTGAGGAGATGGCCTGGGTAAGGGTCAAGCAGTCTCTAACATGCAATAAATTTTACAGTAACAACAAATTTACGAGTCCGGCAAAGGCTTCCTGGACCTGGATGCGCTGCTGTGACGCTGCTGGTGTGGCCCTGCCCCAGGATTGGGCTCTGTGACAGAACCCGTTCTGCCCTCCTGTCAGGCCACATCCCCCTCTGGCACTTGATGCCCTCCATCTCTTCCTAAACCAGAGCTCATGACTCTACTGCATGAGCAGGAGACCTGCCCCAGCGCTCTTTCTCTCCAATCTGCTGCTGTTCTCTCCCCAGCTGTGTTCTGAGCCCTATCTTATCTTATCTATCTATCATTCTGCCCTGGCAGCCCTAGCTCACGCTGAGGAAGGCCGAGGGCTCTTGACTCCCTCATTGACCTCCCCCCCCGCCCCGCGCTGATCCGATTGATGTGGAGCGCTGGCCTCCCCCATTAGCCCTGGGGACTGTCAATTTCAGGATCCCGAGTCCTCTTTGGCCATTTTCCTTTCTCCTGGAATTGGGAAAGGGCCAACCAAAAATCCCCCCACAGATTTCAGTAAGAGGTCCCTCACGTAGTGATAAGTCGTAAATGCATCTCTACTTTTTCAGGACTACTGTATTTCTTTATGCCACATTCTTTGGATAAATTGTATTGTTTTTAAAGAGCAATATCTTCCTTTTTGCCTTTTACTATTGGTATAGACGTGCTATCTGGGTAAAGCAGTACGAGGCATTGATTTGATTAAGTAAATGTTTTTGACCTAGTCAGATGGCAGCATGATGAATAAGGGACACATGTTCCCAGAGCTCCCTCGGCAACTTACTACTAAACCTGCCTCAAAATTCTTTATGTGAGTTGAAGCTACCTAACTGGCATGCTGCCACACCAGTTTACAGCACACATGGTCCTACGTAGAAGATCTTTAAAACAACAACAAAAAACTTCAGAACTTGAGACGGGGTTGAGGAAAAGCAGAAAACCCACAGAAGATATAGTGTCCAGTATAGGCAAGGGCTTACGCCCATTGAGTCAAAGGGGGATGTAAGCACATGCTTAATTGAAATGTGCTTTAATGCTTTCCTGTGTCAGGAGTCTATATTGAACTAAACTCAAAGTATTATCTTATTTCACATGCACTATGGCAGCATAGTCAATGTTGTCAATGATACTACTAGCCCTATGGCCGTGGCTCTCAACCTTTCTAGACTACTGTATCCCTTTCAGGAGTCTGATTTGTTTTTGTGTACCCCAAGTTACACCTCACTTAACAACTACTTGCTTACAAAATCAGATGTAAAAATACAAAAGTGTCACAGCACACTATTTCTGAAATATTGCTTATTTTCTCATTTTTGCCATATTATTATAAAATAAATCGGAATATAAATATTGTACTTACATTTCCGTATATGGTATACAGTGTAGAGCAGTATAAACAAGTCATTGTCTATATGAAATTTTAGTTTGTACTGACTTTGCTAGTGTTTTTATATAACCTGTTCTAAAACTAGGCTAATACCTAGATGAGTTGATGTACCACCTGGAAGACTCTGTGTACCCCCAGGGGTACGTGTACTCCTGGTTGAGAATCACTGACCTAGGGATTCAAAAGTGATGAGTCGGGCTGACACCCAAAGATTAGTTTAAGTAAACAGATTTTTTAAATAACTAATTTTGAGTTTATTTACCTTTATGAATTTTGGCCATGTGCAATGTAATTAAGCCAATCTAAACCACAGTGTAGACACCGCAAGATCTTCTGTCGACCCAGCTGCCACTTCTGAGAGAGGTGGAGTTAGTACAGTGATGGAAGAACCCCCTCCATCACTGAAGTAAGTGCCTATGTTACAGCTGTGCTGCTGTAGCGTTTCTAGTGTAGACATACCCTGATTCTCTCAATAGACCTTCCTAACTTAACATAGGGGATCTCAGTGCCAACTGAAGATGTCTAGATGGTATAACACCTGTATTTTACATAAAAATGTCAAATAATGCTAAACATCTGTATTTCAAGAAATATTTTTCTCACGTAAGTAGACAATTGAGCCTTTTTTAATTTTTTTAAACAAGAAAAGATGCTGGATGGCCTGTGTTCTAAAAGCCATTTTAGATCTATAGATGTATGCGTGTGTATGTCATAAATGTCATATTAATTGTACTAAGAGTGTTCTGTTTAGAATGTGTCATATAGTACCGAAAAGATAAATATAACCTGCCACATTGTATGAAATGTTAACATTAAAGTTATTTATAAGGAATGGTTTTACCAAGACTGTTTCAGATATAAATTAAGGCTGTCAAGCAATTAAAAAAAATTAATCTTGATTAATCGTGCGATTAAAAAAATGTAATTGTGATTAATTGCAGTTAAATAATAGAATAAATAATTTTGGATGTTTTCAACATTTTCAAATATATTGATATCAATTACAACACAGTATACAACGTATACAGTGCTCACTTTATATTTATTTCTGATATTCTGAAAAAATATTTGCACTATAAAAAACAAAAAATAGTATTTTTCAATTCACCTAATACAAGTACTGTAGTGCAGTCTCTTTATCATGAAAGTTGAACTTACAAATGTAGAATTATGTATCAAAAAAACCTGCATTCAAAAATAAAACAATACAAAACTTTAGAGCCTATAAGTCCACTCAGTCCTACTTCTTGGTCAGCCAATCGCTGAGACAAACAAGTTTGTTTACATTTGCAGGAGATAATGCTGCCCACTTTTTGTTCACAATGTCACCTGAAAGTGAGAACAGGTGTTCACATGGCACCGTTATAGCCAGCGTCGCAAGGTATTTACATGCCAGATAGGATGACCAGATATCCCAATATCTCCTGAAATTCGGGGCTTTTTCTTATGTAGGTGCCTATTACCCCCCACCCCGTCTCGATTTTTCACATTTGCTGTCTGGTCACCCTAATGCCAGATGCACTAAAGATTCATGTGTCCCTTCATGCTTCAGCCACCATTCCAGAGGATATACATCCATGCTGATGATGGGTTCTGCTCCATAACTATCCAAAGCAGTGTGGACCGATGCATGTTCATTTTCATCATCTGAGTCAGATGCCACCAGCAGAAGGTCGATTTTCTTTTTTGGTGGTTCAGCTTCTGTAGTTTCCGCATTGGAGTATTGCACTTTTAAGACTTCTGAAAGCATGCTCCAGATTTTGGAAGGCACTTCAGATTCTTAAACCTTGGGTTGAGTGTTGTAGCTATCGTTAGAAATCTCACATTGGTACCTTCTTTGCATTTTGTCAAATCTGCAGCGAAAGTGTTCTTGAAATGAACATGTGCTGAGTCATCATCCGAGACGACTACAACATGAAATATATGGCAGAATGCAGGTAAAATAGAGCCGGAGACATACAATTCTTCCCCAAGGAGTTCAGTCACAAATTTAATTAACACATTATTTTTTTAACGAACGTCATCTGCATGGAAGCATGTCCTCTGGAATAGTGGCTGAAGCATGAAGGGGCATACAAATGTTTAGCATATCTGGCATGTAGATACCTTGCAATGCCGGCTACAAAAGTCCCATGCGAATGCCTGTTCTCACTTTCTGGTGACATTGTAAATAAGAAGTGCTCAGCATTATCTCCCATAAATGTAAACAAACTTGTTTGTCTTAGCGATTGGCTGAACGAGAAGTAAGACTGAGTGGACTTGTTGGCTCTAAATTTTTACTTTGTTTTGTTTTTGAGTGCATTTGTGTTTTTAAAAAAATCTACATTTGTAAGTTGCACTTTCACAATAAAGAGATTGCACTACAGTACTTGTATGAGGTGAATTGAAAAATACTATTTCCTTTGTTTATCATTTTTACAGTGTAAATATTTGTAATAAAAAATAATCATATAAAGTGAGCACTGTACACTTGCCAAAGCCTGGCTTTGGTTTCAGTTTCTTTACTCTTTCAGAGGTGTACTACTTATATTATGTTAAACCTATTGTAGCACTTATATTGATTTTGTTTACTGTACTGCTTCCATTAATTGTCCCATTAATGGGAGTCTGGCCTTGTTTCTGTGTCTCCTGAAATCATGGCAAATACGCTTCTTTGTGTCTGTATGTTAAGGTATCATGAAGTAAATCTCTATATATCTTGGCTTAATTTGATCTGTAGCTGAAGTGTTCACAGCTCAGTAAACCAGATAATGTTTTCAGTTTTCAGAAAGAATTTTCATTTGAGGATAAAGAAGAACTTGCTAATAGCACAAAGGACATTGATGCTAATCTTTTAGCAGTGCTTCCAAAAGGTAGGTAAAAAAAGGTGTGTGTGTGTGTGTGTATGCACATTGGGTAACAAAACTTAATATAGACAAATGCAAGGCACAGTTGAAACTAATAATAGGCACACAGGGCTTGTAAATTAGTTTTCACCTCCCTGTGGAGGCTGTATTAATAAGGGAGGAGAATGATATAGAAATTAGATGCTCTTTTATATAAGTCATTTGTTAAATCGTTGCCTGTGGAGTTCAATTTTGTTTACCTAACTTCAAAAAGGTCAGACAGAAGCTGAAATTCAAAACTTCCAAAAGAAATTAGTAGAGCTAGATGAATACTTAGTACAGGAAAAGAACTTGCTTAAATTTACAAAAGAACTTTCTTTGGTTGTGTTTGCAGCCTTTTTCTGTTCATCTTTAGCAAATATTCAGGTCGCGAGTTTCCTTGTATAAATACTCAGTGAATTTTAAGCTTATGTGCTAGAATATCTGCACAGGGCCCAGTACATCTTACTTCAGATGAGATCCTATGGGGGCGGGCAGGAGTGAGACAGTGTTCCCCAAGTCCCTATCTCATGCAATTAAACAATCCAGATAAGCATGTGATGGCAATCTTTGTGCCTAGAACCACCCAAGCAATTATTTGAATGTGATGAGAGAAAAAAAGTAACCCCAAACTTTGCAACTAGCCAATAAATGCCATCTAAGCCTAATTACCCTAGGAATGTTGCCTCTGGCAACGCCTGTGCTTTCTAGCAAGGGAAATGGTTACATTTCCTGCTCCTTTAGCCATTCTACCTAAGAGATTTAAAACACCACTAGCTTCTTAAATCCCAATCACAAGTTACTTAATCAATTAGGGAGCTGTAAAAATGCCATGTGACTTGTGACCCTAACACATTTTACTGGGGAAGAAACTAGGAAAAATCCAGATAAATGGAAATGTCTGTCTGCTCACAAATAGCCCTTTTCTGTTCAAGGGCTAACTTCATTAAGTAAACCAGTGACTTGAGAATAATAGTATGTAGCAGGAATCAGGAAGTCACCCACACTCCAAAGCATAATATTGCAGGGCTCAGGATGTTGGTACGCCGCATTCATTCCTCTTTCTAAAGATAACAGCACTTGCCATGGTGAGACAAGATAGCATGGTAGACTGGTTTGTTGCATCATAATGATGCCTGTGTTCCTCCATGCATACAGTTGGTGGCAATACATTTTAGAACGGAACACTGTTTCCCAGCATGTCATTGTCAAATAACGTGGCTGATCCTGCACTCTTTCTGTAATCACCTTTTGTGATGTAAAATCAATATGCATTTTTTGATGTGGGGAAAAAAGCACACATTCATTGAACTGGGCACTTTTTGCAATAATTGAGTAACACAATAGAAAAAGGTATTCCTCAAATATAGAATATAAGCTATCCATAATACTACTGAGCTGTAGCAATCAATACCCCCTCAGCCTCTTCATATACTGTACCTTAATCTTTACTCTCCAAGGAGGAAAAAAATGGGCTTGACAACATGCTTGGAAGCTTAGTGGATTGGGCTCTGGCTGACCAAGAAGGGAAACAAGTTTGGAGTGAAAAGGCCTTTATTAAAAACACCTTGTCAGCAACTGCCTTGTACTTAAACGGATTGAACCCTCCAGCCCAAGAAACTCTTCTGATCATAAATGTGTAGTTTAAATGTCATTTTATCCTAAAAAGTTATGAAGTAACAATGGCATTGAGGTTCCATTCTCGCTATGCACTAGGTTTTCAATAGGGCTCAGTTACCACCAGCTATTTTTAATTTACATAGGAACTACACCTCTACCCCGATATAACGCTGTCCTCGGGAGCCAAAAAATCTTACCGCATTATAGGTGAAACCGCGTTATATCGAACTTGCTTTGATCCGCCGGAGCACTCAGCTCCGCCCCCCCGGAGCACTGCTTTACCGCGTTATATCCAAATTTGTGTTATATCAGGTCGCGTTCTATCGGGGTAGACGTGTACTTAGTACTAAGTGTCTTTTTGGACAGTGTAGCTCTAGGTAATACTGACTTTTCAATATCAGATTTGTTCAATTTTCAAATGAAAAGATGGGGGGAGGGGAGGTTTCTAACTGCCATCTCAGCCAACTCATTTGACACTAAGAGTCAAGTCTGGAATCTTTTATACTACCTGTAATTAAAAGGTTTTCAGTAGGAATTCGGCTCTGTGACACCTGTGCAACCCTGTTATCCATAAGTGGGCCAGCACATGTCCTTGATGGCATAATCTGAAGATGATGGAGTTTCCTAGTTATGTCTGGTATAATTTGGCCTGTAGAGCACCATAAAACCAAAAACATTTATTAGTTTATGGGATTTTCCTCAAAACAAAGAGGTTTAATGCCTGATTTTAGGATTATATTATGACATCTATTAACTGTAAATGAGGAGTGATGCTCTGGCGGGTGAATTTTGATCTACCAGTCTGACCAACCAAGTTCATATGCTCATCCTCTGAGGGAATTGTGAAAGGTTTAATTATTTTTGCTCTTAAAACAGAGCTGTAAAAATGTCATGTGACTTTAAATCTTACCTGATTGGATCCTCTCTCATATCTAAGAGATTTATAGCCAAAACATGAAGCTACCTTAGCAGGAAGCTTGTTCCTTCCTGAATTTTTCAGGATTTTTCGAAAAGCATCCAATAAGAATTAATTTTTTTATTTTATTTTTTATTTGGCCTGTTATCTTTTGTCCTTGAATGACATGTAGCTGCCTTGGAAGATGAGTACTGCATCTGCTGAAATGGTCAGTTTGGTATCACAGGGTAAATCCTGTTTGGAAGATTGATAGCTATCAAAACGAAGATAACTTCTGAGAGTCTTCAATAGAGAATAACCCATTTAATGTCCTAACCAAGATTCTAAAATAGGTTCTAATGTCAAAGGCTTGAGCTGTTGCTGAGGGCATAATGGCTGTCCCACTTAGCTACAACACAGACCACCAGTAACTATTTATGTACTTGATGCCAAAACAAAGTATGGAAGTTTCAATGTAAATTAAACATTTTACACTTTACAGATGTTTCTCTTTTTCCCCCTTTCCCAAGTGTTGCACATTTTTGAGTCATGCAGGGATAAGTTCCCCACCACTACTGAGTTACTAATTGGTTGAAAGCAATATTACCCCCAAACCTGCCATGTGTGTGACTACGTGCAACGGTGTAATTCTTTTTGGTCACAGAACAACACATTAGTGAACAGGCAGGGCCTTGGCATCAGTGCACATAGAATTGGAGACCATAGTAAAAAGAGAAACCCAATTGGATAAGGTTGCAAGAGCCAACCCGCATCTTTAGAAGAAAAATGTATGAGCTTCAACATTTTATCCAGCAAATAACAAAACCCTGCAGTAGCAGACTACCTGCCTATTTTTAAATATTTCCCAAATAGAGAGTATGAGTGTGTGCGTAATCTGAAATCTTTTTTGGGAAAGTGCTATTCAGATGTTGTTCTACATACCTGAGCAACAAATACTAAATGAATGCTTTAAAAAAAAAAACAAAATAATGTGGGTGTAGGTGAGGAGTGGATTAATTAAAATCACTGATTTTAACTGACTTAAATCAGCAAGCAGGAAACCTTGATTTAAATAATCAGTTTGGTGCTACTTAGTTATTTTCCCAAAGAAAGATGGATTTTTTTTTCAAGGGTTGAGCGCAATTAAAACACATTGATTTGCAACTTAATATAGTCTTTACAGTAAATTTTGGTGCTTTATTTTACTGACAAGGAAGATACATTGTATCTATACACATTTATTTAAGCATATATATAACTATATCTATTTAGATTCTTAATATTTCAACTTTTATGATAGAAAATGTTGAATGATTAGTTTTTACTAGATTAATTTTGTATTTGTGATTTGTATAAAGCTCTCTTTGGCTGGAAATTCAAATTCAATTAAACATTGCACAAAACCAGTATTTTAAATTTTATTAGTTTTATTTAAACTCTCTTAAATGTGCTGATGAAGGAGAAAAAAGTTAATCAGAAATTTTATCTAACACGTTTTGCATTTAAAACTGATTTATTTTTTTAAAGAAGGAAGTATTCTCTGTAATTAGTGAATTGAACTGATTGTTTCTGGTCCTTCAGGATTTTAGATCTAGTAGATCTCATCTTCTTAAGCCTAATTTTTATTCATAGTTTGGAAGAGGGGGGGAAAAAAGGGTTTCTGCTTTTTCAACTCCTATCATTTTCTAAATGTTGAATGAACTAGTCATTGAACTGAACTAGATGAATAAACTGAAATGGAAAAAATTTCTCTCTGCAGCTGCAGAAGAGGCTACTGCTGTCAAAAGCAGGTTTAGCACTTAAGCAAACTCTGATTCCAGCTACCTATCTTCATGCCATTCAGTGATTTGACTTCCTTTAAAACTTGGGAACACACATGTACTGCTTAATATTTTTAAACAATTTAATAGATTTAGTAAATTTAGGTATTAATATAGGTTGTCATAATTTTAAATTTAATTTTAAAATTAAAAAATAATTTTACATAAAAATAAACCTGAATTTAATTTAAATAAAGTCAGATTTTTAAAAAAGTCTTTTTAAAAATAATCAATTTTTCTCCATGCTAACTTTGAGAGAAGACAGCCCATAAAACTTTCACACTCGTTATCCAGCTGTCGTGGCCTTGTGTTTAACATGCAGTGATCGAAAACAAAAGAATTCAACTTTGCTAGGGTTCAGCCTTTCATAGTCAATGTAACTTAAGCTGTGATGCCTACAGAAAACTTGACAACTGATAATCAGCTGGTATGTTGAGACCACTGCCTCTCATGCTGATTATTGTGTCATTGTTTCTATTTGCTTTCTCTGTCAGTATCCACCTGTTGTCTCTTGTCATCTACTTAGATTGTACGCTGCTTGTGTTTTGTACAGCACCTAGAACAATGGGACCCTGATCCAGGACCGGGACTCATAGGCACTACTACAATACAGTTGAAAAAAAAAGTTGATTTTGCATGTTGTCTTTATTGAACCTCATGATCCTGTGTTTAAACACTATCCGTTTCTTTATGGCCACAGAAGAGGAAAGTTAACACATGCCACTTACGTTGCAACCCACATTGCCTATTATACAAAGCTATTCTGTAGAATATTTAAAGGTTCAACATGTCGACATGTTCCCCTAACACTCCCTGCCGCTCTCTGAAAATAAACTAAATTTTTTTTTGAAGCAAACTACACATGGCTGCCCATGAGACTGTTCCAAAGTCCAATATTTAAACCAAAGATTGATGATCGTGTACACTGATAAGTGTTAGTCCTACTCATGCTTTCATACAGAAATCCTGCGACCAATCTAAGACTTTGTGATCAGTCTAGTACACCGTGATTAATATATTTTTCTTTTTTAAAAAATTGATGGGATTGAATCCCACACTATTACTGCTGTAACATTTTTACACTAGTTGGTATCAGATCATCCTGACTAGTGATATCCAGGATATACTGTCGATAGAGTTACAGTATTTTGTTAGTTAATAGTACAGTATTCCATATGCATTACATTTCATCCATTTTAGTTTAATTTTAAAGTGAATTTTGGTGCTTGAGGGAAGTTCTATTAAGAGCACTGAGGGCTGAGAGATCTGTCCTTCAAACAGGTGCCTTCTTGTACAAATTGCCTGGAGTGCCCTGCATATGTGCTTTGATCCTGGTCTGATTAGATTACTCTGGACCAATATTTAAACTCTGCACTCTTCATATTGAATTTGACCAGGGAGGCTAATATTGGAGATAACTGGGGAAATCCACCTGATCTTAGTAAACTGTTTTTTCCTTTTGAAGAATATGCATGCTGTGGCAAACCACAAGAATGATTTTGAATGGTGGAATGGGAATCCAGCAACTGACTTTTCCATTTTCCAGGGATCTCCTTTTTATTTTGAAGTTGCTTGTTTCCGTGAGTTACAGTTGAATCATACAACTTCTCTCTGTGATGCTATCACAAATTACAATTTACCATTTGACAATCTGTTATATTGATAGTATCACACGAGAGTCTTCTGTTTAAAACAAAAAACAAACCTGCACACCAAAAAACTATCAGCATAAACCCTGAAAAGCCCAAAGGACACACAACTGCAACATATCGTTTTATGTATAGCTGTGATATATGTCAAGGTCAGTCTGAACACTACAGAACAAGTGCTTGGACCATGTTCTGGAAGTTCCTGTGCAACAGTCTTCCACACCATTTTAGCAACCACTGATAACTCATGCACCACTAGGATCATAAATTCACATCTTGTTCCCCTTGAGAGCGACATTTCCAAATTTACAGGGGGTGGAAAGGCATCTGGTTTCTAGCACTAGCGGTTGACCAAAAAACTGGTTGAGAAAATCCAGTGGAAAGGAAGGAAGTGAGGGAGAAGAAGCCCCGTGCAATTTGAATGGTGCATATTGTAATGCCTGTTCTTATGTGCCGCCTAAGCTACAAGGACTAAAGCTAGAAATTTGGTAAGCTTACCTTTGCAGCGGTGTAGAACATTCTCTTCCTGTTCTAGCAGTTCACAAGATGTCAGGCCTCCCCCACTGGTTCAGGACTAAATAGAGCAAGTCTCATTTTGGCCCGCTTTAATTTTCAATCCCTGTCTAAATGAGCTCAGGATAAAGGGGCAAGAGGTGGTGGAATGCTTTAATACAGTTGCCTTTCACTTGCAGAGATATTGCAGGTATGCTGATAGGTATGTTCATCACCCATATTGTGCCATGCAAGTTAAGTCCAAATGTGCATTCATGTTACTAAATACTAGTGGTATGTTCTAAAACCTCTTCAGAGACTTAATGCTGCAATAAAATTGAGCTCTTGGTTGAATGCCAGCCTTTATCCTGGAAGTAAATATTTTAAAATATGGTTAATCTTGTCCTTCCATAAACTGAATGTTTATTTTTATGCTGATTTGTTGATCATACTTGCTGTGGGCAAGACCCTGGGTTGACACTGCTGTATTACTAACCAGACCACATTTCTACAATATGTCAATCTGTATATTTATGGAATACAGTTGCAGCACCTAAACTGAAGTCGTGAAAAGAAGTAAATTACCAGTTTCATGTAAAACAAAAACCTAAACTTTACATAAAGAAGCAGCAAGTCTTTTAAATATCAGAGGCACGGTCAAACCATTCTATATTAAAACCCAATCAAAGGTCTGCATAGTGACTCAGCTTTTAGTCGTATACTATTGCAAGGAAATCAGGCTTCTAGCTTCTCACTCCCCAGCCCCTGTGGTCACATACATGGAGTTTGTTGCCTGGTGAAAAGAAATTGTGCCATATTTATTTATATAGCATCTTTTTGTTCAAAGGGGTTTACAAATGTCAACTGACACTGTATATGTAGGGATTACTTCACCCGTCACTGAAATGCTAGTGAAATGACAGGAGATGAAATGTGATAGTTGTCTAACAGCAGGTAACACTATTGAACAATTTAGGATAAGAAGTAAATATTTATACAGTTAAAACTACAGGGGGAAATTATTTAAGCAGACTGTAACTAACAAAGTAGGAAAATAATCAGGGTACTGGGGTTAACTCTGGGAACAGTTGGTGAAAAGTACTATGTGGTCTTTGGCCACAAGTCATCAGGATTCTTAGGGCTTGTCTAGATTAGGATTAAAGGGGTTAACTTGGTGTGTTTTTAAAAACTTATTAGCCAACACATTTAGCTAATAGTAAAAATACAAGTGTAGACAGACCAACCTGTATTAATATATTAACTGGTTGTGATGTCACCTAAACTACCTACCAGGATTAACCTCAGCCAACTAATGTGTTTACACTAGTGTTTTAAAACATGTTGACAGGGTAAATTGTATTTTAACATGTTCCTAAAATACCATGTTTTAACCCTAGTCTAGATAAATTTTTAGAGGACTCTCTTGTATTTACTACAGTATTTGCCAAATGTGTTTTAAGGAAGTTAGTAAGCAAGGAACCCAAATAGGAAATGTTTACCTGTATGTGACTGGTTATGTGAAAAGCTACTTTTCTAGACCATCCCTTCTTGCTTAAAACAGAAGCATATAGACATCCTGCTGTGATGCCTGAGAATTCCTAATGTATAAAAGATACACTGCATCTTTTCTTTTTTTCTTTTTAGTTTCAGAATTAAGAAAACTCTTTGAACCAAACAAGCAAAATATTTTGGAAATGAAAAGGTAAAACAGCCTTTTGTCTAACTGCTGTAAATACAAATAATTTAGTAATAGAATTATTTTGTGACCTCCTCTAGAAACTATCTCCAAATCTTTAGATAACATTTACACATTTTCTTCCATCTTTTGCAGGAAAGAGAGGATCGCCAGACGTTTAGAGGGAATTGAAAATGATACACAGCCCATCCTCCTACAAAATTGTCCTGGATTAGTTACCCACCGTTTACTAGAAGAAGATACACCAAGATATATGCGTGCAACAGACCCATATAGTCCCCACTTTGGTAAGAAATACGTTTACATATATATCTCAAACGGACATTGCTGAAGTACTTCATGCTTGCTATGTTATCGGCCTTGCAGTAGCAGATACACAGTTCTCACACGTAATGGTTTACTTTCAGAGAGAACTCTGTTGCAAGATACCGTATATACTCGTTCATAAGCCAAATTTTTTTAGTAAAAAAGGGAAGCACCAGAGAAGGGGGTCGGCTTATGAACGGGTATAGAGAGGGAGGGGTGGGACACAGCCCCTCCCCCCAACAGAGGGAGCAAGGAGAGGCAGCAGAGCCAGAAGGGAAGAGGCGGGGTCAGAGTCTCTCCGCTTCTGGCCATGCTGCTCTCCCCCCAGCCTCTGAAGCAGCTGCAGCTCTGGGGCTGGCAAGCTGCAGCCGTGCCGCTCGGACCCACCCCCCAGAGCAGGCTGTGGCCGCGCCGCCTGGCCCACCGGAGCACGCTGCGGCCATGCCGCCCGGCCCAGCCGACTGGAACATGCTGCGGCCGCGCTGCTCGGTCTGGCCTGCTGGAGCAGGCTGCGGCTGCACTGCCCAGCCTGCCGGAGCAGCTCCAACCAGGTCAGAGACATCCTCCCCTGGCCCTCCCCAGATAAGGTGGGAAGGGATGGGATGTGGAGTGTGTGGGTGTCCGGGGCTAGGAGGGTGGTCACAGGGGTTACTCCCCTGACTTCCAGCTCTCTCGCCCCTCCCCCAAAATTTCCCCACCAGTTGCTGTCCCGGCCCATCAGGGTAAGCAGCTGGCGCGCTGGGACACTTCGTTTACTTAGGTTTACCTCCGTGCCTGCAGACGCTCGAGGTAAACAAACCATCTCGGCCCCCCCAGCGGCTTATCCTGACGGCCCAGGAGCCAAAGTTTGCTGACCCCTGAATTATAGGGTCGGCTTATGAATGAATTATAAAAAATTTCCATTTTTACTTATCCATCTTGGGGGGGCGGTCGCCTTATAAACGAACCGGCTTATGATCGAGCATATACGGTACTTTTAAAATTGCTTTTCAGTTTTCTGTCTGGCTTTGATTGATTTTTGTACAGTATCTCTGTTCTTCCACCATTTTAGAAAGAGACACTGGTTTTATTTTTAAAACCTGTAGGTTATTATAAGAATTCTAACTTCCTTTTGAAGGTGAAATACATACTCAATATTCAGGAGCATTTACTGCACGTTTCTTGTTCATTTGTATGTGTTTTGGAGATGTCAGTCAAGTAGTAGAGGGTTATTTCGGAGTAGTTCATGGGAGTATCCATAAACAGTTTTGCTAGTTCATTTGAATTGCAAAAACCTATAATAACTAAAAAGTCACACTATATACGGTTGAAGCCTGCTTACTGAATGGCAGGTGTGATGCTCCAAAGAGATTTGAATAATATTTTTAATAAAGTATGAATTCAGGACAAGTCACTAATCCCTCTTATGTATTCTACATACATACTTTTTGTAGGAAGATCAAATGAAGAAGAGGAAACTTCAGATTCTTCTGTAGAAAAACAACCTAGGTCATCCAGGTATCGAGCAGAACCTACAGGAGCACATTCAGAGCCTACATATAGCACAGGAGCCATGGATACCCAGGGACTTGAGTCAAAAGCAGAAAGAATAGCTAGGTACAAGGCAGAGAGGAGACGCCAGCTAGCAGAAAAATATGGATTGCCTTTAGAATCTGAGGGAGATTCTGAATATTTATCCAGATATACCAGGGCAAGAAAAGATCCTGATGCTGGGGAAAAAAAAGAAGTAAAGAGCGACAAGCAGGAGGATGAAAGCAAGGAGTATAGTTCCCTGTACTCCTCCATGTCTGAGAATAAGGAGTCATGGACTACTGCTTCTGAATCAAAGGAATATTCCTTCCATGAAAAAGACAGCATTCCAGATAGAGAGGAGCTTTCAAACTTGGAGAATAAAAGAGCCCAGGACGTTAGTGCTCCTGGACAGGCTCAGGACTTGTCATCAGAAGTGGATGGTTCTGCATCCTTTTCATATTCTGAACAAGAATCCTCCTTTAAGGAAGTGCCAGTGTCACCAAAGCAAACTTGCAGGGTATCCCTTTCCTCACCAAAGCAGCCAGTTTCACCAAGTCATTCACACAATGACCAGCCCTTGTATAGTGACATCAGACATGGGTAAGTATGCTTTTTCTATATTGGTATCCTTTGACCTTTATAAAAATCTCTACAATACAGACAAGACTTAAAGATGATGTACCTGAATAAACAAATTCTCCACTAGTGCTAATGTCTTGTGTGCCTTGAACTGAGTTCTGTTTTTTGATATTTAGATACTCATTGTCATATCTTGTAAAACTGGATTACTATGCTTGCATGCAATAAGGTTTTACAAGTCCATTGTGTGTTTCCTGAGCATTTATTAGATTTAAGCTACTGTAACAAGAAAGTCCTTTTATGAAAAGAAACTATCCTTTTTAGAGAGATTTCTGGAGAAATTAAGAATGGGTGATGGTTACAGTACTACATTTGCTGCATTTTGAAAATGTGCATTTACTGTTTGATCTAGAAAACACTTTCAATTTAAGTGTATTTACTTCAAATTCAGTATCTTTTTTTTTTTTTAGTAAAAGCAAATTTTCTAGATTATTATTTTTCTCTCTATGTAGTGTTTTACCAATATTAAATAGAAGTAGCCTATTTCCTTAGCCTGCAAATGAAAGTCTTAAGCTAAAATGTACGTTGGGTAGGTTGAAAAGAATTGTCTGACCATTGTAAAAAATTAGGGCCATGGGATTTAAGCAAATTCTGATTCTGTTGGTAGTCCCATACATCATATAAATATTCTTTTATGAGATCCTGCATATGTTGAGTTCCAGAACACTTGAGATGTAAACTTTTCCACTGTGTCCTCCCCACATAAGTGATAAATTTTCACATACTCTGATGACTCGAAGTCTGATATCTGGTGGATCGGAGATTCAAACTGATTTCCCAGTCTTCATTTGAGAGCAGCAGCATAAGAGTGCTGATGTTACTTTGAGGTCTGAGAGCCATCAAATGCTTTATTGTAGCAAATGAAAACAAAGTCTGACTAGTAATTCTCTAAATACTTCATCTTCGAACAACTTCTTCTCCTAAAAATATGCAGCTTTAGTTGTTTGGCTCCCTGAAGGTTAATGTATCGCAGGCTTAAAGAAACAAGATGAAATGGAGACATCCTGTAACAGTAGTTTGACAGTGTACCATCTAAAAAATGGACAGTAAGCTGTTGTCAGTAAGATTTAGCTGTGCTAGGTAATCTTGACTACTTCAGAATAATTTACAAGAACTAATATAAGTGAAACGATTTGTGAGGATTATGTAAATATAACCAGCGATGGGAAAAGATTATTAAAATCAAGTTACTTTGATTTAGTATATCGTATTTTCTTAATTATTTTATTAAATTAAAATGAGAGAAGTAAAACTCCCGAAAGTCTTTAAATTATTCCTAAATTCCTCGTTTCATGGTATTTATACACCTTTCAAGTAGTGTAAGGAAAGTCTCCCCTATCCCCTCCAAGTGAAAGGCTAATACCTGTAGTACGAATGTCTCTTTTGGGGTTTTCCTTTTCCTGCCAGTAGATGGATGCAGCCAGCTATCCATTATCCATATTCAGTAAACTTGTGCAATTTTGCTTGTTTCCCCTTTCTGTTTCACATAGGACAGGACTGATGATAGTACAGGCAGTCCTTGACTTTACGACATTCAACTTACAATGAACGGCACTTACGATGTTTCTGAATTGACACCCTGATTCATCTTATGACAATTGGTTTCGACCTTACGATGCTCAGTCCCGCAGTGGAGTAGACTGTGGTTCTGAGTTGTAACGTTTCGACTTCCAATGCAATTTTCAGGAACCAATTGTGTTGCAAGTCCGAGGACTGCCTGTCTAATATTTTAAAACTCAATTTTTAAGACAGCTTCCTTTATGTATCTGCATACAGCTGTCTTTGGACACTCCACTTAAGCAAAAGTCTGAGAGGAAAAGTGCTCATCTAAGGGAGCTATCAGGAGAAAGTTGACAAGACTGAGACTGCGTTATTATATATGCAAATAACTGCACTGCAGGCTTTTGACCAGCTATTCCGTTCTACTGAAATGTTTCAGGGAGCCTAGTCCAACAGAAGGTCTCAGCCCAGCGCTGCACACTTCTATCTCAAGCTTTATTCAGTTAATCTAAAGATAAATCACTCCTGACTAATCCTATTACTAATAGGAACAATTAAAGTGTGAGCCCCCACGACTCTTCCTTCTCTGGTTTATAAATCCCTGAAGCTAAAGGAGTGGACCAAATTCTAGCCTTAAAGGCACAGAGATTAGACTGTTACTCTTCAAAGCCAAGAACCTGTCCACTTCAATTTGAGGTTCTTGTTCTCCCCTGTAATAAACCACAGCAAACACCCCGAGTACATATAGCCATGAGAAGACACTTTTAGAATAACCCTCTCTTCCATGTTTTTTACCACTTTCCAGCTCCAGAACATGTTATTTGGACTTTTCCACCACTGTAGGATGGTGGGAAGACCAGGCTATGTTCCTGGTAAAACAGTATAAAGATCTTTGTGACCGTTTGAGAGTAGAAAACTGCCCCTAAAAAGCAAATTATCTGTATTTACCTGAGGCTATCTTATCTTGTCATTGTTTTGTTTCCTGTGGGTTTCCCCCTACTCTGGTCTGACTTAATTCTTTGAGTTTAAATAGGCAGCAATACAAAATTGAACAGGAACACTAAGGCTACGTCTACACTATAGCCTATGTCCGCAAAACTTACGTTGCTCGGGGGTGAGTATTCCACCTCCCTCTCCCCCCGAACTACATAAGTTACGCTGACATAAGCACAGATATGCGTGGCGCTATGTTGGTGGGAGAGCTTCTTCCGCCGACATCACTTCTGCTGCTCGCAGACGTGGTTTTTTAATCCCAACGGGAGCCCTTCGGCATAGGGCATCTTCACCACACAGGCTGCAGCGCAGGAGTGCTGGAACAATTTGTATAGTGGGGGTGCTGAGAGCCATTGAACCAAACTCTAAACCTTGTATATGATGGAAATCACTTCAAGCCAGAGGGTGTGGCAGCACTCCCAACACCGCTAGTTCCAGCACCTGTATTGCAGCGGCGCAACTGTACTGTTACACCTTAGACATGGCCTAACACACACAATATTCAGAAAACTAATGTGAATGTCTTCCAGTTCATCATAATAGGCTTTAAAGAAATCAGAACTATTTTTCAGAAATACTTCTAGTTGTTTCAGGAGGCTAAATGAGCTGTTGTCTCATGCAGTCTGTTCTACTAATGTTGTAATCTCCATCAAGTTTGATTATGCAAGGTATGACTAAAAATCAGCTTGCCTGGCGTAGAGCTTTGAAAATCAGAGTTTAAAATGTCAGTGTTAGATTCTTTTAACTTTTGTGTTCAGCTGATTTAAAATTTAAAAACAAATATAGCTTGTGACTTCCTGTGTTAAGAAGGTTTGATTATGAATTCTATTTCCATCATTGAGAAGGCAAAACCCCCACAAAGATATTCTTTGATAGTCTGCATTTAAAAAAAATAAATAGTGTCAGATTAACCTCACATTTTTATCATGGTTTACCTACGTTTGACTGCTCTTTTCAAAGGACAGGAGATTGAACACAAATGCTTATTGCTCAGGCCTATTGTGATAAATGCCAGAATACATACTAACGAGCTAAGAGGAAGTTTCGTTGTTTCAAAGCAACCAAATCTCTGCTGGGTCAACGCCCCATGGAGTGCTTTGAAAGGCTTTTCCCACCCTTTTGTGTGAAAAACTCTTTGGTGATCTTAGTAAGATGAAAAACAAAAATTGTTTTAACAGTAAGGGGTAGATTTCAAATGAGAGATGTGGAAAAAGTCGTAATTATGGTTGAGGTTTCAGACTGAACATTATAAATAGGCAGATTTATTTACAGTACCTATATATGATTTCCCTGGGATCTTTTATCTGACCCTAATAGGAAGGCAGAATAAGAGAGTTTTTAATGAGTTTAAGGCTTACTCTAAATTCTTTTCAGTTTAATAAAGATCCTTTTGCCAAATTCAGCTCTTAAAGCAGTATGTAAATCCAGAGTAACTCTACTAAATTATAAAGAGCTACTCCAGATTTACACAAGTGTAACTGAGCAGAATTTGGTCCATTATACCTTTACATTGCATTTTGTACGTAAACTTCATCATTGTCTAAAAATGTATATGATCTTCTATGGAGGTGGGACTCTTTGTTGTGGATATTACAAATATTGAATGCATCTGTGAAAGAGTGCAATGGTATATCAGTTGTTTCATGAAGGGCTTTTGTAGCCTTCAGTGCTTTCAAATTTCAGTAGGCACTCATATATTGTTACTTTTTGCATCAGACTCCAAAATGGAATCGGGCCAAGAATGTGTTTCTTTGCTCATTTAGTGTATTTTAACTCTTCCCACTTTATCCTAAAAGACCGCATACTCCCCACTCAGTGTGCTGGGGGTTACTGGATCTGAATTCCTGAAACCTGGCATATTGCTCTCAGAGGAGGGGGGTTTCTGATGTTCATTCTCTTTATGCAAGAATTTCATGTAGGCTATGGTAATACATTCTCCTAGCGTCATTAAACTTGTGTCATCTGTTTATTTGGGGCTAAAGATCTTTTGGTAGACTTTAGCTCTTTAGATTGCAAATAAAAGGAATAGTCTAACAGTAATCCTGTGTGCAATATAGTGCTTCTGTCCATGTAACTTATATAAAATTACTTTCTATGTAGCTTCCTAACGATGATTTAGATGTGGATGTCCAGGTTCCTGACAATTTGGGAATGGTTAGTTAAATGTCTTGGCAAAATGTTTAGGGTGCTGTGTGTTTTCAGAGGGGATGGATCACTTGGCGATTACCTGTTCGGTTCATTCCCTCTGAAACACCTGGCATTGGCCACTGTCGGAAGATAGAATACTGGTCTAGCTGGACCTTTGGTCTGACCAGCATGGCTGTTCTTATGTATTCTTTTGTATGTGAAGGTGGTTATTTGATAAATTATCATGCAAATTTGTTAAAGTTAGAAGTGTGCAGCGCCAGTACTTCAGAAACCAAGACCTTATAATTGAGAAATTTGAAAACCGTTTTAAGATTAAGACGGGGAGGGACTGAGTGTGCATGTATTGTCTTACCAGAAAGTTATCTGAAATTCTGTTTTCTATAGTAGTACAGGGAAAGCAAAACCTGAATGGTTTCTTCAGAAAGATTCAGAAGGGGACACACCTTCACTTATCAGCTGGCCCTCCAGGTATCCTAGAATGTAGCTGTGTGGCTAATAATCGAATTATACCTATTGTTACTGACTTCCCTCTCCTTCTCCTTTCCCCTGCCCTCATTTAACATTTGTCTTTTATATCCTTTAACAGCAGTGAATCGGAAAATACTATTTCTGTTCAATAAACTGCTGTGGAAACTTGTTTCTGGAGCATCTGCTTTTTGTCACTTATAACTAATTGATGTTTTCATGAAGAACTAGACATGCCCCTAATGTTTTCTTCACAGCTATTATGATATTGGTCTTTGGCTAACTTCTTATCTTATCTCCAGCCTGTTCTTAACCATTTTCCCCCCCCTTGCACTCTGCAAGCCAACAGATTTTTGTATTACAAAATGCTTTATGCCCTGAATGCAGGATGTGACTAAAAATAAGACTTGATCGTTTTATTTTTTAAGGATGGAGTGGGGGAGGAGGAGTAAGAATTAAGTCACTGGGAAGACAAAACAACCAAATTCAGAGCTACAAATAGCTGCTACTCTCCAGTTTGACAGAACATCAAAAGAGTCCACAACTGGAAGCATGCATTCCGGGGAGAACTCTTCATTGCATTTCAGACTGTTGATTGAACTAATTATCTGACTCTGAAAACCTCACCAGTGACAGTTCTGGGTAATTGGTGGGTGCATAATACCCTGAAAAGGCATTTTTTTTAAGCTTTGAGAATGAGCACTCTTATTCGTGTTTTGAAGTAAGTCACTGTGAGGTCCTTCATTTTAAAATGGACCAATCCTCATAAGAGAGAGAAAATATTTAAGCAGATGGAAAGGGTGATGTGTCAGGTAGTTGGGGATATAGTGGATTATACTAGTGCTCAAAAGCATTAGTTTATTTTTTTTAAATCTTGTTTTTATGTAAAATAAATTCTGCAAGTAGGAAAAGTCTGTTGGTAGCAAGCCTTGAATTGCACTTACTTGAGGGTTGGAATATCTGTTAATTGCCACTAAATAGTTAGCTTGGTACTGTATATGAGCTTTTCCCAACCTTAGGGCAAAAAACCACCTTACTGATTACTAGTTGCATGGTGGGTGTGGGGAAATAGCTTTCGATTTTAATTTTTTATATGACATTTTAAAATGTTATTCAACTGTCTCCCTGACTGTGCACTTTTTGTGGCTCTAAAAATTATGCTAGAGATGTGTTACAATTATGTGGTTACGTGTAGGACAAATGCTGCCCTCAGGTGCTTATTATGCTTAGCTCCTGTTGATGTCACTGGGAGCCAGCAGCAGGCATCCAGAGGCAGAATATGGCTTGTATTTGTGCATGTACATCGTAACAGTTGAACAGAATTGCTAGAAAATAAACCAAGGTGGGATAAGTTTCAGTACATTCTCAGAAATTTAGCATATTGGGATGTGGTGAAACTTTTCCTAAATGTTCATACAATGCAAGTTTTTGTGCAAGCCCACAAAGAGTGACAACCATACTGGGCTTCCATTTTCTACCGACATGTTTTTCATTTTTAGAGAGGCTCCTTAACATTATTTGGTTTCATTTATCAAGATAGATAAAGTTGTGTGCAACATTTGAAATGCTCCCATTTCTGAGGTTTGCATGGAGATTTTGACTTGTCTATGCAACATATTCTTCTGCAACTTTTTTTTTTTTTTTTGGGAAGGGATATGGAGAAGATACCAAGATATTTGACTAATTTGTTTCAAAGTGAGCAAGGATCAGTATGTTGGCAGCTTAACAGTACATATAGCAAAAGGAGGTCGGAATTTCACACTAAAGACACTCTTCAAAAAACTATATTTTTTTAGAAAGCAACTCCTAATTCTCTGTTTTGAAAAATATGAAAATGTATTATGTTCTACAAAGGAGTGGAATTGTGATTACTAGGAACGTGCTCTAAATGTGATTCCTTGCTCAGTTATCTTTCTGAAAGGTCACACGTGTATTAGGTGCCTGTAAATAATTTAAAATGTCCTTAAGGCTGGTGTTAACGCCAAGATTTTAAGATGGGGAGGTTGTTTCAAAGTATATCCTTAAAATACGTAGATGCTTATCTTTTTATTTTGTTTTACTATATGATGTTGCTCTCTGGTCCCACAATTGATATATGTTTTTCCCAAAACTAGTTATTGCTGGTCACAGCTTTAATCTTTTTCTTTCTTAAAGAGTAAAAGTTAGAGAGAAACTGGTGAAAGAGGAAAGTGCTCATGGAAGCCCTGAACTTGTCACAGACCCTGTATCTCAGAAAAAATCTCATCCAGTGCCAGTTGATTACATGCCTCTTCAGTCAGAAACTTCTTCCTTTGATAGGGTTGCCAGCCAGACACTCAGTTCAGTCCGCCAACCGATACATGGATATATTCAGCCTGCTGGTGTTGCTCATACTGCCAAACTGATGGCAACAGAAGACCCAGAAAATATCTCAATTAGCAGCCTCTTAACATCAGACAATGCCGGCATCATGACAAAATCCCCACCAGCCACTGCACTGGAAAAGGAAAAAAGTAACATACTTCAGAATTATGGCTCAAAGCCTGACGAATGTCCTTTGGGGACAGAACAGCTTTTGAAAAACAGAAAACCAATTTTGCCATCTGAGGTTCTCAGGCAAGGGAAGAGCAATGAAGACCATTTTAGAGCAAGTGAATTTGACAAGGCTACTGTTCCCTCATCTCTTATAAGCAAGCCAAAGGCTAACTCATCAGAGCTTCAGAAAGAGCTAGAGTGCACTAAGCACCAGGTGCCTGAACCCCAGTTTAAGACTCGTGAGAACACTGAAAGGAGTGAGACAGTTATATACGTACAAAGTGGATCCATATCACATTCTGCTAAGGCGAAAGGTCAAGCTCAGGAAGTGTCTACGATGAAGCATAGACTCCTGACTCGCTCAATGTCTGATTATACTGGTTCTCCTAAGCCAGAGGCTTTAAAAAGTAAGGAAACTGTTACGAGAAAGGAGATGGCGTTCCAGAGTGCTGAAGCAAATGTGCCCAATGGTGAGATTGGCATGGTTGACACAAAAGTCTCTGTTGCTCAACTCCGTAATGCCTTTCTGGAAACTATCAATGTCCACAAGAAAACTGAACTGTAGGTGACATTTCAGAAATATTTTCGTGTGACACTTGCACGCCCTTGGCAAAATGACAAACTCAACATCAGTAGTGTTCTGCATTAAACCACACAGCTTAGCTCTCACCAGTGTGTACTGGAGGCTGAGTCAGCCTGAATCTGCTCTTATGCTTCTGCTTGCTACTGCAAGTTATGATGTTGGGTAGCTGGAATGTTTGCTATACTTCTGTGCATGTTACTGTAGGAGCATGCAGAGTGATCTTTAGTGGATTGTTTTGATGGGATGCCTATATCTGTGCTTTACTTTTCTCTTCTATTCTCTTTTCTTTGCACTTTCTATCATATGATTAAAAGTGAATCTCGATTTGAGATGTTAACATCAGGTACTGATTTGTCTGCCAATACTGAACCTGAAAGAGTGTCACGAAGGCCAAGGCGCTATTTTTCTCCTGGTGAAAATAGGAAAACTTCTGAGAGATTTAGAACTCAACCAATCACTTCAGCAGAGCGAAAGGAAACTGATAGGTAGGCATGTGCGAGACTGTATGTAGTGTTCTGGTCCCGGTAAATATGAATGAGTTTAAGAAGAGAATTTTCTCACAGTAATGTTAGCAAAACCATTGTACAAAGGGTTTTGTTTCACTATAAAAGTAAAAATAGTCAAGTCTTCATTTTAAGATGAGAAATGTAGTTTTTCTGACACCTGACAGTTTCGTTTCTTTAAAAAATAGGACTTTCTCTAGGTATCTAGTTATAGGAATAGGTAATGAATTATTGTAAAACACTGAAGTGCGGCTATGTGATTGGTTCTCAGTAATAAAACATTATTTGTATGTCTGTGTAAAGTTAGGTCTTTTTAAAAAAATAAACCAAAACTCAATGTTGGGTTAGAGGAACTGGCAGAAAATCTTAAACTATGATCTTCTATGAGTTGTACTTGAAATAATCTTTCTTTACTAGATTTAAATTTGGCTGGAATTGCTCGCCTTTCTGCTTCGTTAGAGGTTGTCCTAAATGAAAATTATTGAAACTTGGACAGCATCCATGATTTTCCTCATTCATAAGACATTTGGTGTCCCATCTGACAATTTGAGTGGAAGATTTGTTTCTAGATTTTCTTTCCAGCTGACATTTTTTTTATTTGCTGATTTTTACTAGGTCCACTCTGAGTCCAGAAATGCCAGCTGCTGAGGGTAAGTCTCTGTCTCTTCACCCCCATTCCCTCTTGGGTAACTGTGAACTTAGTTTTTTTGAAATGGGAGTTATGTCAATATAAATATGAATAACTAAAATATGCCATTGTTCCTTGAGCTGTATCTAGAAGGGTTGATTTGCCATTCAGTGTTAAGCCCAAAAAGTTGCTTCTGCAACTTCCTAATGAACATTATATTACAAAAAAGAAATTAAGCCAAACTACTTTTTTCGTTATGTAATCAGTTGTATCTGACCAAAAGTACAGATGAGTTTATACCAGGAATAAAAATCTATTACTTCAAACCAGTGGTCTGGGACCAGTGCTTGGAAAAGCTTTACTGCTGATGGAAACACTTGCACTGGTCTATCAAAATGTTCTAGCCAAGAAAATTGCAAGCTATTGGATCTTAAAGCTGCATAATTTTGACTACCATTTTGCTAATCTCTTTGCCCCATACACATACTTCAATTCTGACTGACACAAATTAAGAAGCTAGTTTCATGTCTAATCTCATGAATGGCTAAATGTAAGAGTTTGGTGGTGTGATAAAGTTGGAACATTTTATTATAATTTTGAGTCCCGTTTGTGCCTCAGTTTCCCCTCTATGCTGTCCTGTTCATAGGCACTGACTCCGTGGGTGCTCTGGGTCACCCACGGGGAAAAAATGGTGGGTGCTGAGCACCCACCGGCAGCCCCCCATCAGCTTCCCCCAACCCCCCCAGTGCCTACTGCCCGCCGGTGGGCCCCGCGGATAAGTGCCTCCTCCCTCCCCATGCCTCCTGCCCGGCGCAATCAGCTGTTTTGCAGAGTACAGGAGGCTGGGTGGGAAGGGGGAGGAGCTCGAGGGAGGGGTCTGGAAGAGGTGGGGCCTCTGGGAAAGGGTTGGAGTGGGGGCGGATCTTGGGGCAGAGCCAGGGATCGAGCACCCCTCAGCACTTCGGCAAGTTGGCACCTGTGTGGGTAGAACATATCTGTTTGCTCTTGGGGGAGGCGGATACGGGTTAGTAGCATCTAACTGTCTGGGCCCTAGGCCTCATATCAGTGGAGCAGACAATGGGAGAAGACAATAGGAAATCCAATTGCCTGGACATTGACACTTAGCAACCAACGACCTAGAGGGATATGGACTTCTCTCCTCATGGAGGCTGAACAGTATTTCCCCAGTTTGAGAACAAAGGACTAGAGAGGTTTGAGGTGGGGAATAAGATTTCATTGCTGGAAGGAGTTGGGGCTCCCACCGGGAGTTTGATGAAGAAAATCAGATGGAGGTAGACAGACGGAGCTTGAACCAAGTAGTTCACTACAACTTGGCTGGGCTCTGGGCTAACCAGAATGGTCTATGCTTTAACCATTTCTCTCTGCTACCTCAAGGACTTCCTATGCTGTGTTCCAGTAACAAATAAATCCTACTGTTTTGACAACACAGTGCGGGTGTGTCTGCAAATGTTTGGCAAGGTGCATTAATCCATGAAGATTGTACAGGTCTCCATCAGGGGTCTGTTTCAGTTGGACTCACTGAAGGGCGCTCACGGTGTGAAGCAGGAGTGCTGAAGGCCCAGAGATCCAGTCTAAGGAGATGATGAAGCCATGTGGCTTACCCTGGAGGAAGTGTGAGATCCCTAGGGTGTCTGGCACACCAAAGGGGTTCCTCCTAGAGACTGTTCCAAAGCTGGGGCCATAGCACCAATCCTATGGATCCATGACAGATGTCTTATGCTATTTGAAAGCTGATATTCCCTGCAGCTTTCAAGATGCATATAGCACAGGTTTTCAGAGCTGGAGGTGGACAATGGTATCTGCTAAGCATACCAGCTGAACTTTTTGAAGCAGGAAGCAAGATAATAATCAGAATGTCTTAGTCTTAAGGTCTGATATGGAACAGGTTATACGGTGGTATTGGCATAAAGTAGGGCTGTCAAGCGATTAAAAAAATTAATCACAATTATGCATGCAATTAAAAAGATTAATAGAATACCATTTATTTAAATATTTTTTGATGCGTTCTACATTTTCAAATATATTGCTTTCAATTACAACATAGAATATAAAGTGTATCGTGCTCACTTTATATTTATTTTTAATTACAAATATTTGCACTGTAAAAAACAAAATAAATAATATTTTTCAATTCACCTACAAGTACTGTAATGCGGTCTCTTGAAAGTTGAACTTACAAATGTATAATTATGTACAAAAACAAACTGTATTCAAAAATAAAACAACGTAAAACTTTAGAGCCTACACATCCACTCGATCCTACTTCAGCCAATCGCTCAGACAAACAAGTTTGGTTACCATTTGCAGGAGATGCTGCTGCCCGTTTCTTGTTTATGATGTCACCTGAAAGTGAGAACATGTGTTCCCATGACACTGTTGTAGACAGTGTCGCAAGATATTTACGTGCCAGATGTGCTAAAGATTCATATGCCCCTTCATGCTTCAAACACTATTCCAGAGGACATGTGTAAATGCTGCTGATGGGTTCTGCTCGATAACGATCTAAAGCAGTGCGGACTGATGCATGTTCACTTTCATCATCTGCTTCAGATTCCACCAGCAGAGGGTTGATTTTCATTTTTAGTGGTTCGGGTTCTTTAGTTTCCACATTGGAGTGTTGTTCTTTTAAGACTTCTGAAACCTCCACACCTTGTCCCACTCAGATTTTGGACAGCACTTCAGGTTCTTAAACCTTGCGTCAAGTGCTGTAGATATTTTTAGAAATCTCACATTGGTACCTTCTTTACGTTTTGTCAAATCTGCAGTGAAAGTGTTCATAAAACAAACATGTGCTATGTCATCATCTGAGACTGCTATAACATGAAACATATGACAGAATGTGGGTAAAACAGAACAGGAGACGTACAATTCTCCCCCAACGAGTTCAGTCACTATTTTTTTAATGAGCATCAATTAAATTTATGTGTTATCAGCATGGAAGCATGTGCTCTGGAATGGTGGCAGAAGCATGAAGGGGCATATGAATGTTTAGCATATCTGGCACATAAATACCTTGCAACGCTGACTACAAAAGTGCCATGCGAATGCTGTTCTCAGGTGACATTGTAAATAAGAATCGGGCAGCATTATCTCCCATAGATGTAAACAAACTTGTTTGTCTTAGCGATTGGCTGAACAAGAAGTAGGACTGAGTGGACTTGTAGGCTCTAAAGTTTTACATTGTTTTGTTTTTGAGTGCAGTTATGTAATAAAAAAAGTCTATATTTGTAAGTTACACTCTCATGATAAAGAGATTGCACTACAGTACTTGTATGAGGTACATTGAAAAATACTATTTCTTTTGTTTATCATTTTTACAGTGCACATATTTGAATCAAAAATAATATAAAGTGAGCACTGTACACTTTGTGTTCCATGCTGTAATAGCAATCAGTATATTTGAAAAATAGAAAAATATCCAAAGATATTTAATACGTTTCAATTGGTATTCTATTGTTTAACAGTGCAATTAATTGCGATTCAGTTTTTTAATCACGATTCATTTTTTTGAGTTAATCACGTGAGTTAACTGTGATGTAATTAATCGACAGCCCTAGTATAAAGCATTTGTTTCTAGGCCACAGTGAGGTGAGATATTGAGCCTTAAAATGATTACTGGTCCTTCTGTCTAGCAGTGTTCTCCTGATGCATGACCAGGGCTTAATACAAAATCTAAACATGAGCCAATATAATTTTGATTTTATTTTATACGCTTATTGGAATGACATATCAAATTAATGCTAGTACATAAAGTAACTGTCCAGAAGAAAAATCATTTTCCATTCTTAAATCATGTTATAATATGCTGCACCTAAGAATGATTCTGATTTTAAAAGTCAATTTTACACTAATTCATGCATATGCATGGTCACGTTACTTTTGTTGAGCTAAACAGACACTAACTTGCTCTTACATTTTACTGTTGGTCATTCTTTTGGTGATTCCAATGCTATTAAATAAGCTTGTTCTTGAAGTTAAAAGGATTTCTTGACTTGGTCTCTGAAACACTCACGTTTAGAGTGTAACATTTCAGATTCCTGCTATATCATGTTGTTTGATTTCTGTAGATGAAGAAAAACTGGATGAACGAGCCAAGCTGAGTGTTGCTGCAAAGAGGCTGCTTTTCAGGGTAAATGTCATGTTTTCTCAACAGAAATATTTTTGCAGAAGGGTAACGTCAAAAACCATAATGCTACCTTAGTATGCTTAATCTGTAGCCGTATTAGCATTCGTATCCCAATACAGGTCAATGCCCTGTTCTCCCCTTATGAGTGCTAGACATATTGTTTACATAGTTCTCAGGACACTATATGTAATCTGGTGTATGTATTTTTATCTCATGGTACTGGTTGTCATAGTACATCTTACTGCCAATTCAGAGAAGTCCATCCAAAAAACTTGACACCTGGCATCAAGGAAAGCCAAACAAACATTTGCTTCAGTAATTTCTTCCTCTGAGTTATTGATACTGACATGTATCTGATCCTAGGAAATGGAAAAATCATTTGAAGGAAAAAATATTCCTAAACCACGTTCAAGAAATTCAGCAATAGAGAGAAGATTGCGGCGTATGCAGGATAGGTCACGCACCCAACCAGTTACTACCGAAGAGGTGGTCATTGCGGCTACGTAAGTTCCATTTATGTGTTAGCCTTGGCATTAGTTCAGAGATTAAATTTCATACATGTGGTGTTTACAGCTTGGTAGTCAGGAAAAAGGTTGTTAGGAACCAACTTCCTTGAGAAACGTATGGGGAGTGGCCACATAGAGAGTGTTTTGGGGGGCAGGGGTTGCAGAGCAGCATAAAACGCATGAACTATAATCTGGCGAAAGGCTTGAGAAGTAATATATTTGAGGGGCAAAATTAATTACAACATTGGTTTGTAAGCCAAGTGAAACAGATTTCTGCCTTGAGGAGGTCCACACAATATGTTATGGAGCATATTTGTATTGGAGAAAACCTGCAAACTCAATAAATCTCGCATGTATGTTTTGAAAATAAATTTCTTATCCTCTCTATTCACGCATCCTGTAACCCCTCTGAAAAATGCAAGAGCAAGCCAGTTGTCAGAAAAGAATACATGCACATAGCTAATTACTAGAATTTGAAAACTGGTTTATCTTATGAGAAACCAGCAAACTCTAGAGAGAGAATCTGTGTCTTAAGGTTTTAGTTCCTGGCATTATTTTGCAAAAGATCACAGCAGATAACTTGTAGTTGTTAAACATTGCTGTTTGATATTGTCTTTTCTGTTAACACTTCATACAATGCTTTTCTTAATGCTTTTTTCTTCTCTCTCCTTGTGAATTTTCCCTCCCTTGGCAATTCTTTTTAAAGTGAACCTACCCCTGCTTCACGTACTGTGAATACCCACACTGTAGTGACAAGAATACCTAGTCCCACTGTAGTTAAGAGCACTGTACAACCTACCAGGTACTGGGGGCGGGGGGGAAACCTGCATGTTACATGGAACACAAGGGTCCTAGATAGCAGATGCATCTTACAATCCTTGAATGCCTTATCAATGTGTCAAACAAGTCAATGACATTTATTTTAAGAATGTTTTAAAGATACATGTAACTTCATTTAGTTTTCTGCATGGTAAAACATTAAATCTTTTTGCTTGTTAAGCATTTGACTTAGGAACTTTCTAACCACAGTTAACTATTTGTTCTAGAGCATACATGTTTCCTATATGGAAGACATGAACTTGCATGTTGAAATCCTAGCAAAACCCCTCCTTGCTTTTTAATTTTTTTTTTTTAAGTGCATTGTGTCTCTAAAATGAAAATACCAAAGCTAGTGGTGTCTGATTTCACAAGTAGTACATCCCTATTTGTCTTTCTCAATATATATTTTTAGCTTGCAGAATTAATGGAAGGATAAGAAATTGCACCATCTATAGGTGTAAGCATAAATTCCTGTTTGCTATAATTGCATTTAGTTCATAGAATGATTTTTTGTTGTATTCTGTAAATACAAGCTGTATTTACAGAATACATTATAGAAAAATAATTAAATATCAAAGCACTTTAGAACTTTGATCTGTAACTAGTTTCAGTGGAATGAGGTATACAGAGACGAGTACAATTATGCCTATATGAACAAACATAAACCTATATGCTGTCAATGTTGATCAAATTGCCATTAAAGTACTGCAATGGACTTCAAAATTACTATACATAATTCCACTCAAAATTACCAAAGCAGAGTTCTAGAGATCTATATTAGCTCAAATTCTAAGTGTGCAGAAATTGCAGTCCTATCTAGTTGTATAAAGGTAACCTATAATCTTCAGTGAAATAAGTATACTTTTTGAAGTGTAAACTGCAACTCTTGTGTTGCCTTTAAACAAGATGTTTTGCCCCAGCCAATCTATAAAGAAATTAACTCTTAATTTTTTTAAGTCTGCAGCTGTTTAATCAAAATGCGTGATGCCAATGTTTTACACACTGTTTTATATTGGCTGTTATGCTTTGTGTGCAGTTCTCTTGGCTTTATATCAAGTTAAAATGTTAAACCATAAACTCCTACAAAGAGTTTTTTTAATTAATTTTTAGTTCTACTGTCTCAGTTTACAGGCATCAGCGCACCAAAAGACTTTAGCTAAAGAAGAAATCAAAGAAGCAGTCAAGCAAGATCAGTCTGGCGAGCCAGACTCCTCCACCCTAAGCTTAGCAGAAAAGATGGCCTTGTTTAATAAATTGGCTCAACCAGTATCGAAGACCATCTCTACACGGAGCAGAGGGGACATTAGACATAGGAGAATGAATGCTCGTTACCAGACACAGCCCGTCACGCTTGGAGAAGTTGAGCAGGTACTTCCAACTTTAACTTTTCACTATAAAACAGGCTAAGTTCAATTTCAATGTGAGCTTCCTTAATAGTTGTGAGCAGAGGTCAGCTATGACTGACAACAGAGGTTATGGCGTGTACTTCTGCTTACAGGAAAAAGCTTGTCAGGAAGCAAGCTCCTGGCACAAGGGAATAACATCCTGTAAACTCTTAATCTAGTTGTATTCTTTTAACTGGCAATTTAAGAATAGCAGCTCTTGCTGGCCTGAAAATTCATACATTGTTGTACCTTTCATAGTGCAAACAAGAAAAGATGTTCTATTAGACTAAGCCCATCATGTCAGAACAATTTTCCAGGCTGAATTGAAGCAAACCCTGAAGCACAATGTGCCTAAAATTTGTTGAGAGCTCGTTGGAGCCCTTGTTTATGCACATTTCTTTATTAATGTTTTCTACACTCCTTTGCAGCCAGTGTGTGTTCCTCTTATTTGTTGGGACACTATTCTTGGTGGTTTCTGCATTTTTTCTCTATATGGAGATGTTGATAAGATCTTCAAAGGCAGAGTGTTCATCAACTCTGATCACTCCTGCAATGGCAAATTAAACTGTGTACTGAGGTGATTTGTGCAGTGGTGTTTGTCTGCTGTGCAATGGACATTTTCTGCCTTGGACCTTATACCAGCCACTGAATTGCAGAGGAACTCCCTTTACTGCAGAGGTTTGAGTACAGAATGGCCACACTGCAGTCCAGGAAGGCTAGCAGGAAAGGCAGCAGAAATGTCACCCGCTTAGTATTACCACATTGAGAATGAAATCACTTGAAGGTGTCAGGCTACTCAAGGGTGCAAGGTACATTTCTAGGTATTTTACATCAATTTGAGTTTAAATAAGGTGCTTGTTCTTGATTCTTGGACAGCATGGTGATTGTTAAGAAGTCTACACCCTTTCCTCACTGATCACGCCCCCTTTTCTCACTTCACAAAATGGCCATGTTCACTCATTTATCCACACTTTCACTAACCGCAAAAATTTGAGAGCTTTTAAAACAGGCTGTCAGACTTCCCTGCTGAGTGCTTGAATTCCACTTCCATTCATGTTATAGACCCACCATGTGAATACAGAGCCGCCTGACACCTTTGCTGACAGTGATGGCGTGGGAATCTGAGGAATAGAAATGGGACTGGAGCATGTGGGAGGGAAGTCTGTGATGGCCGTGTATTATAATCTGCAAAACTTTTTGCTTGCTGAACTTGATCTTAAAACATGGAAACTCTTTAGGCACTGGGGCTGTGATCTTTGGTCTCGTCTTTATCCCAGCTAAGGAGGACTAACACATTTACCTGTAATGAACACACTATGGTGTAAATACCTTTTGAACAGATGAGCCAGTAGTGAACTGTGTAGATGGGAGGGAGTAGGATTTAGTTGTACTAGGGCAAAACACACAACAGAGAAGATTGTGCAAAATAAGCGCTGCATATGCATTACTAAAAAAGGAGCTAAAATAAAATCTGCTGCATAAGAGAACCTAATTACAAAGTAGTTAAGATCTACCAATTAAAGCTCAAAGCCCCGTCTTGTTGTTCTCCTCAACCTCTATATCTGGTGACTCGCTGCATAGTTTGGCTTTTGAGAACCTGTGAACCTCTTCCTTTCTCTGGGAGTCTCCGAGAAAGTTCAGTGACATCAGCTTTGCTTTCCATTTTGGTTTAATCCAGGGGTCGGCAACCTTTCAGAAGTGGCGTGCCAGTAATACATTTTAACGTTTTTAGAAGGTCTCTTTCTATAAGTCTATAATATATAACTAAACTATTGTTGTATGTAAAGTAAATAAGGTTTTTAAAATGTTTAAGAAGCTTCATTTAAAATTAAATTAAAATGCAGAGCCCCCCAGACTGATGGCCAGGACCTGGGCAGTGTGAATGCCACTGAAAATCAGCTCGCGTGCCGCCTTCGGCATGCATGCCATAGGTTGCCTACCCCTGGTTTAATCTAAAATCATCTCACTCAGGGTTCCACTTCTTCTGTGGCATTATGGAATTTGCTCAAGCATTTTACATTTTTAAAGGCAGTTTCTTCCTTCTGCGTGGAGCCAGACAACTCCCTTTGCATACTGTACACTTAATAGGTCTAGTGCCGGACCTGAAATGACTAATGTCCTTCATATAAAAGTGACTTGTGTCAGCTCCTGTGCAGCTTTATTCTCTTCTGGGCAGACACAATTAAGCCCTTTTATTTCAGTTTCACATGGAATGTTTAGTCTCTCAAACAATAGTATAACAAACTAGATGATAGAAAAGATCGAGAACATGCCATGTTATAAAGGCCAAGTCATGTAACAGTTTTCAGAACAAATTAAGTATTTGCAAGGGGGGGAAGGAGGGTTCAACCTTTATATTACTGAAGATGCAAACACACTGATTTGTAGCACAGGGGACTAACAAAAGGCAAACTTTGATGTTCCAAACGTTTTCCAATAATGGTCTCATGTCAGTGTCTTGTGGTCACTTGCATGGAGAAAGACGTGTGTTTTTTCCTCAATTATGAGGGGAAGAGAAACAGCATGCTACTGAAGATGCTAGCATTTTGATCACCTATGGAGTTGTTTCTTGTTTACGTGCTATTATGTATTATGTCCCCAAGCCAAATTGTAAGGACACGATTCATGCCTTCATCATCTGTTCCCACTATATATTTAGATAGAACCATACACTTGCACAGGCACACATTCCTTGCCCTTTAGAACTTATAAGCTGCTTATAAACCTGTACTTGTGAATTACTATTCGAGCTTTGTTTAGGTCACACTTTTTTCAGTAATGGTTTTATTATGTATAGGTACAAAATGAAAGTGGAAAAATTACTCCCTTGTCACCTACTGTTGTAACATCAGTGTCAACTATGGCGTCTGTGATTTCTCCAATGTATGCTGGGGATCTGCGTGCGAAGTCAACAGTTGATGAAAGTGTAAGTGCTACCAGTAAACCAGATTTGAGAGTCCACTCTTCAGTAGAAAATGCAGACACTCCAGTAAAAGGCATACTGAAATCAGAACATTGGCAGCCGTCAGTGGAAGTAATGGAAAGCAAACGAGCATCGAGGGAGCATGAAGAGGGAGAGACAAACAGATTCTTAGCATATGAAGATAATGATGTCAAAAAGTACAGTTCTTTTGAAGAAGTAACCACACATCCTGTTCTTAGTAAAACAGAGGACTACCACAAAGAGACAAAATACACTTTCCCAAGAAAGAGCAGTATGGAATTGTTTACCCAACAAGGACTTTTACAGCCTGCGGAACAGAAGGAATTTGTTTTTGATACTGTCCTGCAGGGTAAACAGGAAGTCAAAGAAGGACTGTTCTTGGAGGAAAAGATGGAGTTGGAGAGTGTCTTGAAAAGCAAGACCTTGCTGAGAGGTACAGTAAATAGTTGCTTTCATTGTGGATGTCTGACATAACCTGGAGCTTTTTCTAGCCTCCTAGTGTGATCATTTACGAAAATAGAAAATTAGTTGTTTATCTTTAAGCCTTTTTTAAAAAAAAGTGATGAACAAATATTGTGGAGTTTGAGCTTTTGGCAACCATCTGGGTTTCTTTAGTTTCAGCACCCACGCCCCCTTTTCTTTTAAAAAAAAAACTTCTAAAACTCATTGGTCTTCAGAGGTGATTTTAGTAATCAAATAAGGCTTTCTCTTAGTGAGGAAAAAATAGTGCTTTGTATTGGGGGTAGAACCCCTTCCTCCCCACCCCCAGCAAACAGCTAAGCAATCCCAAAATGGTGACTTATGTTCAATATCTGTACATACAGTAGAACCTCAGCGTTATGAACACCTTGGGAATGAAGGTTGTTCCTAACTCTGAAATGTTCATCACTCTGAACAAAACGTTATGGTTGTTCTTTCAAAAGTTTACAACTGAGCATAGAGTTAATACAACTTTGAAACTGTACTATGCAGAAGAAAAATGTTGCTTTTAACTATCTTAATTTAAATGAGACAAGGACAGAAACAGTTTCCCACCTTGACAAATCTTTTTCTAAATTTCCCCTTTACGTATACAAAGTACAATATGCAAACATAACTTATTTTCCTTACATTTTCTCTTGCCCCGCTCCTCTTGTCTCTTCAAAGTGATATGTAAAACCAGTCGTATTCAAAGTAGTAGAACTTTTAAACCGATGATGTTTGTGTGGATTCAGTATTAGATAAAATAAGTTTGCCTGTCCCTACTTAAATGGCTTCTTGGCACATGATCAATGCAATCAATAACACTCTAATATAGGCAGATTTTGTGTAATTACTATTGTGTTTGAATTGTAGGAGATTCTTAGATTAAATCGATTTGCTTCTGTTAATGGGGAAAATTTGGCCCCTGCATTGTTAATGTGTTGTCTTCTCTCTGAATTTGTTCTTTAACTTCAGTATAAATGAAACTCATCTCCGAAAACAAAAATGCCGGAAGGGCCTCTTTACTATTCACACCCAGCATGCATTCTGCACAGTTAATTTCCCAGACTGTATTGGGAAGAGAGAGCACTAGAATAGGAGCAATTATTCCTGTTCCTTTGTACCTCAGAGCTATAGCGTGCCTGTCAAGTTTTCAAAAAGAAAAGGAAGGTACTCCATATCATCCTAATGGGTGGTTCTTCAGTACTGGGTTGTAAAGAGATTTTTTCCCCCAGCTATTTTGTTGATGCATTCTTTTGTAAAACCCCTCTTTTTCTTACAGATGTCCTAATATGCACTTTCACTCCATATCCACTTACCTACAATTCATTTTCTCTCCCCTTTCTTGTTCCCCCTGCCTCCCTACCGTTGCATCTTCCACTTCCTTGGTTTTCTCTCTTCCTTTCCCATCTTGGTCCCTTCTTTCTCCTCCCGTTTCTCTTGATATGGGAGCTGGAGCATGAGTTCTGTTTTCTTCAAATGAAGGGGACCTTACAGCCCTTTTTAGTCAGTGCAAGGTTGAGATTTTATAGTGAGCACACTACCCCTGGGATCATGGTTCTTTTTGAATTCTTAATTCTAGTAAAATAATTTAGCTAGAAAATTCTTGCCAGTTAAGGTAATGTATGATCTGAATGATAAATAGCAAATCGCCTGGTTCCTGGTTAATAATATAAGAAATGTTTGGTTACAGCAGTAAGTGCTAATTCTGCACTTCTCAATACGCAGACCATGTTGAGCCTACTTCTGAACTTGGCACGATGGCAACACAGGCAGTAACGGTGGTATCCTATAGACAGCAGGAGGCTTCTGAACAACTAGAGGAAAAATTCTATAAGAACCCCTGTGAGCTGTTTGCTGCTGGAGACGACAAAACAGAAACAACTGAGGACACCCTGGATGCACCCAGCAAAACACTGTCAATTAAAGAACGGTAATTAGGTTTCTCTTTTTTGAAGTGATCTCTGCATATACTCCTTTACAAGGTCATAGTGTACACAGGATCATTTATTTGGGATTGTTTTTTAAAAGCTACATATGTGCTAATGACCAGATTCTTTACTTGTCAAACAACTAAAAGTGAAAACATGCAGCTCATCTGTCTGACACTAGACTTGTAAAGCAGACAACGGTGAATCACAGTTACCACAAAGAGAACATGGTAATCTAATTTTAAAAGTGCCAACTGAGTGACAAGAAATAATTAAGGAAGCAAGTAACTCTAAATGCATATTTTAGGTACCTTTTGTGCTAGTGTATTTAATGAATTTTCTCAGGTTCTACTTTTATTTGCAACACAATTACAGTAGAAAATTATGACTATTTTGTACTGTACAGTAATCATGTGCTTTTTGATCTGGAGCAATCTGTTTTAATAAGCAGAATATTGAGAATTTGGCAGTAGAATCTGTGTGTAAAAAGTGTTGGCCTTTCCTTTAGAAATGTGTACGTGGCTTCAGTTTGTTCATTTTGATTTAGGAAACTGCTGTATGGGATAACATTTAAGCATCTGTGTGGAAATAGGAGTGTTTATAAGCTCATTGTCAAAACCCAATGACATTGTGTTGAAATAAAACATAAGGACTGTCCTATGTCTGTACAGCACCTAGCATGATGGTGTCCTTGACTACATCTCCTAGGTGCTGTGGTCATACAGATAATAATATGGACCCTCGAGTCTGGACACTCAAGTCAAGGTTTTCAGAAGCAGGAACCTAAAGTTTGGTTCCTAAATGCATTTTCAGGCACCTAAATATGTGGCATAGTTTTCTACTTCAGTGGGAATGATTCCTCTCTCGATGCAGTTATTCTTAGACTTTTTCCTTCCTTCCCTGCGTAGTTGGAAGGCAAGTTTGATGTGGGGAGTAACAGTAATCATCTCATTTTAAAAACCAACAAGCCACCACATTTTATGGTTCAAATTAGACAATAAAAGTTTAAACTGCTGAACTTGCTGTAACATGATCAGGAGCCCTCTGTATTCTTCATTTGTAACAGCATGTCCTTCATGTGAAGGATCTGTAAAGCCAAACTTACTTAGTGGGTGCTGAAGGAAGGGAGCCGGGGGGAAGGCAAGTCCTGGCACTTGGATAAGCACAACTGATGGCGTATTTTTAATGTCCCATAAAATCCTTACTTTCTGAAAGCTACAAACTTCACGTTAATGTACTTTTGGTGAGCTAGGGTAGAAATCTGGGATTTTCCCATATTTTCCCCTCCTTTTTACTTCTCATTGTCCCCTAGTATCTTCAGAGATCCCCCTATTCAGTTCCCCTTCCAGTAGAATAGAGCTAGACCCTATGCCCTCCAGTGACAGTCAGCACCTCTTCATACTTCAGCCAGAGGTGGTTGCTCACAAGTAAATATAGTAGTTTGAAAGAAAACTGGTTCTGCTGGTGTTCTCCATTTTAAATGTAAGGGCTTGTCTACACTTAACAGAGGATCGATGCGCAGTGATCGATGCATCAGTGGTCGATTTAGCGGGTCTAGTGAAGACCTGCTAAATCGACCGCAGATCACTCTCCTGTCAACTCTGTACTCCACTGGATGGAGAACAGTAAGGGGGGTCGACAGGAGAGCATCTCCCGTTGACATCGTGAAGTGTGGACTCCCGCGGTAAGTAGATCTAAGCTATGTTGACTTGAGTTAGGCTATTTATGTAACTCAAATTGCGTAGCTTAGATTGACTTTTCCCTGTAGTGTAGACAAGGCCTAAGGAATATCTCTCAAAGCAGTTGAATCTTTTAAAGCTGGACAAACTTAAATGCAACTGCTGAAATATGACTAGTTACTATTGCTTACATGCGACTGTGATAGCACTAAGATACATATGAAACACTCCCTATTTCCTAGGTGCTTACCTTGAAATTTCCAGTGTCTTAGGCCAGGTACTGATTGAAAAACTAGGGAATTGAGTGGCTGCTGGACAAACTTGCCTCCTTATTGCATTTCAGAGAACATAAAAATCTCCTTAATACATTGTCAAGTGTAAAATACAAAATGTCCAAATAACATCTTTGATATTTTGTCTTCAGGCTTTGGGCTCAATTACATGGCAAGCCAACCTGTGAATCTACAGCACGTCAGTTTGCCACTCACTAAAGTCCTGTGTAAACACTGCTGCAGCACAGCGAATGTCCTGAAGTGCAGCGTAGTGCCCTACTGTACTAAGCTGTACTGTGGGAATTTCACTGCACCGTAGCAGTGTCCGTAGGGCAAGTTGGTATCCTGTAGATTCACACCTTGGTTTGCCATGCAGTAACTCAGCGTGTAGACAAGCCCTGTATATGTGTTCTTTGAGTTTCATGTGCCTAGACTAATGGTAACACATTTAGAAGCCTAGTCAGAGGCTTACTTAAAAATGTCCTGACCAAAACATTTTTGAAATGATGCAGACAGCTTTCCTGGGTAATGTTGAAATCTACATGGTTGGCATATTTTTCCTCCTTAGGCTGGCGCTGTTGAAGAAGAGCGGTGAAGAAAGCTGGAAAAGCAGGCTTAACAAAAAGCAGGAGTATGGGAAAGTGTCCATCACTGAGCGTAGCACACAACTGCAAGAAGCTGAGCAGTTGTTCAAGAAGAAGGTAAAGCTTCCTATGATAGGAAAAAGTATTCCTCTTGAAACACTACTGCATTGGAGATGCATCAAACTAGACAAGCATGCCTAACATTGGCTAATAGCTACAGCTTGTAGGATTACAGCCATCCTTAACTTGCCTCAGGGTTTGTTTTAAAAAAAATTCTCTGTCACAAGAGCTCTTAAATGAGAAGTTGTCTTGTTGACTGTCTGCTGCCTTAGTATTTTCAGCATTGGGCAGAGTTATTTTCATCAGCAGATTACCAAGAAGTAAATGGGCTTTTAAGATTTTGAGGGAGGTTAAATAATTTCTGAAACATTTGGATTTCACATGTTCACAAAAATCAAGAACAGGTTTCAGCTTAACTATTTAATTTATATGATTATTTCTTGCTATTTGATATAAAATGGTTTTAAGATCTTAAGTTTAGGGATTTTCTAATGAGAAAGAACTTTTAAATCTTTGGGTGGCCTTTTGCTGTCTTCATGCACAGAAAAGCATTTTCAGTAGTTCTGATGGAACCAAGGTTTAGTTGTTAAAGTACAAATATTAGAATACCATGAAGTACTTCTCTTTATGAGTACCTTATATAGTCCTGGCTGTTAGTGGGTAGCCAGGGCCACCAGTAACCTCCAGATTAGTGTTTTTTTTTGTCTTGTTTATAATATGCTCTTTATCAGTTGGGTCAAGAATTTTTGTCTCATTCGTTAATAATAAAAATGTTGTTTTTATTATTTAGTCAATGCAGGTACCCAGCCAATAGGAGAATATATGTCCTATTCCCAGCAGTATATGAGTAAGGGTAGGGTTGGTGATCAATCTGTCCTTAATGAAATAACTTTTTTTGTGTATCCACGAGCACCTGAATCATAAGTGAATGTGTCTGAAACATCTGTTACCAGCACAATAAGACTAAGAAAAGAATCAAAGAACCATTCGTGGCTGTATTTTTCTCCGGTAGACTATTTTTAAAAGATGCAGTGCTTTGCATGGTCGATAAAGCAGACTTAATTTGATCTCACAGTGTAACCGTTCAGTCTACAAAATCACCACCTTTAAGGTCACACTAGTAACATCCTCCAGATGAAAGCAATTTAAGAGAATCACCAATGAACTTAAAGTAGCCAAGGTAGTGTAAATCCAAAAATAACGTTCTTGCAGATGGCTCCCCAGCAGCTATCAATGAGCACATCATTCCTAGTGCTAGGACTTAGTTCAACACCAGGCCAAAATAAGTATGAAGTGCCTTGAAGTGTGTTTAGGCCTGGATGTGATCATACTAGCAGCTTGTCCCCAGGAAAAATGGAGTGTTCTGGAGTTGCACAGTATTAGCCTCAAAATAGGCAGGCGCTATGTTGAAGGTTTATCACTCCTACCAAGCTACTGATGAAGCCTGAGCCTGCCCGAATGAAGACACAGTACAAAAATCTGACTTTGTGGCAGTCTTACTTGTACTGCAGCATTTGATAATTCCTAGAACTGTACTGACAACAGTGATGCTGGTGCACAAAGCAATTTAAACTTTAAAGCTTCACTAGAAGTAGTTTGTGTTTCTAAAGGTATTACAGATCCCTAGAATACTGTCTGACTCTGTAAAGTTTTGAAATCACTTTTAACCTTACTGTCTTCCATTAGAATCTACTGTAAATGTTGTTACTAACTGGCCTTGAAGCCAAAATGGCAGTTACAGTGAAACTGTCCCGATTGCGGAAGACCACAAAACAGTACTTCACTCTACAAAACATCTGTGTGTTGGGAATAGCTCGCATTCTCCTTTTAAAACGTGTGCAGTCTGTCTGTTGTTGGATTTGCCAGAGTACAGGAGTTGTATTGACTGCTAAGCTTTGAACTAGTAAAGAATACAGTCTTTGCTTACTAGAATCATGTCTCAACAGCAGGGAATAAGTTACATTCATGGTACATGCTTGTTCTTATTCAGAATAAGGCATGGATTTTCTCAATGCTACTAGTTTGTCCAATTTTATTGATTAACATGCTTGGATGTAGTTTTAAAGAGCATATGGCACAACTTACTAACCTTGCTTTAGAGGACTTGATTATTGTCGCATGGTGTGTAAACATATAAGTTGTCGAGTTTGTCAAAAGCCTTTAAAAAAAATAAACCATGCAGGTAGTAAGATTCAAATTCCACAAATTAGAATGGGTGCACTGTGTACAGTCAATACATTTTAATCAAAATGCTTAAATTATCAATCGGCAGTTAGTTGCCTACAGATCAGATCTTTCCAATACTCCAGAAATTAAGTTGCTTATAAATGTTCCACTAATTTACGTGTAGTTTAAAACTTTGAAGAGACATACAGTTCCAGAAGAACTTGCCCTCATGTCCTCAGATGAAAGAATAACATAGAGAAGAAATGATAAAATGGAGGATCTTGATAAGCTCTGGAAGAGTTACGGTTTACAAAAAGAAAAATAAACATTTTTTAAAATAAACTATCCTAGTGTATTCTGTATATGTTTATTTAATGTTGAAATTTGATGTGAGGATTTTTAGTTCTTCATGTGTACTGTGGAGCCTATTCATACAATTTATAGAGTACCCTGTATACTAGTAGATTGTCTGCATAGTTCCCAGCCTGATAAAAAGATGAAGTGCCTTGACATACGGAATCCAAATTATTTAGAGATATAACAGATTGGATTTAGTATGTTGTTGTATCAGTCTATCAGGTTGGGTAATAGGTCATTGGTTTTCAGGGGATTGGTGGGTTGTTTCCCACGAAAAACACAAAACGCTTTCTAGCATCAAAAGCACAAAATTTTACTGGAATGAAAATTCCTATGTCATAGCCATTTTAAGTGTAAATCTACTTAGCGTCCCAGATTAGTGTATGATTTTCCCCCCCAACTATGCTGTAGTAGTTTTAAAACAGTGAATCAAGTTTGAAATGTTTCGTTCCCATAGCACATTCCTGCAAACTTATACTGTAATCTGTTACATTGCTAAAAGCATTTGTTTACTGTTGTCATGATTCAGAATTACTCTGAGGATGATGCTTGTAAAACCCTGATGGGGTAAGCCCTTTAATAATAATAATAATAATAATAATAAAAAAATAAAAAAGCATGTGTGCCTCCAGACAAATAATTTGTCTCTTGTTTTGGTAACAAGAGATAAAGTTATGTATACATAGCATCTACTGGATGTGCATGTACATAGTTCTAATTGTATCTGAAGTACTAGTCACTGGAATGTGAGTGAGCTGCTCTCTAATGAACTGCACGTTTCCAACATTCTGTGCAATGTTTCCTGTTTGTTTTAACATGTAGGAAGAAGGAGGAATTACAGATGATAATACCGTGTCTAATCAGCTTTGGGTAAGCCTGACTGTACTGTTAGGAGTTATTCTAGACTTTGGCTAAAGTAGTGAATTCGCTTTTGCTGGGTGCTGTGTGTTAGTTTTTCCCCCCAGACATCTTTCCAATTTGTATTCAAGTTTTAGAAAACTTTGCTTGATTTTATCTGGAAGATACATGGTTCCTTATTCCAGTAAGGGCTGAGGGCACTTCCAGTGGAAATATCCATGTTGCGATAAACATGCTTCAGTAATTTAATGGATCATGAAAGCAGAGACCATTAAAAACATCTAAGTGTGAAAAATGTTTCTCCTGTGCGTGCAGCTCAGTTTCACATCAAATTGTCACTAATTGGTTTAATTACTGCATGAAATGGCTGTGGTAAACATGCTGTTATGTGAAACTTTTTCTTGCACTGACTTTTCAGTAGGGAAAATGTTTCTAAAAGATTAGGGTTGGAATTGCAAAAAAAAAAAATATATTTTTTTTAACAAATCACTTGATTTATCCTCCGTTGTCTGACAAATCATTTCCTTCCCCCCTCTAATTCTCTTGCTGTGCTTTTGCCCCTACCATAGGAACCTGTCTATGCTTCTACTTATTCTCCTGCTATACCTGTTGCCCATAAATTTCATCCTTTTGTACCTATTCATCAGGTGAGCAAAAGCTTGCACACTTTTACATGGTTGTTGGAATTCCTGATCACTTAAAGAGTACTTAGTTATGTGGGAAACTACTATATATTCTGCCTAGTAAATACTTCTCAAAAGAAATGTACCATAAGAATTCCCTATACTACGTACTTTCCACCAACTTAAATTCCATTAGTATTTTTATTAAACTACATCTCTAAAAATTGCATTTATCTTTTAGATTATAGATGATAAACTAAATCAGGCTAAATACAATCTGCCCAAGGATGTTAGTGTGTTCACTTATAGTACCATGAATCATTAGAAACTCACTAAATAGGATTTTGAATGGAGTAGTTCCTAAATGCTATGCATTTTTGCTTCTTACAATAACTGCAGTGCATCCTGCCTCTCTTTGAATTAAGTTTCTATGAAAAATATATAATATTTAAAAACTGATCACATTTCAATTCATTAAATGAACAAAACAGTCTGTCGTAGATGTTTTTTATTTCATGCTCTGGTTTCCTCCAGAGATGTTTTTCTTACGTTGCATTCACTACTCTTTTGTTCTAAAAGATTTTGTTAAGGTTGGCACATCCTGCTTCTGTTTTCTGCCTCTCCTGTCTTTCCTCACTCTTCTGTTTCTCTTCCTTTAAGGTCAGTAGTTCTAGTTTGAGAGAATCAAGCCCCCTGGTCTTTGATGAACGGCATCCTTGGAGATGGAAGGTGAAATATTGCATAAACTTCCTGTTTTAGTTGAAGGAGGAGTGAGACAGAAAATAAAATGATTTTAAGACACATTCCCAAAGCAAATTAGCGTGACCAAATGGATGCTTTGGTTGGTAACAGCATTCTTTTGCTGTTCTAGTAAATGTTAGGAGTGCGTCATATGACATTGCAAAATATGTCTATATAAAGGAATTCCAGGTCCATATTCTAAACAAGTTTTAAAGAACTAATTTAAAGGCAGTTAATAGTTAATGAGGGCTTTTAAAGTAATTCACTTTCTCTCAGCCTCTTATTTAACCAGCTTAGTACAGCAGTCAGAGTGAGCAGAACCAGAATACTAGCCCTCCTTCAGAAGAGATAAGCGAAAAATGGGAGTGGGAGGGTGGGGAAGGAGGACTGAACATATAAAATAGAGTTAAAAGAAATCTGAAAGAAAGTGAAAGAAGGAGCAAGAACAATTAATTTGAAGGTCTGAGCAGATCTGGCAGCTCTGATCTTGTTTTATATCATCACCCTGTCCTCTACTCCCAGCACGGATCTATGGTTGAAGCATTATAGGAAAACCTTTGAGCTTTTCTCCAGATTATATACTAGTTGCAGCATGTGCTGTGATTGTCATACTTAAAATATATGGTTGTAGTATGGCTGCATGCCTTTGAGTAAGTTATATATATATTACCGATAAAAAGAACAAATGAGAAACTGTCCACACACTTCTGGCGTTTCTAAATAAAGCTTCACATTGATCACGACCCATACCACTTTTATTAGCTTTTCATGACTATTTGTATGAATTAAGTTTTGTCTGTACCAATGGTTTGCCCAAAAGAAAACCTCTAATTTTGGGCCTGCAGCTGAAATTTGCTAAAACTAGTTTTGTGACTACATTAAATTCATAGTTTATAAAAAAGAGGTCATCTAATAAGGTAACAGATACATTAACCTTTAGAATCATAGAATATCAGGGTTGGAAGGGACCTCAGGCGGTCATCTAGTCGAACCCCCTGCTCAAAGCAGGACCAATCCCCAGACAGATTTTTCCCCAGATCCCTAAATGGCCCCCTCAAGGATTGAACTCACAATCGTGAGTTTAGCAGGCCAATGCTCAAACCACTGAGCTACACCTTAGGTACATGTAATTCTGGTCAGATATTGGACTGGTAATATTAAATTTTCAAGGTATACACAAACTACTGCAAGGGCAGTCTGCACAAAACATTAATCAAATAACTTCAAATAGCAAACAATCTAATAAAAATGGTCTTTTGTTTACAGAGACCATTTGTGAACAGGAAAAAGGGCTATGTTACTATAAAGTCGCATAGGAAACAAAAATAGTTCCTAAATTGTAATCCTCTCCCACCCTCCAATTCTTAAATCCATTGGCTTTCTCTTGTGCACTACATATTTTGGAAGCTCTGTTCCTGCTGTTCTCTGCTTTACAAGCTAAACTAGCACCTTTCTTCCTACTCCTCTGCATAATTCACAGCATACAGTTTAAAGGAACTTCTTGTTCTTTTGAAAACTACATTTTGATGTTTCTCATCTCTTCATTCGGTCTCTTCCTTTCAGGCAGAGACAATCCTAGTGGTTGCCATCCTTAACTACAATCCATTAATTCTCTTATCTCTTGCATTCAAACATACATGCAGCCGTATCACCTTGGGTTGTGATCTCATAAGGCAAGGAGAGACATGATGTGGATGGGAAAATCCAGTGTTGCTGGAAGTGGCGCATTTACTTAGTTGTAAGCCATTCCTCCCTCTGAATTGGTACTGAATAGATGTCGAAGCACAACATGTTCTGGAACTGTGCTGCTATAGATTTTAATGCAGAAGAGACCATTATGAACATCTAGTCTAACCTCCACAGGAGGTTCTGCCTCATTTAGTAGTTCCTGCTTTAAGCCTGTAACTTGTATTTTGAGCTAGAGCATATCTTTTAGGAACATATACACTCTTGCTTTAAAACCTTCAAGTGATAGAGAATCCACCACATCTCCATGTAGTTGTTCCAATAGTTAACTGCCCTCACTGTTAAAATTTTTACCTTATTTTTAAGTCTGAATTTGTCCAGTTTCAGCTTGTATATCATGATCAAGTCATCTTGTAAACGTTTCTTGAATAAACTAAATAGATTGAGCTGCTTTATCTCTCATCATAAGGCATGTTTCCCAGATGTCAAATCATTCTCATAGCTCTTTTATGAACCATTTCCAATTTGTTAACATCCTTTTTGAAGTGTGAACACTAGAACAGGACACAATTTTCCAGCAGTGGTCTCACTAATCCCTTATACAGAGTAGGGTACCTTCCTACTCATACTTCCCCATTTATACATCCCAGGATTGTGTTAGCTGTTTTAAGTACAGCAGCATGCTGTGAAGTCATGCTCCATTATTTATCTACCATGACCTCTATGTATTTTCCAGAGACACTGTTTTTAAGGATACAGTCCCCCATCCTGTTCTTGGTTCCTAGATCTGTGATCTTGCATTTGACTGTTACTCAAATGAGTCCTCCTTACCAAACAATCAAGGCCAGTCAGTGTAAATGACCTGTCTCCTCATTATGGGCCAAGAACAGATTCCTACAGCAACCCACTAGAAATACCGCCATTGAATAACTACTTCCCTTTTGCAATCTATCTGTTAAACAGTTTTAAATCTATGTAATATGTGCTGCGTTGACTTTTGTATAGTGCTAACTTTTTCAGAAGATCATGCATGTCAAATGGCTTACAAAAGCTTTAAGTATATTATGTCCACACAATTACCTTCATCAGGCAAACTTGTGATCTCATCAAAAACAATAAGTTCTACACACCAATTTAAAAAATGTTTAATAGTTGGTGTTTAACATCCTCCCTCGTTAGTGATAAAACCAAAATTGTTTCATTATTACTGGAAGATTTGAATACATGATCCTGCTTTTTTTAATACAAAAAAGAAATATTTATTGAATATTTTACCTTTTCTGCATCCTGATTGATAATTTTATTATCCTCATCTACAGTTGGATCTATACCATTGCTAGAATTTAATTTGTTCCGGGTATATTTTAAAGAATGTCTTATTGTTTTTAACCCTACTGGCTGAAGATTTTTCATTGATATCTTTAGCTTACCTTATCAATTGTCTGTATTTCCTAAATACTGATTTGTACTCATTGCTATAAGCTTCTCCATTTTTCCATTTGTTAGATATTTTTTATTTTCTGTTGCTGTCTTCATCTCCCCTCTTCACCAGGCTGTTTTTAACCAAAGAAGCCGTCTTCCATGCCTGGAATTGTCTTATTTGGGCCTCTAAAAACATTAATTCCCAATTATGATTCACATTTTTATGTTTAAATATTTCCTCCCACTCATATAATAGTTTTCAGCTTTGGGAAACTGGCTTTTTTTTAAAGATTATGTGTATAAGTGTGTATATATTACTGGTTGATACTATATTCTGTTTGCAGATAGTATATAAAATCAGATCATAAACACTTGCATATGTGTAACCAACAGTTTTTAGTTCAATAATCAATTAAACTTTCTCCATCAGAATGAGGTTGAATATGGAATTACCCCAAGTTGGTTGCAATACTTCTTGTGTTGGAAAATTATCAACTATAATTTTAGAAACTCCAAAGATATTTGACCAGAGGAAAAATGAAACCTCCAACATATGTCCCCCAGGTTGAAATCCCCAATGACATTTTTCTTTCTACACATTATGGATAAACGTTTAAGGAGGTGCTTATCCTGGTCCCTTGTCTGATGTGGTAGTCTAAACTCACCACTACCCCCCTCTTGAAGTTTCAGTACACTGATCCATAAGCATTCCTGTTTCTGCCCTTCTAAATTTTCAGTAGCCAAGAAGCACAGGTGCAGTCCTTCAGCCAAAATTAAATCACTTGGGTTTTTTTTGTTTTTTTCCAAAAAGCCACTTGATTTTTTTCCCACATAAATAAGGTTGTGTTAATGCCAGAGTTCTTGCCAAATTATAACTTCAGTATTCACTTTGCATATAAAATCCCCCTTGTGGTTTCAGTAGGATCATTATTCATTTCCTGTCCAGATCTCCTATGGAATGTTGCTGTGATCTAGGAAACCAACAGTTCACTCCAGAGGTGGCTGCACTTCCTGTGGGGGATGAAATGTTTCTTATAGTTTGTAAAGTATTCTGGCCTCTCCCGCAGCGGCAGCTGTCTGGAACAGAGCGTTTGCACAGTGAGTGAAATGGTGCTCTGCAGCACAATCAATGTGTGGAGACAAAATGGCGTCCTCCATGAAGCATGACCTTGCAAGCACTATACGGGATATGTCATGCCATGCACGGGATGCAATGTTGTAGAGCCAGTCTTCGGCCAGCACACGCAGTAAAGAACAGCACTTCAGTGTAGTAGCAGAGGGTGAAGGAAGATAGCTGGTGAGCTGCAGCAGCAGGAGAGTAAAGGTAGCCGTAACCGGCCCTTCCTCTGATACCCACACCTAGAGCCCAGTCTCCTGTAGCACTCAGTCTCAGATAGTGAGGACTGACCAGTTTCTCTCAATTGCAAGGGAGCAAGTAACTGTAATGGCTGCTAGCAATAAAAGAAAAGTGAATGCAGAAAACGAAGCATTTCAAGGTAAATGGGAAGAAGACAACTTGTTCATTGAATGTAATGGATAACCACAATGTCTCATGCACTTGAAAGTGATAGCTGTGTTGAAGGAGTACAATATCAGTTGACATTACAACACACTTCACAAGGCAAAATGTGAGAAGTACCCTGGAGAGTCACTTGCCGCTCTAGTTAAGGACTTGAAAAGCAAACTTCAAAAGCAGAGAAACATACTGATGAAACCTGCAGCTGTACTAACTTCAAGTCTGGCTGCCTCTTACAAGGTGTGCCTTGAGCTAGTGAAATCTAAAAAGCCTTTTAAGGATGGTGATGTGGTAAAAATGTATGCTATCAAGCTGGCTCATCCATTGGGAATGGAAAAATGGCAAAGAATTTTGAGTGTGTCATTGCCTCAGCAAACTGTAGCTAGGAGAGTAAATGACATGAATGATCCTGTGTCCTCAAAATTGAAGACAGTTGGTGAAAATTGTAAGTGCTTTTCATTAGATTAGCTCTAGACAAGAGTACTGACGTCGGTGATACCAGACAGTTATTGCTTTTCATCTGAAGCACTGATGAGGATTTCTTCATGCATTAATAGTTACTGGAGCTAGTTCCAAACAAGTGCAGTACAAAGGGGGCAGATATTTACTTGTTTCTGCTATGAGCAAATATGGTGGCTTCCAACAGTGCTGCTGCGTTGTCACAGATAGTGCACAAGCCACGACTGGCAGTAAAAGTGGATTTGTAGGTTTGCTGAGAGAAAATGGAATTGGAAATGAAGGCAGTTTGTGGGAAATCTGTTAAAATTAGTGGTGTGATGACCAGTGTAATACAAACAGTCAACATCATCCATGGAGGAAACAGAGCACAGGGGCACAAGAAATGTATCCGCTTCCTTGAGGAGTTGAATTCAGAATGTGGGATTTGCATCTCCGGTCACAAGTTCAGTGGCTGAGTGGGGGGCAGTACCTGCAACATTTTTTTTCACTCAGAAAGGAGATTCTTGCTGTTCTGAAAGAAGAAAATGTAAGCAACGCTGCCCAGTGTCAAGAGTAGTTGGAAGACTGAGCATTTCTATGCTCACTGGCCTTCCTAACAGACGTAACCAGCTCATCTTAATTCACTCAGTCTCTGGCAGCAAGGTAGAGATCAGAATATTTCTACACTTTTATGGGCTATTTTTCCACAGAAAACTTGGACTCTTCAGAAGAATGGCATCACCCATTTTCCATCATGCAAGGATCTCTCAACTGAGACTGTTGTTGCTGGTTTTCGCAGCTTCTTGACAATTATATTAGCTATCTTAGCAGAGTTCAGCACCAGATTTGCAGATTTTGAGACTGAGATCCAGCATTCAACTGTTCAACAATCCAGTGGAGGTACCAGTTGAGCAGCAACCACAAGATCTTTACCTACAGCTGTGTGAACGGCAGATTTATCCTTGGTTTCTTTCAAAGAAGAATGGAATATGTGAAAACTTCTGGAAACTTGTCCCTAGTTCAAAGGCTTCTTCTGCTGAAGCTGTGCTCAATATTGGGAAGCACAGACATTTGCAAAAGCACATTCTGTCATGAAATAACATGTGATGTCAAAACATCGCAAGATGTTGGAGAGTGACACCCTTGCTGCTCTCTCTGGCTTGCCACTAAGAATATTGATAGTGACATTGGAACTGTAGTGCAAGGGGAAAAAATTCCTCAGTGTTCTCACTGAGATGTGTTATTCTCTGATAGATTCATTTTATTTTAATGTTTTTCTATGGCTAAAATAAATCATGACCTTAATAAAAATCCGATTCTAAACTCTGGAATTATATTTTTGTATGTGACCCACCAAGGTGCCCCAAAACTAGCATCTGGCCCACAGCATTGAAAAGATTGGACCACACTCTGAATATTTTATCGAAGTTGTCATATATCTTGATGTCAAAATGTCTGGCTGCCCAGCCAGTTAACATTTCTATTGAACTCCAAACAAACATAATTGTGCAGAGGTCTGTGGAAGAGGCACAGACAGCTGGGGAAAGAGAGGGAGCTTCCAATCCTTGTGTTAGCTGCTGCTTACTCTGTAATTCCTCTTGCTACTGGTGGATGATTCTTTATCTTTTCAGATAAATTCTTAGTTACATTGAATTCCTTCCCTGTCTACCTGCCTCTATAGTCACGCTCCTGGTCCCTTAAAAGTATTGAACTGTCTTTAATTCATTCAGTATTGTCAACTCAAGCATTCAAAAATCATGAGTCAGGCTCTTTTTTAAAAGATGTGATTTTTTTTTTTTTTTTTTTTTTTAAGATATAGATATAGCTATATAAATTGGGTTTTTCTATTTTCTTTCTGGTTTCAGAGCCTGTAGGGTGCATTCATTTCAAGTCTTCAAGCTTTTCTCTGTAATTGTGAGGGCTAGAAAAATAAAATAAATGAAAGCTGATGTTCTCATGCCATTGTTTGATTACAGCAGCTGGGTTTCTAAGAAAAGCACCAAATAGCTTAAGAGTTGCAATAAAATTGATGGTTGGCAATGCTGTTCTTCGGTGTGTCCTGTTCATGATTTCTATATAACACAAATCCAAAAAATGTTAGCTTCTTTTTAAGGTAACTGATTTGTAGAAACTGAACTGATTCTCTGATCTGACTCAGCTAAGAGGAGGGAGAAATTTATGGTGGCCTTTTGTCCTACTTAATGTACCTTCTTCCCCAGTTTCCTGTATGGATGGAGGGCACTGAAATAGTTCCTGCTCATGGCTGTTTCTAATCACTGAAGCTATTGAATGTCTCTCTTAAAACAAACTGGCAAAAGCTCCATGTGGGTGAGACAAAAGGCATTTGAATGATCACAGAATAAAATTATTCAAAAAGAACAAGCTGGCACAGATCCCAAAGCGATGAGCCTCTAGAGCAGTGGTTCCCAAACGTTTACAGCCTGTGAACCCCTTTCACTAAAATGTCAAGTCTCGCGAACCCCCTCCTAGAAATGAATATTTCCAGGGATTTTCTCCTTTACCTGAGTATAAATTATAAAAGCAGTGATCTTGGAAATATAAAATTTGTTTTTATGACATGCTTATTACACACTATTTATTATTATTGATCATTACAGTATTTTTATTACATTATGAAAATGGCAACACTCTTCCAAGATCTCACTTTCGTAGCTTGTATCACTTTGAATAAGCCTGTTATAAGACAAGGCTCATATGTTTCGTCAAGGAGTATCAGATTTGAAACAGCATGAAGATATTTAAGAAGCTAACTCAAAGAGTTCCTCCTACACAAGCTTCAGGTCTTGAGCAGTCCAGACAAACAACGCACGTTACAACAAAGCTTAAACTTGTTCTTCATAATCATTTTAAAAACAATACTAGCTGCCTATTTAATTTTAAAAAAGCAAAAAATATTCACCTCCCTTTCCATTTCTTATAAGGAGTCTTGAAGTTTAAATCTCCTCAGTGTGATAGATATGCTTGCTTTGATCTGCTTAGCTCTTGGAAGTCCAGGGGCTCCGGGCTGCTGGCCCCGTGCCGGGGTCCCTAGGGACAGCTCTGTCCGCCATTAGGGAATTTTTTCCCGAGAACCCCCTGTAACATTTCGTGAACCCCCAGGGGTTCACGAACCCCAGTTTGGGAACCACTGCTGTAGAACAATATTTCTCACATTGGGAGTTCAAAAGGGGGCCAGGCTCTTGTGGGGGGTTGTCACAAGATCACAAAAAATAGGGTTACCATACGCCCGGGTTTCCCCAGACATGACCTCTTTTATTGGTCCTCCTATTTCCGTATGGACAGATTTTTTAAATGAACAAATATCCGTGATTTTTCTTTGCTCGTCCTTTTTCCTTGCCTTCAGTGCTGGGTGGCCAGAGAGCAGCAGCTGCTGTCTGGACACCCAGCTCTGAAGGCAGCACTGCCGCCAGCAGCAGCGTAGAAGTAACGGTAGCATGGTATGGTTACTTAGCTCTGTAGGAATCTGCACTGATGCTGCGAAAGCTATGACCAGTACCAAGAGTATGTGTGGGGTGGAAGTCTCCACAGCCTGAACTATTTTCAAAGGGGGGCGCAGCAAAAAAAAAATTTGAGAACCCCTGCTTTAGAAGATGTACTACAGTTTCAGTTCTGTGTAAGATAACATTGTCTTTCAGTTCCCCGGTAATATACTGCCTGTTATAAATACCCAGTGTGTATGCTTTACTTTGACTTGAAGTCCATCTCTAATAAAAAATATTTCACTCATATCTTTTGGGAAACTTGCCCAAACAATTCAGTTCTCCAAGAGAATCTGTAGGTGCTATGTTTGTCTACATCTTGTTTTGCTTTCTAGACAAAGTTGGTTACTTAATTGCTAACACTCAAGTACACTGAAATGAACATACAACAAAAAATGGAATGAGTAACTTTTCCACCAGGAAAAGCTTTCTGTAGTGTAACAGACTTCAGAAGACCTAATTTGGCGGTAATTACAACTTTAAATGGAACCTTTCCCTTGTACTATATCCCACTCTTTTTTTTCTGTTGGTCCCAAGAGCTATGCCATAATTCCTGGTAGATTCATCCTAAATTGTAAAATCAGTAGGAGATGGACTTGGCTAAAAGCATTCCACTGAAGCCAAGCTACAGTGACTTACCAAGTAATCTCTTGAAAGACATTAAGATACTAATACAAAAACCACTTTGGTTGGAAAATAGTACCTTGTGTCAGCAATCCCTTCAACTGGTTTTGGTGTAGCCATAGTTGGTTGTTGCAGTGCCATCTAGTCCTGGTGTGGAAGGATGTTGGTTACAGCATAGGGCCTCAGTGATGGAGGGAATATGAGGGAAATACACTTTTCTGCAACCCCATAATAAAAAACTTTTTGGAATCCTTATGAAATATATGACCACATTAAAGGTGGCCACTCAGGCAAATACAGTATTTTATTTTCTAGAGCACAAGAAAGGAAGTGTGACCATCTGCAAATGGTTAAGAGGACTAAAAATAGCTTAAAATTATTTGGTTAAAAATTGCACCTCTGGGTTCAACTCTAGTTGAGATTCCTCCTGATATTTTCAGTGATCTTACAGCCTCCTAATAGCATGGTGTATGATACAAAACCACTTAATTTGCCCTTTGAGACAGGTTTGTATGATCTGAAGAGGCACATTTAAGGAGATGATTCATCTGAGAAAGAGAGTGGTTTCTCCAGATCAGAGCTGAGGTACATTTGTATAGCAGTATGGATAAGCTTGAACACCTACCTTTCTGCCGTTATGCAGTTGGTAGAAAATATTTTTCCGTCTTGACAGATGCATATCATGAAGTTCAATTAAGAAAAAGAAATTTGAGAGTAAGGCCTGGTCTACACTAGGCTTTTATGTCGAATTTAGCGCCGTTATATCGAATTAACCCTGCACCCGTCCACACCAGGAAGCCATTTAGTTCGACATAGAGCTCTCTTTAAATCGATTTCTGTAATCCTCCCCAACGAGAGGAGTAGCGCTAAATTCGAAATGGCCATATCGAATTAGGCTAGGTGTGGATGGAAATCGACGCTAATAGCTCCGGGAGCTATCCCACAGTGCACCACTCTGTTGACGCTCTGGACAGCAGTCCGAGCTCGGATGCTCTGACCAGCCACACCCCGGGAAAATTTGAATTCCTTTTCCTGTCTGGGCAGTTTGAAGCGCAGTTTCTGTTTGGACACCGTGGCGAGCTCAGCAGCAGTGGCAGCAGTGGCAAGGATGCAGAGCTCTCCAGCAGAGATGGCCGTGCAATCCAATAGAAAGAGGGCCCCAGCATGGACGGATCGGGAAGTCTTGGATCTCATCGCTGTGTGGGGAGATGAGTCCGTGCTTTCCGAGCTGCGCTCCAAAAGACGGAATGCAAAGACCTATGAGAAGATCTCTAAAGCCATGGCAGAGAGAGGCTACAGCCGGGATGCAACGCAGTGCCGCGTGAAAATCAAGGAGCTGAGACAAGGCTACCAGAAGACCAAAGAGGCAAACGGACGCTCTGGATCCCAGCCCCACACATCCCGTTTCTACGAGGCACTGCATTCCATCCTAGGTGCGGCCGCCACCACTACCCCACCCCTGACCGTGGACTCTGAGGATGGGATATTGTTCGCGGCCGGTTCCTCCGACATGTTAGCGGACGGGGAAGATGAAGAAGGAGATGAGGAGGACGAGGCAGTCGACAGCGCTGGCACCGCTGATTTCCCCGACAGCCAGGAGCTCTTCATCACCCTGACAGAGATCCCCTACCAACCGTCCCCCGCCGTTACCCCAGACACAGATTCAGGGGAAGGATCAAGCAGTAAGTGTTTTAAATATCTAAACATTTATTTACAACATAACTGGCATATTTAAAATATTAACAGTAGCTAAAGTGCTTTAAAACATGTAAACATTTATTTGCAACAAAACAGGAAGATTGAAAATATTAACAGTGGGTAAAGTGCTTCAAAACATGTAAACAGGAAAGTCAAACAAAAGGGGAATCAGTGCAAAGTGTGTCATGATTAGTCTGTCTTTGGGCGCCTCAATATATAGTCCGAACCATTTTCAAAAAATTGCACAATGTCCGCTTCATGATTATAGTGCCCAAAACCCTGCAGTCATTTGTCCCTCCAAGGGCACCTAAGCCAAGAACTGGTCAATGTAACCGGGGATAGAGGCGACATCCTCCGGGGAGAACTCCTCATACACCTCCTGCAGGTGTTTTTCCAGCCTCATCAGCAGGTTCCTGGGCAGGGAGAGCTTATTAGGCCCCCCGTGGTAGGACACGTTTCCCTGCCACAACGCCAGCAGGTACTCCGGGATCATGGCCTTGCAGAGCAGCGCAGCAAATGGCCCCGGTTTCTGCAGGCTGTCCCGGAGCATCTTCTCCTTCTGGCTCTCCGAGACCTTCAGGAGGGTGATGTCTGGCATGACTCCCTGCTGTGAATTAGGTAGGGGAAAGTTAGTATTGGGACTGCTTGCCCGTCCCTTTACTGAACTGCAACCGCCGGTTTACAGCCACGCGGTTTACAGCCGCGAGGGGCTGGGACAGGGCCAGAGTTCATGCTTGCAGGATTGCTGCCAGCAGAGACTCGCATTGCTTTCTATGTGAAAGGAGGCCAGTGCCACTCTTAAAGTTTTAAGCGGCCACAAGTCTACGGCTTACCATGTTTGCCAGCTAGACAAAGTCCGGTGTCCAGCCCTGCTCCTCAGCTCGCCACAGCAAGACCGCAGGCACGGTAGGCGAGGGCCGAAAATTCGACCTTGTCCTCAGTGCGCGTGTGATAGGTGCTCTGCATGGTCTTGTTCACAGAGAAAGACTATGTTCTCTGTTCACAGATACATTGCTCTGTCTCAGGAATTCACTCCCTTTTTCCAATTCCCACAGCCACATCTGCCCAGAGGCTAGCGCACATTAGGAGGAGGAAGAAGAGGACACGGGAAGACATGTTTGCTGAACTAATGGAATGCTCCCGAGCACAGGCAGCCCAGCAGACACAGTGGAGGGAGAACTTGTCCCAAATGCACCGGGCAAACATTGAACGGGAGGAGAGGTGGCGACAGGAGGACAGGCAGGCTACTCAAACGCTGCTTGGACTAATGAGGGAGCAAACGGACACGCTCCGCCGCCTTGTGGATGTTCTGCAGGACCGGAGGCAGGAGGAGAGAGCCCCGCTGCAGTCTCTCTGTAACTGCCCTGCCCCGCCACCAAGTCCCATACCCCCCTCACCCAAAGTCCAAACACGGAGGGGTGGAAGGGGCCGTGAAAAATTTCACTCCACCCCTGCGGACTGCTCTACCACTAGAAGGCTCTCATTCCCCAAAATTTGAAAAGTCCTTTCCTACCCGCCTCACACAAGACCCCGTCCAAGTTTCACCCCCCCGTTCCATGTGCGGTTGTTAATAAAGAATACGTTTCTGTTCATTTCTGTTTCCATCCTCTTCTTTTGGAGGGGAGTCTGTCTGAAGGGGGGGGAAGGGGCTTGGTCATTGGACAGGACAGTCACCTTTAGCAGGGGGCAGGTGCAGCAGCAGGGCACATATACAGTGCAGTGACTAGTTATCCTGGTCAGTCTGGGAGGTGGTTTTCATGTTCTGTGTGGTGGGGGCGGTGGTGTTGCTCTGTGACTTGGTGGCGGGGGAGGGCAGTTACAGATCTTATGCAGCGGTCCTTACCCTGGATCACAGAGCCGCGCAGCAGGGGATCTGTAACCCTCCTCCCCCTGCAAGACAGTCACATAGCCGACACATACACGCAGTCCCGGCCAGGAGGGCTGGCAGGCTCCGTTGAAACAACCAGTCCACCACCGCGGAGCCTGTCATTCCTGGAGTTTAGAAGCATCATTTGCATCACAACACTAAACCCGCCCCCCGCCACAGTCTGCGTCCCAGGTTTAAAACATTCCCGCGAAAACAGTAATAAAGACAATGGTGTCCATTAACAAAACAGAACAGATTTTATTTTTTGGGAAGGGGGTGAAGGGGGTATGTGATTGGAGAGGATAGTCGACGGCAACTGGGTAAAGAAACGGGGGCAAGTTCTGCTTCTGTGTCCACAAACTTAAAAGTCACTGGGTACCCTGCTCAGCCTTGAAACTGGCTTTCAAAGCCTCCCGGATGCACAGCGCGTCCCGCTGGGCTCTTCTAATCGCCCGGCTGTCTGGCTGGGCGTAATCAGCAGCCAGGCTATTTGCCTCAACCTCCCACCCCGCCATAAAGGTCTCCCCCTTGCTCTCACACAGATTGTGGAGCACACAGCAAGCTGCAATAACGATGGGGATATTGGTTTCGCTGAGATCACAGCGAGT
>NW_020664462.1:27451225-27580437 GCF_002925995.2 Terrapene triunguis | reverse complement strand
TCCGAAGAAGTGGGTTGTAGCCCACGAAAGCTTATGCTCTAAGAAATTTGTTAGTCTCTAAGGTGCCACAAGTACTCCTGTTCATTTTGTTTCTGTTTGTGGGAAGTTTTGTAATGTAAAAGCAAAGGAGGGATTTGGACTTGGCATTCCCATGTTTCGGGAGAGTGCCCTAACCACCGTGCTATAGGCTCATCTAGCATGGGTCTGTGGCAAAGTTGCTACTCCAGTACATCCCCTCCTGCCTAGCTGTGGCACCTTGTACTTCAGTTTTCCCCTACTGTCCTTCAGCCTACTCAAGCTGTAGAAGTCTCCTGGCCCTCGGCCAAACTACTTCATAGAGTCCTGCCCCTTCCAGGGCCCCACAGGGGTCCAGCCCAGGCCTGTGCATCTACACAGCAATTCTAGTCCTGCAACCCAAGCCTGAGTCAGGTGGTATGTCTACACAGGGATTAAAAGCCCCGTGGCACAGCTGTGGCTAGCCTGGGTCAGCGGGCTTCAGGTGCGGGACTAAAAACTGTTGTGTAGATGTTCAGGCTTGGGCTGGACCCTGAGCTATGGGACCCTGTGAAGATAAGAGAATCCTAGAGCTTGGGCTCCAGCCCAAGCCTGAATGTCTACACAGCAATATTTAGTCCCACAGCCTGAGCCCCGTGAGCCTGAGTCAGCTGACCTAGACCAGCCGCGGGATTTTGTATCCCGTTAACGAAATCCAGCAGAAATACTCAAAATGATGCAATATTCAGCCCCCTTGGGCTCAGCAGCCCACCTCTTCCTGCAGGCATGCCTTGGCCACTGTAACTTGTCCCTACGTTAGTCCCATGCTCCTGTGCCCCCAGAGGCTAGCCGGCTCATCCCTTTTTTCAGGGGTTCAAGCAGGCTTTCAGTCTTCGGGGTTCACCCTGGGGGTAGCCTGTATGCTCTTTTTCCCTCTCTGCTTCCCAGCCTCCTTTCAGGCTGTTTGCCAGAAAATAGGCACTTCCCCCTCCTCTCCTCTGGTTATCCCCCCTCCAGCTGGACTCACCCAGCTCTTTATGAGAATCCCCTGGTGGGTCCAATAAATAGGTTGAGCCACCTGTTCTCCAGTCAACCTGATCTGTCACGGGCTGGACCATTAAGGGCCAGCCAGCCTGTGTTGGTGTCACTCTCAGGCTAGGTCTACACTACGGGGGGGGGCGTGGACCTAAGATACGCAACTTCAGCTACGTGAATAGCATAGCTGAAGTTGCGTATTTTAGGTCGACTTACCTGGCTGTGAGGACGGCGGCGAGTCGACTGCTGCCGCTCCGCCGTCGACTCCACTTCCGCCTCTTGCCGCAGTGGATTTCCGGAGTCGACGGCAGAGCGATCAGGGATCGATTTTATCGCGTCTTCACTAGACGCAATAAGTCGATCCCCAATAGATCGATTGCTACCCGCCGATCCGGCGGGTAGTGAAGACGTGCCCTTAGTCTCTCTTGTTGAAGCAGTTCTGTTTGGTATAAAGGACTTGAATAGTCACTGAGCCAGAGAACGTGAGTGACCCTTAGGCTGGAGGTTAGGGTTCTCATCTGGGAGGTGGGAGACCTGCTCCACATCAGACAGAGCGGGGAATTGAACCAAGGTCTCGTACATCCCTGGTGAGTGCCCTAACGCCTGGGCTAAACGTTATTGTTGGTTTTTTGCTCACTGGAGCAGCCAGAGGAAGCTCTTCATCTCTATGCCAAAAATGTAACTGACAGCAAAACTATGGAGTACACTCACAATGCAGGATTGGAAGGCTCCACCTGTTGATGATGGGGTGCAACCTCCAAACTTCTCTAGCTTTGGACGTAATTATCCAGTCCTGCACTAGGGACTTTAGGTCCAAAAGTAAAATACTGCATGATGGTATGTTTAAAAAATAAAACGCACAGTAGATTCCTTGTGTAGACAACTCAAGTTTCATTTAGAGTATGTTAATTTTAAAAATAACTGAATTACATGGGATCATTTCAAACTTCCTGAAATCTTTAGATTCATTTGAACCAGGAGATAAAATGATATTCCTTCTTTCCACTAGGGTCTAAGATTGAAAATGATAATTCCTTGATTCATAGAATTAGTGCTTTAATGACATGACAGATTGTTTTCAACACACAATGGCAAAGGCAAACTGTCACACTGAAGAGCTGCTAGAAGACCAGAATAAGATTTCTAATATTTTCATATTTCTGTTTCAATTATGGCATTGACAGTAATTTGTAGGGTCAAACTCAAAGTTCTGACCTTCGTCTTAAAAAGTGCTAATTTCATAAGCCAGAAGGGACCATTATGATGATCATCTAGTCTGACCTTTTGCATCACACAAGCTGTAAAATTTCACCAAGTAGTTCCTGCACCATACCCAGAACTTTTAGCAGGACTGAAATCATGAAGGTCAGGTATAATCACAGAATCCGTCACCAACTCATAGCCTTAGTTATACCCATAGTACACTTGACAAACCAGGAAAATTATTTTAGTAGCAGCATTCTATATGTATTTAAGGGGGAAAGTTGTAAACATCAAGGCCAGAGAGAAGGTTGCAAGCCTCAAGCGGGGAGAGAATTAGGGCCTGAACAAGACTTTAGTGATGAGCAGGAGTTGAAAGGAAAAGTCAGGTCCTGGAGATGTAGATATAGGTAGGTGTCAACCAAATTTGCAGCTGTGAAAATTGCATCACAAACGGTGAAATCTGGTCTTTTGTGTACTTTTATACTATAGGGTAAAAGTACACAGTGTTTCTCAAACTGTGGAATCCAACCCAAAAGGGGATCACAAGTCCACTGTAAGGGGGGGGGGGTCACAGGATTCCCACCCCTACCTCTGAGCTACCCTCACAGCTGAGCGGCCAGCAGCCACCAGCCTTCACAGCCAGGCAGAGGGCCAGCAGCCGCCACTCTCAGCTTCAGAGCTGGGCCGCCGGAGAGCAGCAGCCACTGGCCGGCTGCCCAGCTCCAAAGGTGGCATTGCCGCCAGCAGCAGCACGTAAGCAAGGGTGGCATGGTATGGTATTGCCATCCCTACTTTTGCACTGCTGCTGCTGGCAGCTGCACTGTCCCCAGGATCTGGGCACCCGGCCAGCAGCCGCCACTCTCCAGCTGTTATAAAGGAGGTACCACCGCCTCCCCCTGTTTTATGAAGGGTGCCTAAGACACTACCTCTCCCCCCCCCCCCCCCCCCAAAAAAAATTTTTTTTGGCTGAAACTATTCAGCAAATTTGTGTCAAATTTGTAAATTGTTTCAGCTCAACCAAAACTGCATTTTTTTGCTGAATAAACTATTCTTCTGAAAAATTTCACCCAGCCCTTCTAATTGGCCATTTCCTTGTCCTATTTGTGATCTCCCAGACCTTCTCCACACACCCTACCATCTGTGATTGTGTAACATCCTTGTGGGAACTGCATTAGGTGTTTAATGGAGAAGTAACATTAGGAAAATTATTTATTTCTAGCTGCTGGTAATCGGAGAGCCAGTGCCATGTGAACTACCATTTCTCTGTGGGCCTTCAGCAAATGCTCAGTGGGCCACAGATTGAAGGCTGAGAACGTGAGCCAAACATCCCTAAGTGCTTGATGCTAGCAGTTGCTCTTTAAAAACAAAAAAAAAACAGAGAGAAGAAAAAAATTGGGGGGGAGGGGGAACTGCTCAGTTGCTGTGGATGTTAGTGTTGCGGAGGAAGCTGGAGAGCCACTGACATTTGTACTGGTTAGAAGTAGTCTGAGCTGGATTTTATTTACATATATGCACCATTTATGTATTGCCTAGATGTTGGAATTATCAAAGATCAGATTTAAATTAAATGGCAAGGTAAAAACGCAACAAAACATACAAAATTAAATCACTGTTTTTTTTCCTTCAGTCTTAATCACTTTGTGGTTGAAGATTCTTGTGTCTCCAAATTGGCAAATGAACGTTTATCACCCTCAGGAGCTCCTCTCTGCACTGATTTGTTCATCCAGCAGCAGGGGGAGTTGTGTGATCAGTCCAGGCACTCTCTCACCTATACTCCATTGGCCAAAGGCTTTACCGGCTACTTTAAAATCTGCCCCTAGCTCAGGCCTCGTTAATTAGTAGCAAAATGTGTCTTCATTAATAAGCTGCCCAATTGTGTTCTATATTCACGTCAGTGTTTTGGTAATTACTGCATGCTAGGGCTTGCTCCAGGGTGATGTGTCTTTCATATAAAGATAATGAAAAGAGTTGTTAAACTGATGCAGCTTCAATTTATGTTATCTGAGGAAAACAGTAACGTTTCCAAAACAAGACTTAAACCTGAGCTCCTCAGTAATTAACAGCCAGATACTACATGGAAAAATAGTCATTACATTTTTAAAAGGTATAAAGATTTTTCTTCTTCACTGTTTAAGCTAAGGAGTGAGGGATACAATTCAGTGTTGCGATGTACTATCCCAACTAATGTGGCGAACCTTAATCCCAAATAGTATCACTTCTTACTGAATCTCCATATGTTCATTTAAAAAAAAAGTTCTAAATTTATGTACTGAGTTTAATTTGTTCTGGTCAAACTTGTGCTAGTTATTAAAGTGCATATTGAATTGGGACTGGGGCTTGAAATATACAGGATACAGTTCCTGAATCTGAGTCTACTGCTTTGCTTCCCCTGTAACTCCTGTCTCCACACTTGCATATGAAAGCCACAGTGCCCCATGGACTTTGGCTGCTGGTGGGAATGGGGAAGGGAATTGTCTTGACAATTCAAGCCTTTCTTTTTGCTACCTTGCTTAGTAGATGTGTGAAGATTATTTCCATAGATTATGTTCTGAGCAAGAGCTCAGTAGATTCCCTGCAAATCATTTATTTTGCACAAAAACATTACAAGTGTCTGAGTGATATGCACAATGGTACATACAATCCAAACCATATAAATTTTAAAATAAGCACAAAGGGTTGTTTTAATAGAAAACCCATTTCCCACACTAGGTTACTTTAACAGGCATTAGTTTGCAAGACTAAAGCCTCCTAGTTTACAATGGATGTGGCATTCTGAAAGACTCTGCTTATTCTGCAGGCTTGGCATCACCTACTGCCATAACTCCAGTGGCATCCCCTTTCTGTAACAGGCTGAAGTCTACCACTCCAGTTTCAAAGCCTCTGGAAGGTAGGTAATCAAAAATAGCTGAAACTTATGATGAAGCTTTTATACGTGCTTTAATCACACTGTAACTATTTTTAATATTTTCATTTTGCTTAGAAATAGAAGCCAGGCCTGATATGCAATTAGAATCAGACATGAAGCTAGACAAGCTGGAAACATTCTTGGGAAGACTGAATAACAAAGGTATGTAAGAGTAATTTAAGAATGTAATAGACTCTCTACCTGATTTTTCAAATCAGTTAATGTATTTTAGTTACAGTACCTGGTAGCAGAACTTTGTGTACTTGTATTGTTCATTTCACCAAGACCATAGCAAAGGTTGTACACTTTTTTTCATGATTCAGTCTTTGCAAAATTTTGTTAGTCACCACCTGCTATTTGTTTTGTAGACAACAAAAAGCCTTTTTAAAAATCGTAATTCTTTTTTTGTACTGTCTCATCCCCACACACACACCCCACATCTTTTCCCATTACATTCTTGCTTCTAGTTAGTGCTTAATTTGTAATGAAAGACATGCCAGGGCTCAAGCAATTTTTTTACATTCCTAACTGATACAACAAGCCCAGAGGTGCCGGGGCTATGAACTGCCAAGTTTAGAGGTGCCAAGGCTCAGCCCTGGCAAACCCTGGCACAAATTAAGAACTGCTTCTAGCAAATTATCCAGATAACATTATAAAGTCGTATCACCACTTCGGACCTTGCATAAGAACCTATCATTACTTATGATAATCTGGCTTCCAATGCTGGTTCATTGTTTTAATCTTACTAATACCAAACCAGTGCATTGGTCATCTTCCCCACCCTCTTCACTGAAGTAATTTTTAAAAATCTTTTTATAGTGTCTTTTTATAATTCACTTTATAACTTGGTGTCTTTGATTGATTATAAACTAAGTTGTCCCCACATCTAGACATTTCAGGTTTTCCCATCTTTGTTTTGGGACCAAGACCTTATTTTCATATTTGGCATTTTGTCAAGCATGTCAGAAATAAATAAGTGTTTACACTGTTCACTGGAGGAGGTTAAAATGAGCAATTTAATGTGGTGAGGCACTAAAATAAGATCTGGATTGTGCCACTCTTATTAACCCTGAGTAGTGTCTTTCCCTACAAGTAACCTTGTTACATTACTTGAGGTGAGGATGGCAGAATTTGGCCTTCATTCTTTAGTGTAGGAAATCCATGCTACTGAGCACCACAGGCCCTGCACGTATCACCGTTGTGTCAAGCTATCTCATCTTAGGCTAGCTTTTAAATTTTATCTCTCAGTTTAAAAAAAAAAAAAATGCACAGAAAAACAAAAGACTACCACACACAACTTTAAGGTCAGAAACCCAGCATAGTATTTAAGAGAATCTTTCTTTTATCTGTATCTGCAGTTGGTGGGATGCAAGAAACCGTGCTAACGGTCACAGGAAAATCGGTGAAAGAGGTGATGAAGCTGGACGATGATGAAACCTTTTCCAAATTTTACCGTCACATGGATTGCCCCACTTCCACAGTGCCTTTGGAGCTTGATGAGGACTTTGATGCCATCTTTGATCCTTATGCACCAAAGTGAGCTCCTTCTCTTTCGCTGTTCTGAATGAATAAATATAAATTTTTCCACGATGTCTTACAAATGGCCGTTGGTCTCCCCTTTTTACCGGTCCCCTCCCCTCCCATCTTTACCCCAATAGGAGAAACCTTCCAACTTAACCAAATCTTTGCCCAGAGTTGGCTAACTTTAATCACAGATATGTAGAGCTCGCCAAAATGTTCAGTTGTAGAAATTTTTTTTTAGGTGTCTCTTAACAGTGGCCACATCCAATTCTTCTCTGGATTTCTGGAATACCCTTACGCATGCATCAGTGAGCTGACTTTAGCTTTAAATATCATCCCAGTACAGAGCAAGTCTGTAATCATTAGTGGCTTTTGACTAAGACCAATTATGTCATCTAAAGATTATAAAACTTTCATTTGCTGCTTAGGTTAACTTCTTCTGTAGCAGAGCACAAACGTGCCGTGAGACCTATGCGCAGAGCTCAGGCTTCAAGGAACCCCCTGAAATTGCTGGCTGCACGAGAGGACATTCTTCATGAATACACCGAACAAAGATTAAATATTGCCTTCATGGAGTCAAAGCGAATGAAAGTAGAAAAAAGTAAGTCAGTTTCATGGCTCTTATGTGCCAGTATCTTTCTAGTAGTGAAGGGCTAAAAAAAAATACGCATAACACTCTCTGAGAGGTTTTCAGTTAGAAGGCTGAACATCGGTAAAATATTGAACCCAAGTGGAACAAGAAAGAAGTGGGGGAACCTTGAGGGAAGGTTACCTACTTCAGTACTCTGATACCAACTTTTCCAGTCTATTCAACCAGTGAAGAGAGAACAACACTGAGTTTTTGAGAGATTGGGTCGAGTTGGGAGGAGAGTGGCTGAACATGCCACTAGCATCTAGGGAGCAGATAAAATGCATGTTTAGTATGATGACAAATTATTCTTCTGTTGGGAAAAGAGAGCAACTCTAGTTTGTCAGAAATAGACCAACTTTTATTCTTGTAAATTTCCCTCAATCTCATGGCCATAATTATCCGTCAAGAATTCAAAAGCAACCTCGTAACTCCAAACCATTAGCTTCCTTACAGAGTAACTGTATTCTGGCAGGAACTTGCAGTGAAGTGCATTAGTGACATTGTGTTCTCATGATAACCACAGTATTAACAAGTCACAGTAGTGTAATGTTTCTTCAAAGTTTATTTGGCAAACTATCATTACAGTGCATTGGTTAAGAGTTTCCCTTTTGTCACTGCAGTGAAGAGAACTAATCTTTATGTTGCCTGTATTGCTGAAAACAAATTCTGTGTAGTATTGTACTTTGCAGTGTTATACTAAACAATCTGTTCCACCTTATATTTAGCTGTGACACTCTGAGTACCTTTCCCAGACCTGAAGAAGAGCTCTGTGTACCCAGATGCTTGTCTCTTTCACCAACAGAAGTTGGTCCAATGAAAGATCTTAGCTCACCCACCATGTCTCTTTAGTATTGTGATGTAATGTAAAGAGAAGCATTAATCTGAATTATAAACTTCTGAAATCATTTGTTTTGGTTGAGAAATAGGTGTTAATTGTGAAGAATTGAGATTCTTTTAGAACTTTATAATAAGCTGACTCTGAAACTTTGGAGTGTGTAAATGCCTGTTGTATCACAATGGCTGAGATAAATTTGAGGGGAATTGCAACTAATTAGTCTTGGCTTCTCTCTCAGCATCGTTAATCATTTATATTTGCATCACAAATGTACACTGCACTTCCCAAAATATTGAGTAAGATATTTCTTAAGTTGGAATTTCTGAAAATAAAATATGTTTGGTAAACTGATCGTTGACAGTTTTTACTATGGGATGATATCTAGAAACTTGCCTAATGATTAAGACGAGCAGAGTCTTTGGACTAGCTGTTAACTTTAAATTCAACCTGTTTTTTGTTGTCTTTTTCAGTGGCAACAACAAAAAAAGCTGAAAATGAGCCATGCAAGAAAAAAATCTAATAAAATATAGAAACGAAACATAATGTGTTTTTTTTGTTTTTGTTTTTTGCTTTTTGTGTCTCCTGTTTGGTTTTTTGTTTTGTTTTGTGTGTGTAAGTGTCTACAAACTCAAATTTCTCAGAAGTAGCACTTGCTGGTTTAGCAAGCAAAGAAAACTTCAGCAGCGTCAGTTTACGAAGTGTCAATCTAACTGAACAAAACTCCAACAACAGTGCTGTGCCATACAAGAAACTGATGCTGTTGCAAATTAAAGGTATGCAAGAAGGTTTTATATTATCAATATGTATTCATTATGGTAACGTCCAAAGGCTCCTCTAGAAATTGGAGCCCCACTATATTGCCAAAGAACCCCCTGCCCTGGAAAGTTTACAACCTAAAAGATTCAAGAACAAGTGAAGGTTATGAGTCATGGATATAACATGCCACGTAAATGAACATGGTGGTGACTGGCACGGCTTTGGTAAGGAAAGAGGAGAGGATAAACTTCAGGATTTCTGTTTTTCTGTCCTGTGGGGTTTTATTTAAATTTTTGCTTTATCTCCCTAATATTCGCCTCTATTCTGGTACCCATTACTACCCACTTTCCACTTGCAGTACCATAATGCCATTTCAATTATTCTTGCAACACATTGTTACTGAGCCTAATCTCTGCTAAATACTACTTGTCTGGCAAGTCAGAATCTTTAAATCACTGATTATATGATTGTCTAGTAAGGCAATAAAGTAGTTTCACAAATGGAAAAGGCTATGGATTTTGGCTGCTTTTTATGCCATTTATTATTATTCTTTTTTTCTCCAGTGGGGTTTAAAATTGTCAAGGCAGGAACAAGTGGCAATATAGAAATATCAGTTAATAGAAGAAAACAAATTGTTTTCCCCACGTATGAACCCTGTGTTGTTCTTTATTCATTCTTCTAATGAAAGACTTTGGGGAATGGATTATTAGTGCAATGGGATCAAGTTTGTCTTTCATTCAAAATAATTAGGTCTTCAAAGATTGATGGCAGTATTTTTAGGAATATAATTATCCTGGTTTTATATTTTAGGAAGAAGACATGTTCAAACAAGATTAGTTGAACCAAGGGCTTCATCACTGAACAGTGGTGACTGCTTCCTGTTGTTAACTCCACATTACTGTTTCCTTTGGGTAGGAGAGTTTGCAAACGTCATAGAAAAAGCTAAGGTTAGTCCACTAAAATGAGATCTCACTGGCCATTTCTTCCTTTCACATAATCACTCTTGATGCCAATTATCTAAATAGTCCAGTGCTGGAATATGTGCACAGTAGCATATCATTGATAATCAGTGGGAGGCAGATATGTCTTATTCCCCTAACCTCTGCATTTATTGGAAGCTGACGTGGGACATGCAAGTTGCAAAACCACAATAGAAAATAGGAAATCCTCAGGAAAGGGATTTGTATTCAAACAGAAAAATAGTTTGAATTGCAGGATGTCCTTTCTGTTTCTGCATTCATTAGGATCAGTTCTCATTTGAATTACAAATAAAAGCACTGGTGTAGTTGTCATTTTTCTCTCACTTCTTGGTGTTTAATAAAAGAGAAGTAATGACCATTACCACTGTTACCAACCGTGCTGTCCCCTTTCTCACTCCTGCACTTTCCCTCGACTGAACGTGCACAAATGACTTAACCGATCCTATTCAGATAATTATGTTAATCTCTTAGGCATCAGAACTTGCAACTTTAATTCAGACAAAGAGGGAACTCGGCTGTAGAGCTTCTTATGTACAGACCATAGAAGAAGGGATAAATACCCATACTCATGCTGCCAAAGACTTCTGGAAACTCCTCGGTGGCCAGACAAGTTACCAGTGTAAGAGATTTTATATTTTCACTATTTCAGCCCCTGATGTTTTATCATCGTAAAATAGCTGAATTGACTGTTCCAATGTAGAGAAATTTAATATTAGAACACTGAGTATTTATGATTTTTTTTTTCTCTTCAAGCTGCTGGAAACCCCGAGGAAGATGAAATGTACGAAGCTGCAATAATAGAAACAAATTGCATCTATCGTTTAGTAGATGATAAACTTATTCCTGATGATGACTACTGGGGGAAAATGCCAAGATGTACTCTGCTACAATCCAAAGAGGTACAGTAAGTTACATTTAGGAGTTTGAATTTGGAACACTTAACACTTCCTCTGGAAGATACTGATGGTCTGATTTTCAGTAAGTTTGTAGGCACACAATTGCAAATACACATCTGCACACTTACTGAAAATCAGGTCCTTTGTACTTCTGATACTTTAAACCCTTCGCTGCCAGAGACTGACCATCTGCAGAGCCCTTGGTGCCAAGAAAGTAAAGAAAAATTAGAATGTATTATCTCAACACTGACAACTTTTTTAAAGACTTCCAACCCTTTTTGTCCATGGTGGGTTCTTTTGCTTCCAGTCCATCCAAATCTAAACCAGATGGTCCTAACTTTTTTTTTTTTTCATCTCCCCTTCCCAAAACTCTTTTCCACCCTCAGTAAATTCTCACTGCAGCCACATCATCAACCAGGAGGAATTGAAAGTAGGTTTTTAGAACAAGTCAATATTGCTTTGTGATCAGTAAGAGCTTTCAGTTTTCCCATGAACTCCCTCCCTCATAAGCAAATTCCTCTGTAGCATTCCTAGTACAGTAACTCCTCACTTAACATTGTAGTTATGTTCCTGAAAAATGCAACTTTAAGTGAAACAATGTTAAACAAATCCAATTTTCCCATCAGATTTAATGTAAATGCAGGGGGTTAGGTTCCAAGAAAAAAATTTGGGGCAGACAAAAGGCATTATATATTGTACAGTACTGTACTGTACCGTGGTTGGGAAGTGCCCCAGGTTTACCCCACACAGGCACAGCCCGCTGCAGGCAAGGATGCTAGGAAGCACCTTTGCAGCAGCAGCGGCAGCTTCCCCGGAGAAGAACAGGCGCTGACTTTGCTGGGGGATGCTCCAGGCCTTCCTCTTCCTGTCCCCACTCCACTCCAGGCCCACCTCTTCCCACCCCCACTCCAGCTCCTCTCCAGAGCACAACGCGTCCCTGCTCCTCTCTTCCCCCTCCCCCCCCAAGTCCTAAGCGCTGCCAAACAGCTGTTTGGCAGTGGGGGGGGCGCGTGGGGGGGGGGGGGGGAATGGAAGGCGGAGAAGAGGAACTTGTGCAATGCTCCCTTGTAAAGTCACTGCTCTTCCACAGAATCTTGCAAGCAGTGGACAGAGCAGGCAGCCAAATTACGTTATAAGGGAGCATTGCACAAATTTAAACGAGGATGTTCCCTAATTGAGCAGCGACGTAACTTTGAAACAACGTTAAGCGGGAGGACGTTAAGTCAGGAGTTACTGTACTGGCTTACCAAATATGCAAGTAATCAGGCCCATAAGTCAAACCCAAATGGTATGCTGTGGCTGCTATTTCATTGTCGCCTCCTTTTGTCACATAGGACATTTGTAAGTATTTGTTTCGCTACATTAATTATATTACAACCTGGCCAAAGTTATACTAAAGAGTTTTTGGTATAATTGAGCATATTTTCCCTGCAGTTTAAATTACTACTGTAATTATTTCTAGGTTCTGGTTTTTGATTTCGGCAGCGAAGTATATGTATGGCATGGGAAAGAAGTCACATTAGCACAGAGAAAAGTAGCATTCCAGCTGGCCAAACATTTGTGGAATGGAACATTTGACTACGCCAATTGTGACATAAATCCTCTAGACCCTGGAGAGTGCAATCCCCTTATACCAAGGTACCAAACTTACAGCTGTTATAGTACTTTTGCTCTCTTATTGATACACTGGGGACATACATTATTGGGAGTTAATGCAACTGAATTCCCTTAGACTGGGTCAGTGTGTAAATGCCAGCTGCCATTTTTCTTTGTGGAAACAATGGCTTTTAGTTGCCATGAGCCAGCATGATATAACATGTAAAGTTGTGCCAGCTGGGGAGCTGTGTATTGGCAAATAAACATTTGGGGAGACGAAATCTTTCAGGCTGCCTTTGTACATCATAAAGAAGAAGGTACACAGCCGTTTGCTTTCCTTTGCTAGTCACCTTTAAAATCCGACATCAAGTCACTGGCAAATATTTGATATCTGAATAGTTTCAAACTTTATAATTTGCAAACTAGAGTAAAGACTTAAAAACCTGTATTGAACATGAGTTTTCTCAGGGATGTTTAAACCATTTGATTTCTTGCATATATGTTACAGTGTGTAATTTAATCCAGTTTTTTGTTTTTTCTAATACAGAAAAGGACAAGGGCGTCCTGACTGGGCTATCTTTGGCAGACTCACAGAACATAATGAGACCATATTGTTCAAAGAAAAATTTCTTGATTGGACAGAACTGAAGAAACACAATGAGAAGAACTCTAGTGAATCTCTTCACCAGAAGGTAGAGCAAATAAACTTACTGAGTATTTTCAATACTTGATTTGTGTGTCTGTAATGGGAAGACAATTTTGAATTCAAAACATATAAATGACTGATATTCATCAGCAGAGACGTAAGTTTTGTATTCAGTGGTCTAAACTGCTTCCTTGATCAGTCTGTATTTAGAATGTCAACCAGAACAATATCATTGATTGTAAACCCACATACATGCTCTTAATCAACTAGTGTTTGGGGGGTTGATCAATGCTTCAAAACTGGCTTTAGTACAAAAGGAAAACAGTAAAACTGTGTCACAAAGTATCGCATACATTTGCTCCTTGTATATTTATAATTAAATCATTGGGTAAGAAGAAAAAAATCTAAACGTAGACCAAAAAACCCCCAACCTGTTACATGTCTTATCACAGGAAGACTCCAGGTCTGACTTTAAAGCATATGATGTCATGCTAATGGTACCAGTGCCCCAAACTACGGTTGGCACAGTCTTGGATGGAATAAATATTGGCCGTGGCTATGGATTTATTGAAGGAGAAGATGGGAGGCAGTTTGAAATTATCACTGCCTCCGTGGATGTCTGGCACATCCTGGAATTTGATTACAGTAGGCTGCCTAAACAAAGCATTGGACAGTTCCATGAGGGAGACACGTATGTGGTTAAATGGAAGTACATGGTGAGCACTGCAGGTTAGTGAACATCTGAATTTCTTCATGCTAGATACTGATGTCTGTGGCTAAAACAGCTAATGTTATAGCAAAATCCAGAGCTAAATTTCCTTGCATGTGATGCACCCCACTAGGCAAACAAGACAGGAATTCACTTACAGCATGTGGCCATTAAATGAACTTTGCAAGCAAGATATGAAGTAGAATTCCTGGTAAAACCATTCCTGTTTTTCCTCTTCCTCACACCAAAATGTAATCTGTGCCATCACACAGCAGTTTGCCATGTATTAGCTTACTTGCATCCAAATTGCAGTCGCATAGTTTTGGTTTGCAAAATGGCTTGAGTGATGATATCAAGAGTAACTGTAATCTTCTTTAACGTAGAACTGAATCAGGTAGGGAGCTGGACTAGTGGCAGTGCTCTGAACTGACTTGCAAGAGATGTAGGTTTAGTTCCAGGTGAAGCCTTTGCCAGGTAGTGGAGAGAGGAACCAAGGGGGAAGCAAAAGTCTGTGAAGTCAAAGTGCCAGGAGGGAAGGAATCTCTCTTTGTGCTGGCTCTCCAAACACTCATCAATGCATTTCAGCCTTGATTTGAAAATTCTTAACTGTGCTCCAATTAAAAGACTGATTGATTAGGCAGATCTCTAGCAAACAACCAACTCGGGGTGATCTTTGTTGAGGTAGGGGACTGGTAGGGCTGTGCCTCACTCCATGCTTTCAAAATGGGGAATGAACTCCAGAACAGGAGATGGCCCATTGGTAAGTAAAGTACGAACAGCCCCACAAATGAAAAGTGTGTTCCAAGGGGGCAAGCCCTAATCAGCCACAGCACAAATATGGCTTCACTCTTAAAAGTAGTGAGAAAATGCAGATTAATGTGTGATTGTGGAGTCAAGATACTAGAGAATCCAATTAGAGGACAAAAGGGTGTGAAATTTGAATCTGAGAGTAGCTGTAGATGAAGTAAACCCAGACACGTATGCTTTGTTGCAGAAACTTTTGAATAGAAAACTATCTGACTTAAACATGAAACCATGAACTGATTCCATATGTAAACAAAACAAGAGAAAACCAACTTCTCGCTCCTTGAAGAATTTGGGGTTGTTGTTTTTTTCCTTACACTTTGCAAATAGTTTGAAAGTACAAATCTGCTCGGTTGGGCTGGTTTTGTCAAAGGAGGCACCGCCTTTCACTGTTTTGAAGGGTTTAGGAGGAGACTGAGGCCAAGATTTTCAAGTAACTAGTGAGTTTGGGTGCCCAATTTGAGATGACTTTAGAGGGCCTGGATTTTCAGAGTGATTGTTCAGCACTTCTGAATGTCTGGTAGGTGTCAAAATAGATTTAGGAGACTAACTTTAAACAGTTTTTGAAAATCTTGTCCTAATTGTGTCACAGGTTATTCAGAATGTTCAGTAACTAAAGTAAAGCTTTCCATCAAGGGTTTTAATGTAGAACTTGTCTGTCTTCACACATGCTTTTGATTACTAATTGTAAGATTCAGATAATGAATAAAGGTCTTTTTAAAAAAAAAATATTCTTGGCTCCGAGTCCTCTGCTCAGACTAACATGGAGCATTTAGTTAATTGGAAAATGAAACTTTTACAAGTAATCACGAGACTCTTTTCATGGAAGTAAGTTATTAACTTAGTGTTCTCTGATTGTCATAACTTGGAATCCCCTGGCAGTTTCCTTTTTTAATATAATTATACCAAGAATTTTCGTGTTCTGCCTGTAGCTGTCTCAACTGCTGCTGTTTCCAATATCGTTCAGCAGCCAGCTAATCGCTTGCTGCCAAAGAACAGTGTATTATGGAAAATGAGACACTGTGCTTTTTTTGTTGTTTGGTAACATGACTGGCTACACCATTCCACGTTGTCTGATTCTCTCAAGTGATGTTAATTATTTTACATGATCCTTCTGGTTTGGAGGCCTTTGGCCAGTCAGTGGAGTTTGTGCGTGCGGCTTTACATCCACCAGATGATGTCCCTGTGAAGGATTGGCACATGCATCTTGCACTGCTTGACTTAATGTTTCTCAGATTGTGCGGGTAGTCAGTGCTGCACTGGATTTCACATCACTGAGCTGGCTGGCTGTGCACTCCACAACGCTAGCAATAGCTGTTTTCCTTCAACGTGAGCCATTTGTTTTGCAGTTGGAAGCAGACAAAAGGGAGAGCAGCAAGTAAGGGCTGTTGGAAAAGAGAAGTGTGTGTACTTCTTTTGGCAAGGGAGGCACTCCACAGTGAGCGAGAAGGGCACATCAGCACTGATGACTGTGGAGCTTGATGAAGAGAGAGGAGCACAGGTGAGCTGCCGACGTACCCACTACGTAGAAACTGCTATGGGAAAACTGTAGTAAAAAATTCTAGTACTGTCCAAATGCCCACATTTGGTGAGTAAATGTGGTGGTGGGATTTGGGGTCCTCTTTTTTTTTTTTTTTTTTTCCCCCTCCCTTCTAATGCAGAAGCCGTACTTATTGCCATTACATATACATATACAGCCCCCCAAAGTCCCCTTTGGACTTGCAGAACAACATTCCAGCATTGTAAAAAATTTGCTTCTTTGTGGATTATGTAATTCCAAGATCTGCCTTCTGCGAAGTCTGAGGAAGAACGTTCCTTCTCTCCTTCCCCCTGCTGTAGGAAAAGGCATGACTTGTAGATACATCCCCTGCCTTCAGGTTCAGAATCCAATTAAGGAATTCATGTTCTGTCACATTACAAGTATCCGAAGAGCTGCAGCCATTCTGCTAAGCCCCATAAGAAGAATTTTCTGCCAGGCCAAGACATAAAATTGAATTGTATTTGCAAAGTATTGTAATGACACAGCTTGGGGAGCAGGCATGGGGGTGAAGGGAGCAAAGGACATGATCTCATTTGACACCTCCCATACCAAATTCTGTGCAAGTGATTATAAACCAGTCTGTCCTATCCGTTTAATAAGCAGCAATGTCAGTTCAATAATAACAAAACTTTTTAAGGCTTCATAGAAGCCAGCATTTTAAGCAATATTAAAGCATATTTGTACAAACGCTTCCTGACTTACGCAAGCATTCTGTTCTGGAATGCCTTGCGTAACTCGAATTTTGCGTAAGTCAGAAACGTATACTCGACCATTACGCAACCCCACCCCCCCAAAAACCTCCTATTACTAGCTTACAGAACTTTTTCCTAAGTGCAGATTTGCGTAAGTCGGGTTTGCGTAACCCGGGGGGCATCTGTATATGATTTTTACAATCTTCATAAGGCTGCCGTATAACTATTGTCTCAAAATGTCTCAGTTCTTTCAGAAGATGACTCCTGCCATTAATGGACTCCAATGCTGTTTGAAAATAAACCAATTTAAATTACATATAGTCAGTGCTAATTATCCTCTGAAATTTAAGATTGCTGAACACTGAAACATGGGTACAGGTTCCTCTTAGTTATGCAGTTCCTAACCAGAACAACATGTACGAGTCCCACTGAATGTTGATGTATTTGGCAGCTCAAACAATAGTCAGTGTTTTAACATATTAGAAAAACCACCCTTGTGGGTGGCCAGGACTATACTATTTTTAATACTCTGCCAAGAGGCAGTTTTTCCTCAATCTTTAAATTCATTTGCTGTGGTTTCGGTATTGTGGTGCTCTCCATTTCTAGGTACAAGTGCTTCAAGGAAAAGAACCACCATGCTTTCTGCAGTGCTTCCAGGGAGGGATGGTTGTGCATGCTGGAAGAAGGGAAGAGGAAGAAGAAAATACACAAAGTAAATCATTTATTAGATACGTTTTTTCTGCTTCATGGCCCTCCTTTTCTGGAAAAAATGGATTTTAGATGAAGGCTAAACTAGCACTCATTCTATAACAACGGGAATAGTGGAGCTTCTTCTGTAGATGATCTTTGTCACGGGGCTTATACTCATGCTTTCACTTTAGTTCACTCCTCACTTAAACTTAAAATGTGTTTTGTCAACCCAGGAGCAAATTCATTTTGCTGTACATACATTTAAATTGTCCCCTCTGCTTTAAGATGCTTCTCTGTTTTACATGGCAAAAAATGATTATTTGATTATGACCTTGCAGTTTTGCATGTTGTCATTTTGGACTTCTATTACTCAAACAAAACAAAGCTGCTGTGACCTTTTTACCACGCACTGCAATTCCTACTGTGTATTCTGTGAACACTAGGCAAATTCTTTTCAATCCAGTGGCAGCTTGGAAAGGCTGCAATTGTATTGTGATAAACTTGAACTTGACTTGATATGCCTAAATATTGCAGTTCACCAAGTGGAGATGACATTAAAAGATAAGGTACCATTATTATATTGGTCCCTTGTTCACCCTAAATAGAAAAGGGGGAGGGTTACGGAGCAGTGACAAAACTGACTGACTGTGAATTTCCTTTTATCACTTTGTGACAGTTTAAGCTTGTGTAATGCAATGCAGTGCTTGCCATTTATCCTTAAAAGATCTTGAATTAGAAGTAACTTTGCCAGAATGTAATAAAGTTTTCGTCCTGTTTGTGCCCATTCCAGGTGACTGGAGGCTGTACTGTGTACGAGGAGAAGTTTCCATTGAAGGAAATTTACTTGAAGTAGCATGTCACTGCAGCAGCCTAAGGTCCAGGACGTCTATGATTGTCCTCAATGTAAATAAAGCCCTTATCTATCTGTGGCATGGCTGCAAAGCACAGTCTCACACAAAGGATGTAGGAAGAACAGCAGCCAATAAAATAAAAGAACAGTAAGTAGCGACTTACAGACATTTGTATTCTGTAGCTGGATTATTAAATGTAGCCGTCTGCCAGAACAAAAACAGCAACCCTCCAGTAGCACTGATGGGGAGTGGGTTAAGAGGTTGCAGCAAGGCTGCGTGTTGGGACAGGAGGAATGGACAGGGCACCGAGTTCATTATGTGCATATTCTGATTTTCACACAATCCCAATAGGGTGAGAGATACTTACTGTTCTTGCAGTACTGAATTGCCATTCCTGTTAAAGAATGGGAGACCGAAAAGCATCTAAAAGTAAAGATTCAACTATGACCTAACAGAGGTGATAGGATAAGCAAAAGCCTTATGAGAGAGAGGGTATGATGAGGCTAGGGAAGGAAGCTTGCAAGAGGCACTGATGGGGGATGGAAAGGAGAAACTGAAGAACTGATAAAGAGCTCACATGAGCATTCTCTCACGCTCTGCATAGAATGTCAGGGTTGGAAGGGACCTCAGGAGGTCATCTAGTCCAACCCCCTGCTCAAAGCAGGACCAATCCCCAAGCAGATTTTTGCCCCAAATCCCTAAATGGCCCCCTCAAGGATTGAACTCACAACCCTGGGTTGAGCAGGCCAATGCTCAAACCACTGAGCTATCCCATATATGAGCTATCATATATGATCAGTCGTACAAATAAATACCATTACTGAAATGTCAGACCTTACATTGTTTCCTGTATTGATTTTCATATGGATTAGGCTGGCAAAAAGGAAGTGCCAGTGTCCAGAGAGTCAGTCTTTCGACTGGCTTGGGTTGCTGACAAGTGCATGAAGCTGTATGTTGTTGGAAGTAAGGGTATTGGGTTCACATCACTTCTTTGTATTGCAGATGTCCATTGGAAGCTGGATTGCACAGCAGCAGCAAGGTGACAATACATGAATGTGATGAAGGGTCAGAGCCATTGGGATTCTGGGATGCATTAGGAAGGAGAGATCGAAAAGCCTATGATTGCATGTTGCAAGGTAGTATTGCAGTCCAGTGATCTTCACCTACATGCTACTGTGTTGTAGGACTATAAAATACATTGTTTTTTTAGTTGAACACATTTCTGTTGTTGATGTGAAACTTTAGCAATAGTCAGGGCCCTGGTGAAGTCAAGAAATCACTGGAGAATAAAATATGCTTCCTGCCACACACAAGTGAATCTATTGGTGTCTGGGGATGCAAGGCGCCGGAGAGTGAAGTGTCCTCCCCCCACACACACGTAGAACAGAGCAGCAGTTAACTCTTAGCCCACCAGATATGTTGCAGTTCTCCTCTGGAGGGATTGGATGATGGTTTTGTGTTTAATCATTGACCCCTCTTCTGGAACTGCCAACAAAGATGATAGTTGTGGGACAGATTTACAATATGAAAATCTGTCAGTTAAGTAGTAGATATGTGAAGTAAGCCTGTCTCACAAAGCCACAGAACAGTCAGCCACCAAGGGTATGTCTAAACTGCAATTAAAAACCCATGGCTGGCTCGTGCTAGCTGACTTGGGCTTGCAGGGCTGTTTAATTGCAGTGTAGACTTTCGGGCTCTAGGACCCTGTAAGATGGGAGGGCCCCAGGGCTCAGACTGCAGCCTGAGCCTGAACGTCTACACCCCAGTTAAGTAGGCCCTTCACCCGAACCCCATGAGTACCACTCAGCTGGTGGGAGTCTAATTGTAGTGTGGACATACCTCAAATGGCTGGTCACTGCTAGCCAGGGTTGGATTCAAAATGGTGGCTAAAGCTAAAATGCTTTCTATCCCAGCCATTGCCATTCTCCTTTCCTGATTATTCAAAAGCCAAAGTGTAATGTAGCAAGCGTAAATGCAGCTTTTCAAATTAACTTTGTCCGGCTGTACTAGACATTTTTGTCTTTTGTTCTATTAGATCCTGGAAAGTTTAACTTCACCCCCCGCCTGTTCATCCTCAGCAGTTCATCGGGAGACTTCTCAGCCACTGAATATATATATCCTGCAAGAGATCCCACTGTTGTCAGTTCCATGCCATTCCTGCAGGAGGATCTCTACACTGCCCCACAGCCAGGTACAGAAGCAGACTATTGATGTAAATACTGCACTGATCCCAGCTAGGATATCCAGGAATAAATGTCCCGAATACAGAGACCCCTAGTATAAAGTTATTCTAACATGTAAGTAGAGAAACGTACTGACAGGAGTTATTGAACAATGGTGACCTATAAAAGTATTCATGCAACAAGCAAGTAGGGAGGGAAAAGGCATAGTCCCACACTGCTTTGCACTGGGATGCAGTAAGCAGAACTCCTGGGGGAATTCTGCACCTAAAAATTTTGCGCACAATATGTTAAAATTCTTCATATTTTGTCAAAATAACATTGTATGATTACACCAGTTTCAGTTATTTTGGTGATTTATTTCAAAGTACCTCTGAGCACTAGATTCCCCCAGGAGTAGAAAGTTAAAGAAATCCCTACGACAACCCAGTTCCTGTTTCTCTGCATCCTCCCTCACAAAGCCCAGTTGCGGGACCAGACTCCCATGCCCTCTCCCCCCCCAGAGCCCAGCTGTGGGGCCCCCGCAAGCCAGACACCCACATCCCTCCCACCCAGAGTCCAGCCTCAGGGCACCCCCCAGCCCAGACACCCGCACCTCCTCTCCCCAGTGCCCACCTCCAGCTCCCCCTCTGCCCCAGCAGTGTCCTGTATTTGCAAGCTGGGAAGCTGGGCTCTGCCTGGTCCAGCAGTCCCTAATGGCAGCCGGAAATTCTGCACAGAACATTAATTCTGCACAAATTCTGCATTGTGCAGTGGCACAGAATTCCCCCAGGAGTAAAGCATGGGTCTGTTCAGATTTAATTAATAGCAGTAGTGCTTCAGTGTGTGTAAAACCAGGAGGGGTTCAACCTTTAGCAACAAAAGATTGAAATTTCCACTTTGCAGATACTTAAAACCAATTCAACGTATTTGTACCCAAACTATTACTAAAGAAAGCACACTGTTTCCTGTGGGGAACCAGAGCTCAGCCCCTTGCTTCTTGGGTTTACAGAAATCTCTGTGGATGGATAACAAATGACATTGATAAGTCTCATTTGTCCAACCAAAATAGGCTGATTTTAGTCAAGGCTGTGCCGTTTATCTTATGGAGAAACCTAGTAAAACATATACTGACTAAATCTCTGGTATTTTTGGATCTTCTTTGGCTGTATAGCACTCTTCCTCGTTGACAATCACCATGAAGTGTATCTTTGGCAAGGCTGGTGGCCTGTAGAAAACAAAATAACTGGATCAGCTCGAATCCGATGGGCTACAGACAGGAAATGTGCCATGGAGACAGTACTCCAATACTGCAGAGGTAATAAGAAAGCTACTCTGTGCCAGTGTTGATCCTGACTATTTTAAGGTTTCTATAGTAACGCTCACCAGAGTATTTAAGTGCTCCCCAGGTAAAATAAATCAGCAAGGGTCCCTAGTAAACTAGGGTGAGGTCCCTAGTAAACTTCAAGGAATTTGTCTATTCTTTCCCCCAATCCTTCCATCAGGATTAGAGGCCTCTGTTGGGAAGCAATGTTTTATTGTATTTAAATCATCTTGCTTGTAATGTGAGTGTACTTCCTCAAAGAGGGCAGTGGGCAGATGGTGGATTAGTCTGATCTCTGGAAATTCATGCTATTACAGAACCCCCTTTAATGCTGAATGCTGTGGCTCCAGCTCTAATGTGCTTCGTCCTGGGTTTTGTAAAGTGTATTGTCCCAAAGGAATGGTTGGAGATGCAATTGCTGATGTAACTGGGTTCTGATTTGTTGATCGCTTTGAAAATCAGGAACAAGGCTTTGAACTGACAAGCTGGAAGCTGACTGGGAGCTCGTGTAGGGAGCAAAGCGTGGTGTGATGTTCTCACAGTGGCCTGCCTCACAAAGGAGACAAACAGATGTGATCTGCACAAGTTAGAGCCTCTGCACTGCTGCCACATTTAGTCCCACATACAGTGATCCAAGCTTGAACTGATGAATGCGTGGATTGCGGTGGCTGGATTCTGATCTTGGATGAAGGGATGGAGTTTCCTTAGAAGAAGGGGATAAAAAAAGGCTCAAGCTTGGAGATGAGAAGAAAAGGACCTTGAGGCGTCTCACCTCTCTGACAAATAGGGGTTGGATGATGGGATATCGTCATTGGAAGACGAGCACATTGACCCAGCTGTTATTTCAGAGCATTTCCTCCATCTGACCAGCATCACCCCAATTTGGTTTGAGCCAACCCTTCCCAGTTACAACTAAAGAGCTGATCTCTTGTGGCATTGTGACATCCTCGATGGCATTGGTTTCAGCTGTGGTAAATGAACTGTACAACTCACAGCTGAGTCAGTGGCACCTTCCAGCTTCTCCAGTGGTCTCTCTCATATGTGAAAGAGCTGGAGAGGTGGGAGGAATAAATGTTGAACTCCACGTGTGTGGGCCCTTGGGGAAGAAGGTGCCAGTGACTGATCACTGCTCTCTGGGTCCGCGTAGGAGAGGAATGATTGTCATTATGCTACTGTGCCATCTACTCCTGTTGTGTCACCTAAATGGATCAGTAACACCTTGTGGCTGCGTGTGGAAAGTCACCGAAAAGCTGAGCATTGAAACATGACGTGTATCCATTGCTATGCAGAAGTCCTCTTCCTGTGCCACTGGAGCACTCTTTGTGCAGAATTCTGATGTACATCCAGGATGTTGACAGATTTTTTTCACGTGTTGGCCTTGAGTTGTTTCCAATTGGAGTAGGAATTAGAGGTTAAAGATGGAGCAGTAGTTGGAAAGGCCCTTCTGCACCACATGCTGGTTTTTTGAGGACTGGGGCAGGCTATTGCAGTTCTGAGACTCTGAAGGACATGTTGGTGACAATACTACCTAACCCTTACATAGCTTTTTCCATCTGTAGATCTCAGAGCACTTGACTAAGGAGGTCAATATCATTATCCCCATTTTACAGATGAGGCACGGAGGTGCAGTGCCCAGGTCAACCAGCAGGTCAATGGAAGAGCCTTGAATAGAATCCAGGTCTCCTGAGACGCAGTCCAGGGCTCCAGCTGCTAGACAATACAGCCTCATGCTAATGAAAACTTTTTCCCCCCTGGCTTTCATCAAAGAGCAGGGGGCAGGTTGTGACTTGAATGTGCCTCAGGATTTCTTGAATTTCAATGGCTGTAACGGTAGCAGGGTGGCGAATGCTGTCTGCAGTGGTTTGGATTTTCTGCCTTTCTGTCCCCCCGTATTTGAATGCAAAGTAGGATGAGAGCTCCTCGGTGGTCTGCGCTTGGGATTATGTGTCACAAACTGATTAATTGCTTCGCTACGTGCAGTAGCTCTGCTGGCTATGATTTTTCAGCCACGGTGGCTTTGGAGTTGAAAGCTCCCTTTGCTCCCTTTCCAGGTGTGGTATAGTTCTGCAAGAGCTATTTGTGCTGTTGATGTAGCAAGTTTTTCCACCATCAAAGTCCTAATATTTTACCTACGCACTTCCCCTTCCAAAATCAATCTGAATCCCAGGATGATCTCAATCGCTGGGAAGGAGGAGGAGCTAGGTTTGTGGCCACGGTGTCAGTGGGAGCAGGTACCATTTGAATATGATGTTCTACTGGTTTCTTAGCCTCTTGGGCCTGCGGGTTGAGTGATTTTCCTGTCAGATATGCTGAAAACTTTACAGGAATTAATCTTTCATGGGTTAACTAGCGCTGGTCTTTCATTGCCCTAATAAGATGTCACAATTAAATAGCAAGAAATATAAATACTGCAGTTATCCTAAAAGTAAAAGAGAATAGCAAGAAGGATCTAGTTAAGTGGGTAATCAGACGAATTTAAGTGTGTTTTATTACTTTTTTTGGCTTACAGCCAGCATTCAAACTACAAGATTATATGAAGTACTTTGATTTGTATCCTTGGATAACAGCTTGAATATTCCTAGCGGGCACTCGTTGCTTCTTTTGTGCACAAATCTCTTTATCTAACCTGTCAGATTTTCTTGAAACTTTCTGAAGCTTTGTCTCCTAAATCAGCAGACTGCTTTGGAGCACTGAGCTCCCGCATAGGAGAGAGAGAGAGAGTGTGTGTGTTGCAGTTCGGATTCTTGCATAAGAAAGGCAAACCAGCTTGAGTAGAGGGCAGAGTTCACTTCATTAACTGAAATGATGAAAATGTTTCTCCACTCAAAAATTAAATTGTCCTACCAGATGGCTAAGCCGATATTAGAGCATTATCTGGCACAAGCAATCCTTCCTATATTCCACCACTAGTATCACTGATCTGTGTTGCTTACTGTGTAGACTAGGCTGACAAATTTTGCAAATTGCAGAGTTTCAAATCACTGTCGTAGTATTATATGGCAAATTCAAGCGGTTTCCACAATGCGATTGTGGAACTGGAGGATTCAGATGATAAATCCCTTGTCTAAATTGTGTAGCTGAAGGATTCTGATTTGTTGCTAATTTGTTCATTGGGATACTTGAGATTAAAGCTCTGTAGATTAGTCTGTTTCGTGTGACTAAATTCTTTCTAATCTGTTTGCTACCAAATGTTTGACCTCAAACAAAACATGTAGTGCTCACAGTTTGCAGAGTTATTGAGAAAGTGGTTGTGATGGTTCTCTGGGTACCCAGGACTGTGAGTCACCTTGTTACCCTCTGCCTCTAGTGTGAGGAGAGAGTTTTCCTTGTGCATATCTGGGTGTCAGCTTCCTAATACCACCAGCCTGTTACCCACCCAAACACGATCCCCTGAGCTATGCCAGCCCTAGCTTTGCCTTGCAGTGTCACAGTAGGTGCACCCCAGTCTCTGAGTCCTTTTGAAGCGTTCCCCTGTGATATCCAGCGCCTCATGCTGCCTTCTCAGAGAACTGCCACGTTCCCAAACAGAACACACCAACTTGTAAGAGTCAACTCAGGATTAGCATTTTGCTTAATATCACACTTGGATAAATTTATAATGTACACAAGGATAAGTTTATCATCAAAGATTCAAATGATAGTGAGTAGGAATATTGGAAACAAATGGTTACATATGAAATAAAATCATAACACTCTAGCTTAACTAACAAGTTAATCTGTCTAAAGAAGTTTATCTGACCCAAAGTCCTCTGCAGCGTTTTCAACCAAGGCTGCTTGAGAGCCCGTTTTTATGAATGCAAACGCGCTGTCCATTTACTTCTAGGTGCAGGGTGAGGCTGTGTCTTATTTGTCTCCTAGCTATACCCCCAAAGTTCATTTTCTTTACTCTTAGGCCTTGGCTACACTTGCAGCTGTACAGCGCTGTGAGGTAAACCTGTCTTTGTACAGCTGAGTAGGGAAAGCGCTGCAGTCTGTCCACACCGACAGCTGACAGCGCAGTGGCGTGGCCACACTTGCAACATTTGCAGCTGTGTTGGGAGCAGTGCATTATGGGCAGCTATCCCAGCATTCATGTGGCTGCAACGTGCTTTTCAAAACGGGGGGGTGGGGTGGAGTGTGACAGGGAGTGTGGGGGGAGAGAGTGCTTTTTGGAGCGTGTCAGCACGCTATTTTGCAAGTTCCGAACTCCCGGCCCCCTGCCCATTCATTCACTCACTCAAAGCAAACAGTTTGCTTTTTTCTGTGGTACAAGCTTTGAAACCGGCACTTCTGCATTCCTGCAGCTGGTCACAACAATGGAGAGGATTGGCCACTTGACAAGGTGATCAGTACAGCGCTGCAGGTTGATTCCTGGTACACGCTCACAGGGGAGAGTCGTAGCCACTCCGCTGTATCTCTTATGCTTCTCGGGGAGGTAGAGTACCTGCAGCGGTGTACCCAGGGAGATACAGCGCTGTACGTGCCTTGCCAGTGTAGCCAGTCAGTGAGTTACAGCGCTGTGGGCGGCTTTAAAGCGCAGTAACTCACAAGTGTAGCCAAGGCCTTAGCCAGCAGAACTCCCCTCTACTCCTCCCTGTGGATTAGGGTTTTTTTCCTGTGTGCTCCTTCCCTGTTGACTTCACATTCTTAACGTTCGACTTCATGTGTAGATGGGCATCCATTGTGTTAGCTTACAATGCTTGATTTACATCCCAACAGAGAGTGACATTGCTCACCTTCCCTCCTGTCTGGAGGAAAACCTGTTTTGCACCTTGGCTATTGCTTAATGCCTTGATACAGACATGAAAACCACATTTTCAGTATATATACATAACTCCTTACATTGTATCTATACATGGAATCACAACAATAATAATGACCCAGCTGACACTGGCTTTCATTTGACACCTCCCATGACATTCTTTGGTAGACTAGAATGTACACACCAGACTGACGAGATTTTTGCAACCCCTCTGCTCCCCCTTGTCAGTTGGCATTAGGTGGTTCTTGGGTCACAGTGGTGAAGAGAACTCTGGCAGTGTCTGGACTCCTCAGATTTCATTGATCCCTGTCTGTCTGGTTTACGTGTAGCTATAGTGTGAAGCTGGCACTAGTTTCCGTGACTGACTTTCTAGTAAGGTATCCATGCTGACTCTTCTAGATCCACCTGCTGCTTTTATTACCATGAACCGCACACAGTTTTAAGTCCAGACAGTGAGTGCAATAGACAGGATCACTCTTGATCCTGGATTGGTGCTGTTTGTCCTCTGAGATCCTAGACTGCTTGGTAACAGCTCAAGTGTGATCTCTTGCAAGGTTCTGTTCTCATTCCTGTGGTTTATGCCAATGACAAGCTGAGTTGCCGTGTTGTCGTCATCTTTCTCAGTGCCTACCTGAGATAGGGACTTGGGGTAGAGTGAGCTGGATGAGGCTCCAGACAAGATGGTATGAGGCTGTTTTGAGAAATCATGCCTGTCTCCATTTTAAGGATGTTTGTCCACCCTTCTTCAGGAGTATTCACCATCAAGGAGCACTCGTGGGTCCCTCATTGCTATGAATTGAGCTGGCCAAGAGAGTGCCTTTTTTCGTCTGCATTTGGTGTAATAACTGCAGTCATTATCTATGGGCATGTCTTTCTGACCTCCAGATGGGATTATTGCAGTGTTCTGTGTGGTGTGCAGGGCATCCTTTGAAGATCCTTTGTAAGTTCCAACTGCAGCAAATTGCAATGGTCCAGCTGGCCGTAGGGAGCATATCATGAGTGCTGCATAGACTGCACTGATGTCCTGTTCACTTCTAGGTACAATTCCAGGTGTTTGTATTGCTTTCTAAAGGCCTGTATGGTTTAGCTTCTAACCACCATTACCACCTTGCATTCCCCACATACTGCAGTGACATTGTGGGCAGCTGAGAGATTCTCACCGGGGTCTCCAAACTTGAATTTTGCATGCTGCTGACATTTTCAATGCAGGACACTCTGTTCTGGAATTCCCTTCTTTTGGTAACCTCAGAACATTATGCAAAATTCATCTTTCCACTCGGGCTTTTTTGCAGGGTGGTGGATTGTGCGTGGGGAGGGGGGGGAAGGCTTATATTGTGCATGTTATGAGAGGAGTCCATTTTGTTTTGTTCTTTTTCAGTAGTAAGCTACGTATTTGGATTTGTACATATGCCCGGAGATGACATGATAGGCACACTTTTAGAATATTGAACAATACACCTTTTAAAGTTGCTCTGATGTGCAAAAGAAAGTTTGTTGAGCACAGTCTAGATCGGGGGTTCTCACAACACGTTTTTTGGTGGCCTCAGAGTGCGGCCACCAACTCTTGCTGGTGGCCGCTCTGACAATTTTTCCTAAAATACTGAATTAACTAAAGGGGGAAAAAATGCACATATGCATGTCCAAATCATTAGTCACAACAGACTAACTCAACCCCAGCAAGCCTGGGGACAAATTAAGCCCTGAATGGGGAGGTGAGTACAGAGGCAGTGGGGGCCAGGGCAATGGGGGGTGGTGAGCTTGGGGCCAGAGCCCGTCACTGTGTGGCCAGGAAATGGAGCCTGAAGCCCCGGGGCTAGCCACCCCAGGGCTGAAGCCTGACCCCTCCGCCCCCGAGAAGGTGGGGAACTCACCGGCGGCCTTGGAGGAGGCTTTGTGTTTCTTTCTCTCTACCCCCCGCCCCGCCCCCATCACAGCCCAGGAGGCGGTGGCAGCAAGAAAAGCCCCATGGTGGCCGCATTTGAGAAACGCTGGTCTAGATCAGTGGTTCTCAAACTTTTTTTTTCGCAGACCACTTGAAAATTGCTGAGGGTCTCGGCGGACCACTTAATGATCTTTCCAAATGTTATTTGTACCGTTAGCTAACTATTGCAAAGCGCTTTGGATAAAAGTGTTATATAAAAAAAACTTTATAATAATTAATGTTTTTTGTTCTACAAATAAAAGCTCACAACTCATAATTTAATATCAGTAGTCTTACCTTTCTAATGCGATGGATGTACCATCTCTCCCCTGCCGCGGCAGCCCCCAAGCTGGGGCTGGGAAGGAGCGGGGGTTTCTCCCCGGCAGCCGCAGCCCTGGAGCTGGGGAAAGTTGCCTCTTTCTCTGGCCGCTGCAGCCCTGCACGTCCCAAATTCCAAACTAATTAGGTGCCTGGACCCTGGAGAAGAGACACATGTAAGGTAAGGTGGTGGTCTTGGGGAGCCATGCCTGCGTGGCTCCACTAATTAGGTGTGTGGCCCTTTATTTTCTTGTGTGAAGCCGCCCAAGTGTGCACCTTAGAGGGAACTCTCTGCGGCCCACCTGAATGGAGCTTGTGGGCCACTGGTGGTCCACGGATCGCAGTTTGAGAACCTCTGGTCTAGATGAAAGGCCCTGCTAAAATTTTACCTGGCAATATAGAGTGACCGAGAGCCTGCAAGATAATTCATGTTTTACAACACCTCTCGTTTTGTATTTTGGATGTTATAGGAAAAAACGTAAAGAAACCTCCGAAATCCTACCTAATTCATGCTGGTCTTGAACCCCTGACGTTCACCAATATGTTCCCTAGCTGGGAACACAGAGAAGACATAGCCGAGATCACAGAAATGGTAAACAAGCCTTCTATTGCAATTGTTTCCTGTTGCTGCGCTTGTATTTTTCTGTTTGCTATTGTTAGTAACAGCCAGCATGTTTTATGCTGGGAAGTCCCAAACTCCAGAGGATTAACCTAAATAATGCACTTCAGGAATCTGGAAGAAATAAGTATCATTACATGGCTGAATTTTGACAAGTGCATTATAGATATTTTCAATGAGTTATAGAGTTTCATACATTCTAGTAAATGTTTCATTCTTTGAAGACTTAAGAAGTGGAACTAAAAGATTCTTAACTTGACTCTTAACATTGAATCCTACCTAAAAACTAGTAAGATAAAATAGGGGTGCCACCTCTGAGCTGCACAAAACCTTGATTAAGCTCTGCCTCTGTCTCCCAACAAGGTAGGCTCCTGTTTTCTTTGAAACTATGGACTGGAATATTGTCTGTTTCCATACAAAATATCGCACACTCTTTGGTGGGGATGACCCACCTGGAAAAGTCTCAGTGTAACTGAACAAAACAGGCAGCAGTATGTGGGTTTTTTATGTAATTCAAATCAGAATCTCCATACTAGCATGTCAAAGTGCCATTCTACAGGGATTTCTTTGGGCCTCTGCATCAGTTTCCCCTTCAGGGAAATGAAGTTAATTCCAGACCATGTGACTACTTTAAGATCCTCAGATGCAGGGTGTTTTTAAGTGTAAAATATTACCAAGAAGAGACACTGGCTATCTCCAGGAGTTTTCTGAAAGTCTTCCTCCTTAGTCAAAATGTGGTGGCAGGAGTAAAAAAAAAAAATGGGTGGTGAAATGGGGTTTCTTAGGGAAGAGGAGGAGTGCCCTTGTGTTCTTAAATACAAATATTTTATAGTAGCAGATTGTTCCAGCCAAAGAACTGGGTTAGCACCAAATGTGCATAGTCTACTTCTAAAATACAGGGGCCGGCTAACCATCCCCAGCTAGGGCAGAATTGGTACCAGCTCTGTAGTAGGCTGTATTTAAAATCAGCAATTGCTGATTTCAGTAGCATGTTTCTAAACTCTTTCCTTTCATTCCTTTCTCTCCTCCAGGATGCTGAAGTTTCTAATCAGATAATCCTTGTAGAGGACGTGTTAGCCAAGCTGTGCAAAACTGTGTATCCACTAGCAGATCTTTTAGCTAGGCCTTTACCTGAGGGAGCTGATCCACTGAAACTTGAAATTTATCTTTCAGATGAAGACTTTGAGGTAAGGGGGGAGGGGAGATAAATTGTTGTGTACATGCATGTGTTGAATCATTCCAAACCTCTCTTGTGACAGCTTCACTACTCGATTGGTGAGCACTTTGAGTTTAGTAAATGACTTTCCTAACAGTGATGTGTCTTTTTGTCTTAAATTCAGGCCGCCTTAGAGATGACAAGAGACGAGTACAATGCACTGCCCTCTTGGAAGCAGGTTAATGTGAAAAAGGCAAAAGGACTTTTCTAAGTAATGTTATCGCGTAGTGATAGTACCAGAGGGATCTGTATCGTCACTTTCAACACCTTGGAATTAGCAAAATGAATTGCTCTGGATTAGTGTTCAAAAAAGAAATTAGAGATGATCTTAAATTTTTAGATACTGCCTGATCTTGAGTTGTGTAATATTGTAAATGTGCAAGAGAACTCTTTGGAAGCTTTGTTCAACTCCAAGGGTAATGTGTTTAAACTTTGCTCTCCTGTGCACTTAAACAGTAGTTTCTCAAGCTACTACTGCAACAATCCTTTGGCTATATATAGGACTTGCCATGTGTTTTTTGAAGATGTTCTCTTTGTAAAGTGTTATTTTGTTAGTTTGTGGATTACAAAGAATTTATATTTATATAAACACATAGAACAAGTATGTATTTAACAATGCAATATGTATTCACTTTCAAGACTTTCATGTAAAAAAAAAAAATTCTCTATACAGAAAGGTAGTCGGATGGCAGTTGCTTATACTGAATTAGCTATACCACCCATATATATCTTATGCATTCTGAAAAGTTTCTCTTTGCAATAGGTAATGAATTGTTCTCAATGCTGCTTCAGGTGCTAAACTGAACAAAGCATTTGTATTTATGGCATGGGTTTCTTTAGAAACTATGCAAATCAACCTTTATATTTCAATATCCAAAAATGTATAGTGCCTTGTTTTTGTGTACAGTTTATATACAAAAAAGATTGGTCTGCATTTTGAAGATGGTTTAGAACGGTCTCCTATATTACTTTTATAATAGTAGAAATAAAAACATCTCAGTTTCTAATACATGTTGTAAAGATTAAACGTCTTTCATTATATAAGAGCTTAAAGTAAAAGCTTCAGAATAAACTCAGTGATGCTCTGGCTAGTCATTCTTTACACATATACCCTATGCTATCATAGAAAAATGTTCCATAATACTGTATTTACATTTGAACTATTTGTAACCTGAGGCATTTAGAGGATTTTACAGTGTTATGATTTAAGAGTGGCAGATAATAGAGAAATTTATGATTATACAAAGATAAAACTAGACTGTACAACAGTCTTAACTAGTGCTACCTCTTGAAACAATTATAGAACTATTGAATTATTTTCAATTGCCCCCTTTTTATACTTGATGTAAAATGTTTGGCCAATTGAAAACCTACCAAGAATATGAATGATGGTGAGTAAAGCTCAAAATTAACATGGTATTGAATATTAACTGTATTTTCATTCTCAAAGAAAGTGGTAGAACTGAAAACGTGGCCATTTGCATTAGTTTGGGCAAGCAACTGTTTAATCAGGTGTCAGATTCTGTCATTGCTTGAAACTTTATCTTTATTTTCAGGTAGTTGTTATCTCTGACCTTGAATTTCTGTAAGGATTGCTACTGTTACCTTTGCAGTATCATTGTACCTTTCAAATACTACGTCCTGTAAACCCAGAAAACTTGCCTTGTAGACTGTAGCTACTGGAAATCTCCTTTCTACTTATAACACCTTTGTTACCTATCAGTGCCAAGTGACTTTGTATTTTTGATAATTTGCTGCTCTTGACCTGACTGTGACCACAGGAAAATAAAGTGGATCATGAGTGTAGTGGGATGTATGTTTTGTCAAACCTCCATACAAAACCTGATTATCCACGTGCTTTAAAAAGAATAGGCTTTGTAAGTATTTTGACAGATCAGTGAAAAGTTTTAAATTAGCACGCCCCTTTTTTTTAAGTCTAAAAATTTGTTTTCCATCTCTGGCATAAGTACCATGTTAAGTTGCATTCAACAGATGTGCAGTTATTACAGCAAAAGGATTTTTACAAATAGTATCTCTTCTTTTGTTACTGGTCTCTGTGAAGAGTTAGAAATAATAGCCCAAGGGGAAATACTGCCAATATTTCCAACCCCTGAAAACACTTTTTCTTTCACCCTTTGCAGTGATAGGATCAAGCTAGAATTAAGGATTAGTTCTATTTATTCATGCATTCACTTTTTTTTTTTTTTTTTTTACTGTTTTCATTTTGTCTCTACAATAAAAAGCTAATCTGCATAGTCTGACTTTGTTTTTGCCCCACTGTGGGAGACCATCACTAGATTTTTAGGTTGGTTGGTTTGTTTTAAAAACACCAAGTGTTCTGGGTGCTGATCAAGACACAGACAATAGACGCCCCTTGCTCTACAGTCTTAAATTTAAATTAGAGAAGCAGGCACAGAAATCCAGATGTGGATAATATGGAATGCAGTGTTGTCAACTCATGATTTTTGACATTTCTTATGCTGTTTGGAGTGTCTCTTAGTCCCAGTTTCTGGAGTCCTGTGATCATATGAGACTCTGAGCTTTTCATTTAAAAAAAGGTAAATTTCTTGTTCTTATGGTTGCAGGAAAAAAAAGTTTAATGTGAACTCGAAAGGCTGAAAAACCAGGAGGCAAATAAAAAGAACCTACAAATTATTATTTAATTTTCATTTTTGATCAAAACTCATACTTGGGGGGAGGAGGACTCAGATTTTTTGAACACGTAAGGCTGATATCACTGAGCATGTGCCCTTATAAAGCAGAATCGTTGCATATGGGTTTTTCACAGAAGATCTGCCCACTGTGATGTAGTTAGAAATGGCCTGTCCTTTCATGAAGGAGGAGGAGCCATTAAAACATTTGAATTCTTGTGATTGCAGCTCTCAATGAAATGGAAGTGCAAGCGCCAACGAGCAGTCTCCTGAGAGCACACCTAAATCTTTGGAGTGCCCTCCATAAGGCAAAAGCTAGTGCCTGGCACATGGGCTCTGTGGAAAAGACAATTGTAGCTTCAGTGTGTCATCCTGGCTGGCTATTCAGCTACTAAATGAAAACAGCATTCTGGATAGTCTCACAAATTCTCATAACTTCCATCTTGCAGACTTAAATGTGTCATAATTAGGAATTTGATCTCAAAGGCTTTTATTTATTTATTTTTAAGTACACACGCAATCTAGACATCTGTAGCAATGTTGCTTCCCCCCCACCCCCGCCCCCTTGCATGTGCACGAATGTTTATGTAAGGATTTGTTAGGTGTGAAATGGGCTGGAAGCAAACACACCAAAACAAATATAACTTTATGCTTGAAAACCCACAGATGGTATGTTTCAGCTACAAGAGGAGGCTAATGAAGCATAGGAAGGAAAAGAAACAAGTAATCTTACCTTTGATTAGTGGTTTTCTCCAATTGGTTTCAATATTTGGTACCAAGAATTGTGGGCAGGCCCTTACTGAAGGCAAAAGCGTCATCCAAACTCCTCCAAAAGAATGTACTAATATCTCTGCTTCATCAATTGAAGATGGCTGGATGATGTGGAGACTGGTAATGCAAAATGGGGTGGGCGGGACTCAATGAACAAGAAACCATAACACTGTTAGTGGCCTTGGTCAGTAAGTTACGTGAACCACTCATTTCAGTCTACATGAAGTGTGCCTCCTATATTATAAAAGAACTAATGGATTACTTCTCTCTGAATTCCAGGTGTCATGAGCTGAATGTTGGGGGAGGGGGAGACTCTTAAAAAGGGCACTTCAGCAGGCAGAGAGAAATTCCACTGGGAACGCCTGCATCTCTCTACCAACTGCCTCATAGTTGTCTGGAGTTGGCTACCGGAACTCTTGCCTTCACTCTACATACCAGCTATGCAGCTCAGCCAGTACCTGAACTGGAGAGAGGGTGGAAATAACTGGACAGAATCTCCACTACTTGCATTCTCTACCTAAAATGTTCTGTTGCCACTTGGATACGGTTGCAGATGAGCAGTGCTAAAACTAGTATGTCAACCCTGGTACATAGCTGGAGAGCACACCGCTTTCCCTTGTGTAGAGGCATATGGGCATGCGTTGGTAAATATCATCGAACAACCTAAGAAATGGCTGAGAAGGCAGCATGGAGACCTGCTGCCACCTGCTCAAGTGCATAAGGACATCAGCTTCAGTCACCGACGACCAGTGCCGCTAAGGAAGCTAATACTTTACCTTTTTAGCAGATTTTTCTATTCTAAGAGGTCAGTGTTAAAACTGAGTAAAGCCCTACCATGCTGCTTGGTACGGTGCTAGGTACAGGTACCATTGCATATCTCCGGAGAGGAGACGGGGACTGGATTGATCATATATGCCCTAGATGTTTCCTCCTGTGGGAGGAAATTGTTTTGACTTTGCAGCTTGTCCAGACCAAAAGCTGGGCATTGTTAGGGGGTTGGATTTTTTTGGGTACAGTGCCGTACAGGAAGGTAGTTTTTGGCACAGATCTTCCCTGCCTACCCCCATATTTATATTCATTTGCCTTCCAATTTGACTTTTGCCCTTGTTGACAGTGGCTGCCACTTCTGTATTGTTTCTCATAGTCTATTTATCTGTATCTAATCCAGAGGTGGGCAAACTACAGCCCGCGGGCCACATCCCGCCTGCGGGACCGTCCTGCCCGAGCTCCTGGCCCGGGAGGCTAGCCCCAGCCCCTCCCCTGCAGCCTCAGCTTGCTCGCTCTGCCTCTGGCGCAATGCTCTGGGTGGCAGCGCTGTGAGCTCCTGGGGCAGCACAGCTGCAGAGCCCGGCCTGACCCGGTCTCTGTGCTGCGTGGTGGTGGCGTCAGCGTGGCCCGGCTCCAGCCAGGTGGCACGGCTGTAGTGCCGCCAGCCACCGGTGCTCCAGCCAGCGCAGTGAGGGGGCAGGGGGGGTTGGATAGAGGGCAGGGGAGTTCAGGGTGGTGGTCAGGGGGCGGGAGTGTGTATAGGGGGCAGGGTGGTTGGGGGGGGAACAGAGGGGGTTGAATGGGGGCAGGGGTCCCGGGGGGGCAGTCAGGAAGGAGGGTGGGTTGGATGGGGCAGCAGGGGGCAGTCAGGGGCAGGGAGAAGGGGTGGTTGGATGGGGCAGTGTAAAACTAGCCCACAGACCAATGAGCTGACTGAATAACGGTGCTATAAATGCCCCGAGAAGTCTGTAGATAATATTTCCCAGTGTCAGAGCAGATGATGGTGATCCCAGAACCCTGGAATAACTCCATGAGTCAGGTATCAGAGGGGTAGCCGTGTTAGTCTGAATCTGTAAAAAGCAACAGAGGGTTCTCTGGCTATACTTCTGTTAGTCTTAAAGGTGCCACAGGACCCTCTGTTGCTTTTTCCATGAGTCAGAAATGTTCTGGTTTGATTTGAGTAGTGCAAGGATTGGAGACTCATCCAGCATCTTCTGCCCTCCCCTTGTGTCCTCCAGCTTCCCCTCTTTTAGACCACCAGAGGGTCAGAACGGACATTCAGAACTAAGCCCACGGGAGGAGGTGGGGGAGCCCCTAAATTTGTGCAAGGGCCCCAGCTAAGCTTGGTTAAATGTTGCCATGGTGCAATGTTACACTCATAATGTCAAACTGCATCCTTCTTACAGGATGGTGTCTGACTAGGGGTTAAGGGGCCTGACCCTGCAGCAAAGGCTGAAAGGGGGGGCCTAGGCTTCCTTTCTTTTTCTCCACATTCATATTTGAGGGTGTGAGCCTGCCTGCTTCCCCAGTATCGCTGCCACGGGACCATACGCGTCTATCCTTTCTGCCTCCTGATCGCTCCTTCCCCCTGAGAGTAGCTGGAGAGAGAGGCACAGCCCAAATGACAGCAAGGTCAGCCCACGAATGGAGAGTATTAGGTAACAAATGTTCTATTCAGCAGTCACTAGCACAAATCCAGGGAAGATGCTGGTAGATAATCATCAGTGTGCCTGTTGATTTTAACCTGCTGAACTGACTCCCCCTGCTCTAGGACAGTAGCCAACGCCACTGCTCTTTTCCTGAAAACCCATTGTTCTAAAGTGGCAGCAATGAACGCTGATTCCCCAGGGCCATGGCTCACACCCGTTGCATTACCTGTCTGGCAAGAAACGCCTGCAGCTTGCCATGTAGTCCCTTGACACATCAAATTACACCAATTGTTCCATTACCTGCTTGGCAGGTCTCAGTCCTGTGTCAGGGACAGTGCCAGGTGGGATGATCAGTTTTTGAGACATTTAGGAGGGAAACCTGACAAGTGTTATGTATCCTGCATGACATGCTTTTGGCAGCCCTGTCATGGAGAGACAGAGACCGTCTCCCACTGTCTCCTAGAGGGAAGCATGCTGGGCTGGGAGCCAGCAGGCCACGGCCTCTTAAATTTGTCTGATCTTCCTAACGGTGCAATTTAGCTGCCACATTTCTATATAATGGTAAAAGCACTTGAGGGTCAGCCCCAAGCAGCCTGCAAAGCTGTGGACTTGGTGTAAAGCAGATTAATTTTTGATCTCTGGAGAACGTTTCTGCTACCATTCAGTGTATGTGAATGGAGTCATGGAATGGGGCTTCTGTGATGCATAAACGATGTAGATTCTTGTGTTCCAGGCTTCCTACAGCCCTGCTCTGCCTCCAGTCACCCCCCACCCCCAGGCCTTGGGGAAGCTGAGTTCTCTGTGCTGTAAACATATGGTCTGGGCATGCAAAGTGCTCCACAACAAGACTTTTTTTCCTCCCAGGGCTGCATCTCCAGGATAATAGGCCAGATTCTGGGATATCTCTCAGGAAGTGAGGGCAAAGGTGGCATTACACCACGTCTGTGGCTCCTGATTACAGTCAGCCCCAAGGTGGCAGAACAACCCCCAGCACAAGTCAGAGGTGCCCCGGGGGCTGCTACCCCGTTGATCTGCAGCCCCGCATTGGCTAAGTATAGAGCACACTCTGGCTGCTGCCTCAGCATGCCCCTAAACTGAGACCAGGAAAGAGCTGTGCAAATCAGTTCCCCAACACGCCTGCCCTAGGGGTGTTCCCCCATGGACTGTTTCAGCTCCTTTACACTGCCAGCATGGTGCAAGGCGGCTCAGTCGGGTGGCAGCTATCTAGCCCTATATCTCCATGAAAGGTCTAGTTTATGAGAGAGGACAGTTACCTGTTCCGTAACTGGCGTTCTTCGAGATGTGTTGCTCCTGTCTATTCCACAGTAGGTGTGCATGCTTGCCACGTGCACCGGTGCTAAGGGAAAAACTTCCGGCAGCATCTGTAGTGGAGGAGCACCGCTGCGACCCCTGGAGTGGCGCCGACATATCGCGCCATAAAGGGGGCTGCGTGCTCCCCCCCACCCTCAGTTCCTTCTTGCCAGACAACTCCGACAGAGAGGAAGGAGGGTGGGATGTGGAATAGAGAGGAGCAACACATCTCGAAGAACACCGGTTACGGAACAGGTAACTGTCCTTTCTTCTTCGAGTGATTGCTCCTGTGTAGTCCACAGTAGGTGACTCCAAGCTATACCTGACGGAGGTGGGTAGGAGTTCTAAATGATAAAAGTTAAGGGTTGCCCGGGCGGATCACCGCCCTACCAAACCCGGCGGCGTCCCTTGCTTGGGAGACGATCGCATAGTGCGATGCAAAAGTATGGACAGAGGACCATGTAGCAGCCCTGCAGATGTCCTGAACAAGGACATGAGCTACATAGGCCGCTGACAAGGCCTGGGCTCTCGTCGAATGCGCCTTAACAATAGGACGTGGGGGAACCCCAGCCAGGTCATAACACGTGCATATGCACGAGGTGATCCAGCGGGAAATCCGCTGGGTGGAAACCGGTTGCCCTCTCATGTGCTCGGCCGTAGCAATGAAAAGCTGAGGGGATGTCCGGAATGGCCTTGTTCGATCTAAGTAAAAGGCCAGCACCCTACGCACATCTAGCATGTGTAGGCGTCATTCCTCATTGGAGGAATGGGGCTTAGGACACAGGACTGGCAGGAAAATGTCCTGGTCCATATGAAACGCCGAGACCACCTTCGATAGGAAGGCCAGGTGCGGGTGAAGCTGGACCTTCCCCTTATGGAAGACAGTGTACGGGGGTTCCGAGATCAGTGCCCTAAGCTCCGAAACCCTGCGGGCTGAGGTGATAGCCACCAAAAACGCCACTTTCTCAGATAAGTGGGACCAGAAACAAGTGGCCAAGGGCTCAAAGGGAGGTCCCGTGAGGCATGACAGTACCAGGTTCAGGTCCCAAGGGGGAACCGGGGGTCTAGCATAAGGGAACGCTCTGTCCAAACCCTTTAAAAACCTGGAAGTCATGTGGTGGGAGAACACTGACTGTCCCGCCACCGGAGGGTGGAAGGCCGAAATGGCTGCCAGGTGCACCCTGATCGAGGAGGGAGCTAGCCCTTGGGTCCTAAGGAACAGGAGGTAGTCCAGGACCAGCTGGAGCGGAGCAGACGCGGGGGAGGAACCTCTCTCCCTCACCCATGAGGAGAACCGATACCACTTAGCCAGGTAGGCCCTCCGTGTGGACAGCTTCCTGCTTTCAAGCAGGACCCGTCTAACAGCCTTGGTACACTTCCCCTCCTCCGCATCTAGCCATGGAGCAGCCACGCGGTCAGGTGGAGCGGGGCCAGGTTGGGATGGAGGAGACTACCTTCCTCCTGGGAGAGGAGGTGTGGGCGGAGCGGCAGCCTGCGAGGGGAGGCCGCCAAGAGTTGCAGTAAGCTCCCATACCAATGTTGATGGGCCCAATCCGGGGCTATCAGGATAATTCTCACCCCGTCTGACTTCACCTTCTGTAGGACCCTGCCTATGAGGGGGAAGGGCGGGAAGGCGTACATCAGGGGCCCCGACCAATCGAGCAGGAACACGTCCATCATGGCCCTATTGCCTTCTATCACCCTGGAGCAGAACCTGGGACACAGGCTGTTCTGGGTGGTGGCGAATAGGTCTACCTGGGGAGTGCCCCACTGAAGGAAAATCCATTCTGCCACCTCCCTGTGCAGGGACCACTCGTGTTGTTGTGAGAACACCCTGCTCAGGCGATCTGTGAGCGTGTTGCTCTCGCCGGGTAGGTGGAACTCTCGGAGGAGGATGTTGTGGGCTATACAGAACTCCCACAGGAGTTGGGCTTCCTGGCATAAGGCCCTGGAGCGCGTGCCCCCCTTCCCTGTTGATGTAATACATTGCAGTGGTGTTGTCCGTGAGGACTCTGACCAAATTCCCTTGTAAGTGCTGGCGAAAAGCCAGGCACGCCAGGCGCACTGCCCTGAGTTCCCTGACATTTATGTGCAGGGTCAGTTCCTTGGGTGAACACATACCCAGGGTCCTGATGTCCCACACATGGGCTCCCCAGCCCAGGTCCGAGGCATCCGACACTAGATCTAGTTAGAGACAGGGGTCTCAGAAGGAGATACCCCGGAGCATGTTGCTCGGGAGGGACCACCATTGGAGGTCTGCAACCACCGTTGGCGGCACCGTGACAACCTTGTCCAGGCCGTCCCTGGCCTGGGAATAGCGGGAGGCCAACCAGAGTTGGAGGGGCCTCATCCGGAGCCTGGCCGTGGTGCATGCTGCCATGTGGCCAAGGATTTGAAGGCATATCCGAGCCGTGGTTACCAGGAAGGCCGTGACCGAGGTGATGAGGCCTTTGAGTGCCTCGAACTTGTCCCTTGGAAGGGAGGCCGTGGCCGCCTGGGAATCCAGCAGCGCTCCTATGAATTCTATGCGCTGGACAGGAACTAAGGTGGATTTCTCCTCATTTACCACTAGGCCCAGAGCTGAGCAGGTGCGTAGCAAGAGGGATATTTGCTGCTGCACCTGGGACCGGGACTTGCCCTTGAGCAGCCAATCGTCCAGGTAGGGAAAGACCTGCAGCCCTCTCCTCCTGAGGTGGGCTGCTACCACCACCATACATTTGGTGAAGACCCTGGGGGCTGTCGAGAGGCCAAAGGGGAGAACCGTAAACTGATAGTGGTCCTGACCCACCAAGAAACGGAGGAAGTGCCTGTGACCCTCGAAAATGTGGATGTGGAAGTAGGCATCCTGAAGGTCCAGCGCTGCAAACCAATCCCCCGGGTCTAGGGAGGGAATAATAGAGGCTAGGGACACCATGCAGAATTTGCAGTGTACCAAGAACTGGTTGAGCTTCTGCAGATCGAGGATGGGCCGAAGCCCGCCCTTCGCCTTCGGGATGAGGAAATACCTGGAATAAAACCCCTTGCCCCGGAATTCCCAAGGTACTCTCTCCACGGCTCCCAGGGAGAGGAGGCGCTGTACCTCCTGACCTAGGAGGAGCGCATGTTCTGGGTCCTCCGCCGACTCCCTGGCCGGAGGGCAACTGGGAGGAGGCGAAACAAACTACAAACTACAGGAAGTCCCTGTACCCCAGGGATATAGTGTTGAGGACCCAGCGGTCCATAGTGATACGGAACCATTGCAAACGGAAGGCAGGTAAACGATTTGCAAACCTGAACTTTATTAACTGGGGGGGGGTTAACCCGGCAACAGGCCCGGTGACCCCCCGCAAGCAGTCAAAAACGCTGCTTCCCTGGCCTCCTGGCCTTAGAGGGCCCCGGACGAGGGGCCGAACGGGATTGACGTTGTGACTGGCGCCTCTGCTCCTGATGCTTCTTAGGCGGGGGCCCATATCTGCCCCGAGCCTGTGGAGCGGAGGTGTGAGACCTGGGCTTGTCCTTGGCCGGTGGGACATACAGGCCCAGCATCTGTAGGGTAGTACGGGAGTTTTTCATCCCATGCAGACGCGTGTCTGTTTGATCTGCAAACAGGGCCCGATCATCGAACAGCAGGTCCTGCATGATCGACTGGGACTCAGCCGGTAGGCCAGAGAGCGAAAACCAGGACACCCTTCTCATGGAAATCGCCGCGGCCATCGAACGAGTGGCCGTGTCCGCCGCATTGGAGGCCGCCTGGAGCGCTGCTTTAGCCGCCGCCGCACCCTCATCAACCAGAGCCCGGAACTCCTTCCTGTCCTTCTCGTGGAGGGAGGGCTCAAACTTGGGAAGGGACCCCCACAGGTTAAAATCATATCTGCTCAAGAGTGCCTGATGGTTGGCCACTCTGAGCTGAAAGCTCGCAGATGAATAAACCTTTCTCCCAAAGGAATCCAGCCTGCAAGCGTCTTTGTCCTTAGGGGTAGGAGCGGGTTGGCCGTGTCTCTCTCGGTGGTTCACAGACTCCACCATTAGAGAGTTCGGAGTTGGGTGGGAGTATAAGTACTCGTGCCCCTTCGTGGGCACAAAGTACTTCCGCTCGGCCTTCTTGGAGATCGGACAAAAAGATGCCGGGGTTTGCCAGAGGCCAGTAGTGATATTGGCCACCCCCTGATGGAGCGGGAGGGCCACGCGCCCCGGCATCGAGGAGGTCAGGACATTAAACAACGTGTCCGATGGCTCCTCCACCTCCTCGGCCTGGAGCTGGAGGTTTGATGCCACCCTCCTGAATAGCTCCTGGTGGGCCTTGAAATCCTCCTGAGAGACCGGAGGGGGTGGCGCCACGGAGTCATCCGGTGCCGAGGAGGTCGGTGCCACGGTGTCATCTGCACCCGGCTGTACCGAAAGCTCGATGTCCTGACCCGGGGCCCGAGTCGGTGCCGGAGGGTCGGTGGCCACTGCCTCATCGTGGTGCCGAGGCGGCGACGTCGGCTGGGCCTGGGACGCTCCCGCCACGGAGCGGGGTCCCGGCGGTGCCTGGGGCCACGCCAGGGAACTGTCCCTGCCAGGGAACGGCCTGGCCCTGGGACGCGAGGTGGCCCGGAAGGGCCGGCTGGTCTTGCGACACCGAGCGGCTCGACGAGGGGCGGCTGCGTGCCGAAGTGGAAGTCCGGGACGAGCGGACGGTGCTGTACAAACGGCTGGAGTGGTCCCGTACATGACGTCTCCGGCCCCTGGAGGAGGGCAGGTAGGAGTCGGGAGTGCTGTCCCCGTAGTGCCTCCGGCGCCCAAGACTACGACGCCTCGGTGCCTGGGATTCCCGTGACGAGCTCTGGGCGTAGCGCCTTCCACGGCAGGTGCCGGAGCGGGAACGGCGGTGCCGCCGCTGACGAGACCTGTCCCTGTGGTCAAGGCTCGAAGAGGGGCAGCGCCGTCTCTTAGTGCCTCCCTTACCGTCTCCTGGAGTGGAGGTGGAAAGCTCGCTCGCAGACAATCCTGCTCACGGCGTGGAGGCGCGCCGAGGTCCGCAGCTCAGCCCTTCAACTTGGGATGGTACCTCGACCTCGGAGACGTCCGGAGAGGGTCGATGGGCACTGAGAGAGGGCTTCCCACGGAATCGGGGGCCCAACTGAAGCGACGCTCCCGGTACCAGAAGTGTCATGATGTTGCACGCGGCCTGAGCTGCCTCTGGCGTCGAAGGCATTCTCACCTCTGGCGAGGCGCACATGGACAGCACCGGACTACTCCGCTCCACCCAAGTCGGAGGTCTCGGTCCCTATGGGGATCGTGGGCTGCCCAGCGCGGGTCTAGCCTCACCCCATTCTTTCTCCCGGCGCCGCTGAGTCTTCCCTTGCTTCTTAGAAGGGGAGCGGTGCCGGCTCGTCGACGGGGCCTCGCTGTGCACCGACGACGCAGTACCGGGCGCGGAATCAGGACGGCGCGCCGGGGGCGCTTTGCTGCACGCCGAGGATGAGGTGCCCGGCGCAGGGTCAGCTCGACGCGCCGGTGCCGGGGTCAACGCCGACTCCATTAGGAGAGCTCGGAGTCGGATCTCAGGCTCCTTCTTTGTTCACGGCTTGAAGGAGCGGCAAATTTTACACTTCTCACTAATGTGAGCCTCGCCCAGATAGCGAAGACACTGAGTGTGTGGATCGCTTCTGGGCATAGAATTGCAACAAGCGTCGCACAACTTGAAGCCTGGGCCACGGGGCATGCCCCGAGCCCAGCACTAACAGAGAAAAGTTCAACAAGTAACTTCAGGGAAAGCTGGATACCACTAAGGCTAGAAATGCTGCAGCAAAGCTGGAGCACATGTTCCGACTACCTTCACTGGCGCCAAGAAGAAACTGAGGGTGGGGGGAGCACACAGCTCCCTTTATGGCGCAATATGTCGGCGCCACTCCAGGGGTCGCAGCGGTGCTCCCCCACTACGGATGCTGCTAAGGGGAAAACTTCCGGCACCGGTGCACGTGGCGAGCATGCACACCTACTGTGGAATACACAGGAGCGATCACTCGAAGAAGAAATACCAGTTTTGTCCACACAGTGCTGCTGGCTACACCAAACATTCTGAGCCACTGGTAGCATTTGCAGAAAATTGCATGCAAAGGAGTTGTTGGTTTGACTGTTTCCCATGCCTTTACTCAGCAGCACTCACTCATCTTTTAAAAAAAAAAAGGGGGGGGGGGCTAAGGCAGGCATAAAACCATTATGTTTTTCTCATCTCCCTTAGATGCAGAATTGGGTGAGTAGCTCATCATTACAGAGTAGCGCTAAAAGGGCGATTGTAAAGAAGGTGTTCAAATTTCTCAGTGATCATTACAGCTGTTGAATTGACTTCACCTCAGTGAACTATGAAAATCCCTGATTACATTTGTGGTTGTGATGTTATAAATGAATTGATTCACCCAAGCAACAAATATCTTCTTCCTGTGCACAGCTGCTCTTGGGTGAAAAGCAAATCTTGGTGGGTGCTGCTACTCGCACTATAGCTGGGGAGCCTCTTAAACACACACACAGAAGTATTTGTAGAAGTACATTCTTTTTCCCACATGTATTCCAGTTCTCCATCCCTCTTTTCGCCTCTATATTGGACTGTAATGGTTCCAGCTGAAGCCCACTGAAATTTCACCTGTCTGCTTAGCGGAGTTTCTCTCTGTGTTGCGTAACTTTTGTGTGCCATTGTCTCTGCTGGCTTCCAATTTGGTTCCAGGAGCAATTCAAAATCTGGAGTCTGACTAGAGCTGGTGGAAATATTTTCACAAAATGAAACAAAAACACCCTTTTTTCACCCTTTCAGAAGCAAAAATGTTTGTTTTTAATGAATCCTGAAAACAAAAAAGGGTTTGAGTTTCAGGTTTTTTTCCACTTCCCTCTTCCCTTTGACCCTTCTTTAAGTGGTAACGTGGAAATAAGGGGAGAGTGAGGAAAGAAAAGCAGGGGGGAGGGGCAAAGGGGAAACCCATAAATGTGTCATTTAAAAATAATGAAAACAGTCCAATAAACCAAAAGTTGGTTCCTGTCTGAAATGTGCAGAACAAACATGACTTTGAAAATTTTGGGAGTTCTTTGTGAAAAGCTCGTTATCATTTTTCAATCAGCTCCAATTTTGACCTTTATCAAAAGCCTGTCTGTAGAAGCTGCCTCTTGCTGTGTTACCAACACCACTAGGATCATCTCAGGCACTGGAACAGATAGCCCCTGCTTTACTTGACTCTGTAATTCAGTTCCTACCCTTGGTTACAGAGAGTTTGAATGTATTGACTCTCAGGTACATTTTCAAGGTCAGTCGATTTTTTTTTTTTTTTTTTTTAAATCTGGCCTTGAAAGAAGGGGTCGGGATAAGAGTAGGACTTTGGTGTTTGTTGCCCAGCAATTTCAGGACCTCATAAAATGGTGGCAGATACTCTAGCGATACCACTCAAAAGAAGTCAGGGAATCACAATACACATTGCCAGAGATTCTACAGTTGGAAACACCGAGCAGTCAATAAGGTGCTTTTGGATCCAATGAAGATGGGCTGGTAGACCCCAGCAACAGTACCACCAACTTGCAAGCGGGCAGATTAAAAAAAAAAAGTTATGTCTTCACCAAGGACTCAAACTTTTTATTCTCCCATCCCCCACCTAATTATATGGTGATAGATGCAGTGAATGAGCGGGGGGAAATAACCACACCAGATTGACTCCATCTGTCAAAGACCAGAAGTGTTTGGATCTTTTTGTACGGAAGTCCTACTCATCTGCAGCCTGCAATTTCAGATTGCAAATTACCGGGCAACCACTGCAGAATATAATTATACAAACTACACCAAATTTACTGCATTTATTGAGTACCTTCCATCAGAGTAATGAGAATCCCTGCACGTTTTGAAAGGCTCCAGGGCTGCTTTACAATTGCTGGGAATTTGCATCCCTGTGAACATAAGAAATTTTAGTAGGTTACAAACTGCCCAGAGATCCCACCCAAGCTAATTCTCTGTGTACCAAAGACCAACTGGGTCAGGAGATAAACGTCCTTCTTTGTTTAAGAGTGATAGATCCTCTTCCTGCTACACACAAGGGAAAGGGTTTCTACTTGATGTAATTTCTTGTACCACCAGCAAACCGAGGGTGGAGGCCGATATTCGATATAAGGTTACTAAACAAATTTGTAAATCCTCAGAAGTTCAATATGGTGACTCTGGCAGCTATAATTCCTTCACTAAATTCACGGGATTGGTTTTTGGTCCTCGACCTATAAGATGCCTATTTCCATAGAACGATACATCCACCTCACAGAAAATACCCGCCTTTTGTTATAGGCCAGGTTCATTTTCAATACTGGGTGCTCCCCTTTGGCCTCTCCTCAGCTCCAAGAGTGTTTTCAAGGGTTCTTGTGGTGGTGGCCGTTTACTTTTGTCGAGAGGCCTTTGTAGTTATTTCTGTACCTCAACGATTGGCTGTTCCAGGGTCAGCCTTACGAAGCAGGGCTGGCAGGCATGCAGAGGTTCTTTTTGCTGTTCCTGGAACTGGGTCTTCAACTCAATGTAAAAAAAAATCCATCTTGACCCCTGTACAGCCAATACAACTCATAGCAGCATCCTTGTATTCGTTGGCAGCCAGGGCCTACCGTCCCATGGACAGATTCATGTTGTCAAATCTATCCAAGATTATTCAAACCTCAGTGAGAAAGTGCCTCCCTCCTCCCTTTTGGGGATACGGCTTTCAGGAGTAACCTGTAGCGGAGTGCACCCTGTGCAGTGACCTAACTCTGGTTCTTGGTAATGTGTCCTCTTATGGGGGCTCCACTCCCACCCTCCTTCCCTTCGACTTCAGAGTTTCCATTGTGGGCCTTTTGCAGTAAGAAAGAACTAACGGTTGTTCACCCACTCAGACCTATATAGCCTTGATGCAGAGTAGGAGGCTGTGTAGGATGCATATGCAAGCAAAATGGACACTGCTAATGAAAATCTCTGGAACGCACACGCACCTGAAGTGGTGCACTCATAGGGACACACATCTTGAAGAACCACAGTTACTGCACAGGATGAGTAACCTCTTCTTCATGAATGGTTTCCCCAGGCAGCTCTTTTATAGGGCTTAACTAATACAGGGGGCTGGCAGCAGAAGTGTACTTCACTAACAAATGAAGGGAACCACCTTGTAACGAATAATGATTCGTGCAAAACAGGGAAGTAGAGGGATGGAAAATGTTCCCATGGATGAATAGCCACTCCATGCATCCACCATGCTTGTTTTACATACGCCTAATATTCTAGTCACCCAGCAATTTTTGTTGTTGACAAGCAGCAGAAATATAGGTTTTTTTCATTAAAATTATGGCACAGATGGCCAGTTAATTTTTGGCTTAATCTTGGTCATTTTGAAGCATTTTCACAAGGCTGCATTGAGTTATTGATGGGATTAACCACCACGTTTACTGTATCTCTGAATTAGTTTTGAAAAGCCATGGAGAGCTGAGGAGGTGCCATGCAGGAAGACTGGAGAAGAGCAAATGTAGGAACCGTTTTCCAAAAAGGCCAGGAGAGCCTTCCTGTCAGTTGTCTGGTAAATGTTGATTATCTTCACTTAGTATTTTAGTTTTTGAGTTTAAATTTACTCTTATCCCAAATTGGTATTTTGTTCAAACCCTCCAATTTAAATCTCTGGGCTCCAGACTCTCTTACACTAGCTGCTCCTTAAAGATGTGACCCTTGTCAAATATCTTGGTCTGTAATGAGATCAGTCTATGACATGCAATCATCTTATTGAACAACTAATTTTTAAATTGCACTTGTGGTTGAGTTTACTTTATGGGAATATTAATTGTTTTTATGCAGCCAGGAAATATATAATATCCTAGATTTTATTGCCTAGTCTAGATAATGGTGACATATTACTAGGAAATGCATCTGCTTCCTAACTTCATAAATTGGATGTTATTTATAATGCAGCTGGAGTGGTAACACTTTGTTATAAGTGCCCCTGAACCCATGGAAAACCATTGTTTTCTGTGTGATTGATAAATTGGTCATCACTTAGAGAGAGCAAATAAATTAATCTGTCTTGTTTTATTTACTGAGTATGCAAAATTTTATCTACTTGTATAATTTTTTCACTAAAAGAATCATGTTTATTCTGGAGAGTCATTCAAGTAATTAGTTCTTTATTCATGTAAAATTCAAGAAAATCCTCTTGCTTTTTCCTTTTGTTTCTCCATCTTTTCCCCACTAAGAGCACTACTTTCATTTCTGTAAAGTCTTAAAGAATAAAATATGGCCTTTCTTTCATGATCCACATGTTCTGTCCTTACCTATGTTTGTATGAGCAGGGCACCAAGTCTGCACTTCTGGTTGCTAAAGGGATTCTAGTGGGTGGCACAGTTTTTGTTTCTGCTACTTTAGTGACTTTTCAGAGTTGCTGACCATTCCAACTCTTCTGTTGCTTGTCCGGTGTCCTTAATATTTCAGGTTCATCTGTCCTCAACGAGAAGGAAATTACCATTTCTCTCTCAAGAAACACAACTACTGCTGGTGCTGTCGGTCAATAAATATAATGCACTTATAGCAACTTTCTTTTAAGCATCTCAAACCATTTTATTAGAGCTGTGGAGAGGATGAAGTTCCATTTCTGGAAGGATTAAAAGATTTAAAATTTTGACTTCATTTTGAATCAGAATGAAAATCGAAATTTCAAAATTCTCCAAAGGAAAGTATATTAATATATAACAAAAAATAGAATTTGAAAAAAAGTTTCAAAAAATAAAAATGTTTTATTCTAAGAATAGCGAGACAGGATATTGCAACACTGCTGGAACTTTTTTCCATTTTTCTTCCAAAATGAAATTCCAGGAAAATGACCCAATTTAGAAGCAGATTAACCCAAGAATCTGACCCAATTTTGATTTCAGCAGAACCATATTTTCTCTTGGACTATGGTTCTGTCAAAATTTTTCTAACCAGCTCTACCTTTTACAAATGTGAGCTAATTACGCCTCACAACCCCCCCCCCCCCCCCGGCAAACTACATTGGTATTTGTTATTCACAGATTTTTAACTGATAGGTAGACTGAGGCACACAGTGACATGCCCAAAGTTATACGAGTGGTGGAGTCTAAAAAAGAACGGAGTCCTGATTTACAGTCCTTGTTCTAACCACTAGAAAATTGAGCTGGAGCCTTTGAGGAATTGCTTGTAAATGAGTACTGTGGAACAGACACCCAAATGCTGTGGAAAAGGCAAGAGGAAATCAAACCCAGGTAAAAAGATCTCCAAGGACCACGCCCTTCCTCCTCTTCAATATATCTGTATAATAAGATTCCAGATTGTCAGTCTGTGTCACTCTGAAGCCTAGAATATTGGAGTCAGTATGAAGTGTTGGAAGAGGCTATAAACATGGCTGAGAGCTCTTTTTGTTCAGAATATCACTGGGTATCACTGTCCAATTGTTAAGTTCTCAGCTGTTTTGACTTTATGAATGACCCCTGTGTAGCGTACAGCTACAGTAAGGTATATATCTATGCCATACCAAGAATCCTAGAACTTCGTAATATCTGAGGTAATTCAACCAATCACCACACTTCCTCTATGGCTAATTTGCATGCAATAATTTCTTTGGTTGTAGGCGGGAGACGGCATGGGTGGTGGATTATTTGGCCCAACTGCCACACCCATGCACCTAACTACCACCTGCATCACTCAACCGACATCTCCCAGCACAAGCCCCCAGACACAGATCAACACAACCAGCATGCACAATAACCACCATCACTCCAGAGTCTAGAATGTCTGCTGAGTCAGTGGGATGTGATAGACACAGCTCCACGTTCAATTCTCATGGGAACTCACAGGCTGTTAGTGCTCAGCTTTATGTTCTCAGCATTTTTTTTTAACACAATTTTACAAGTTACACCTATGTGACATCATGGGCTTTCAGCCAGTGAGGGGCCAGCACATTCAAACCCACAGTGTGGTTCCCTACTCTCGCTTGAGATCACAGAAAACAAGGGTCAAGCTGTAGCATCCTGATAGGGCTGGGGTGGGGGGGGGGCATGTTGCTGTTTAAAAAAGGTCATTTAGCAAGCAGCCAAAGATTACAATTACCCACAGCATTGGGTCACTTACTTGAAGGAATACACAATCTTGAGCTCCAGTCTATCCTTACAACGCATCTGTGATGCTTTGGGGGTTCTCCAAGACCAGTTAGGAGTTCTGTCATCATCTGTCCTGTAACCCTGGGTGCCTCTGCACTGTGCCACTTTGGCTCGGAGCCCTGACACCAGCAGCCTGCTCTGACCCTGGCTTCCAACCAGCCCACTTACTCTTTGCAGAGTAACCGCAACAATCCCCCCAAACTATCGCTCCTGCAGTGTCCAGTCCCTCTGACTGGTCACTCACAGAGGTGACACCAAGTTCGCTCTCTCCAAAGAGCCAGTGTACAGCACCTCACGAGCTCAGCTGGGGTTACAAGCTCCACCCTAACGCACAGCACTGAGATGGTTAGTAGGAAAACTAAGAATAAGTTTATTAACAAAGAACATAGATTTAAGTGATTTCAAGCAAACGTAGAAGAAAGATGGAAGGGTTAAACCAGTGGCAGATTATCCAATGGGGCCCATGCCCAGGGATCTTGGCCAATGGGGGGCCCCTGGAAAAATGGGCTCCCCAGCAGAAATCTGCTGCAGGGTGCCGGAAGCTCGGAACCCTGGCAGAAACTACAGGGCAGGCATGGGAAGCCCCAGCACCACAGAAGCACTGGCTGGGCAGGGTAGGGGAAGCCCCAGTGCCACAATCTCAGTCCCTAGCAGAAGTGCCAGGTAGGGGAAGCCTCAGTGTCCCAACCCCAGTTCCTGGCAGAAGTGTCAGGCAGGGCAAGCCCCAGGGCCCAGACCCTAGCTGCGGCCCCGGGACTGAAGGCACTCTTGCTCCCTGCCGTGGCCTCAGGGTTGGGGGACCTCTCCCTCCCTGCTGCAGCCTTGGGATGGTGGCAGAGGAACAGAGCTTCTTTGGTCTTGGGACCACAGGGGAGGTGGCAGAAAGGAGCAAACGCGTTGTGGGGCCACGAGGGGAAGGAGGGGCAGAATAGGATAGGAAAATGGGTAGAACAGGGGTGGGGCTGTGGGGGAAGGGGAAGAATAGGGTGGGGATGCAAGGGGGGGAACAGGGGCAGGACCATAGAATATTAGGGTTGGAAGAGACCTCAGGAGATTATCTAGTCCAACCCCCTGCTCAAAGCAGGACCAACACAATCATCCCAGCCCAGGCTTTGTCAAGCTGGGCCTTAAAAACCTCTAAGGATGGAGATTCCACCGTCTCCCTAGGTAACCCATTCCAGTGCTTCACCACCCTCCTAGTGAAATAGTGTTTCCTAATATCCAACCTAGACGTCCCCCACTGCAACTTGAGACCACTGCTTCTTGTAGGGTTACCATATTTCCACAATCAAAAAAGAGGACACGGGGGGGGCCCTGCTCTAGCCCCGCCCCACCCCATCCACTCCCTCCCACTTCCCACCCCCTGACTGCCCCCCTCAGAACCCCCAACCCCCCCTGCTTCTTATCCCCTGACTGCCCCCTCCTGAGAACCCCCCACCCTAACTGCCCCCCTAGGACCCTACCTGTCCCCTGACAGCCCCGACCCTTATCCACACCCCCGCCCCCGGGGACTCCCACGCCCTATCCAACCGCTCCCCGCCTGCTGACAGGACCCCCAGAACTCCCGACCCATCCAACCCCCTCTGCTCCCTGCCTGCCTCGACCCCTCTCCACACCCCTGCCCCGACAGCCCCCCCCAGAACCCCTGACCCATCCAATCCCCCCTACTCTCTGTCCCTTGACTGCCCCCTCCAGAAACCCCCTACCCCTTCTCCAGCCCCCTGGCCCCCTTACCCTGCCGCTCAGAACAGCATGTCGGGCTCCGCTCCCCAGCTCCAGTAGCGTAGCTAGCGGGGTGCAGGGGAAGCAGCCACTTCCCCTCAGCACATGTTCCATAAGCGGCGCCTTTCCAAAAGAGGCCGGAGGAGCGAGTGGGGGGCGCAGGCTGGTGGCCCGCAGCACGGCAGGCAACCATGGGGGGCGGCGGCGCGGCCGGAGTGGGGGGGGGGGCGCAGCATGGCAGCCAGCGGCCGGAGGAGCGGGGTGGGGGGGGTCACAGGGGTGGCACGGCAGGACCGGAGGAGCCATGGGGGGGCGGTGCGGCCGGAGGAGGAGCCAAGGGGGGGGGGCGCCTTTTTTACGTTTGCTCCCCCTCTTCTTAGAAGCTGGCTACGCCACTGCCCAGTGCAACACACAACCCGGTCCCTGCCCCCGCACAGTGCTGCCGGAGCGGGGCGCTGGGCAGCAGGGGAGGGGGAGCAGGGGAGGAGGAGAAGGGGGGGAGGAGGAGGAGGAGCTGCCGAGGCCCGATGCGAACAGCCCAGCCCGGCGATCTGAGAATGCAGGGAGGGAGGAGAGGGGAGTAGCTCTACATTGGCCAGGCTGGACTCCGGCAGCTGATCTGAAGCTGCGGGGGAAGGGCTCTGGCTGCCGGAGCCCAGTGCGAGCGGCTGAATTTCCTGCAGCCCTGCCGCGCGCCGCATGTGGGGGAAATCCCGGACATTTGTAGCTATTTACAAATTCCCCCCAGACTCTATTTTTAACCGAAAAAGCCGGACATGTCCCGGAAAATCCGGACGAATGGTAACCCTAGCTTCTTGTTCTGTCATCTGGCAGAAGCTCCATCCTCTTTGGAACCCCCTTTCAGGTGGTTGAAGGCTGCTATCAAATCCCTCCTCACTCTTCTCTTCTGCAGACCAAATAACCCCAGTTCCCTCAGCCTCTCCTCATAAGTCATGTGCCCCAGCCCCCTAATCACTTCCGTTGCCCTCCGCTGGACTCTCTCCAATTTGTCCACATCCCTTGTGTGGTGGGGGGACCAAAACTGGACGTAATACTCCAGGTGTGGTCTCACCAGTGTCGAACAGGCAGAAGGGGTGAGGAGGGCTCCCCCCACTTGCTGTGGCCCAGGGCCCCAGGAAACCTTAATCCACCTGTAACTTTAGTGCCCTCGTAGCCAAGATGGCGTCTGCTCTGCAGGCAGCTCTGGCCAAGAGAGGGCGCGCGCAGGAATGCAGCAGGAGAAATCCCTGCACCCCAGGGGCACCTTCCAAACCCCACAGAGTGAACACCCACACCCACAGGAGATGTACAATGGATATAAGAAAGGGAAATATTTATTTACAGAGGGATGAGAGGAGAAATACAACAAGGGGAAATATAGGGGGAGCAGTAAAACCGGGTTGCATCCAAACCAAGGCCCCACAGGCCCAGTGGTAGCACTGTCTGGAAGGGCAGACACTGAGCAATGTGTCTGCACACAGAGATCAGGAGTCCTGAGCAAAGTTCCAGTCCAGTGGTGAGTCTTGGGTGCTCCTGGTCGTCTTCGGCACCAGTAAACTTTCCCCAACAAACCCCTCCAGTGCCCTCTTCTGCCGCTCTCTGCAAAGCCACACAGAGCGACCCCTTCCCCACTTAACTAGCTAACAGCCTCCCTCCTTATTCCCAATGCAGAGTCACAAGCCCCAGTATTCACAGCCCCATGCAGCTCTGGGCAGCAGTGATACTGGGTCCAGCTCTGGCCTGTCCTTCTCGGGTGATTCCTCCCTGGCACAGTGCTCCTCCTGGCTCCAGTCCTGGGGTGTCCCCGATCGGCCGCCCTGTCCTTCCCAGGCTTCAGGCAGGTTCTCTGCTGCTTCACTTTGTGAGGGCCTGCGGGCTGCAGCCCTTCTCTCTCTGGAACTCCAGAGCTACCCCCTGGAGTTTCCCTCCTTTCTCTCACTGCTCCCCCTTCCCCCTTAGGAAAAAGATTTAAAGGGACCATGCTCTCTAAACCCCAAAGGGTTACACACCTCTGAAAGGTTACAAAGAAAAATAACATGCTTATAGTGTGTAAAACTTAATTGTAGCAAGATACAGCTTTGCCTAACCTAGTTTCTTACTCACACCAAGTTGTCAGCAGTCTCCAACATGTTTAGAAGGAGGGACCCATCATTCATAGATACAAGGTCCTGGCTTCTTTATTCACTCAGGTGATGGAGCCCCAAAGTCTTCCAGCAATTGCTGAAATCCCCAAAGTTTATATTTGTCTTCAAAGTCAGGAAGCCTGCTTGGGGGCTTAGTTTTTTTTTGTCACCCATGGAGCCAATGCCATGTTTAATTTTGCAGTCTCCTGCGATTTTACAGTGCAAATGAAATTCCTGCAATCGCCAATGCAAATTAATAGCCGGTTTTTCTTGTCCCTGGTCCCACCTGGCTTGATTTACGATTAGCCAAAGAGATGTTTAGCTTTCTCCTTTGTCTGGAACAAAACCTGTCTTGGCTCCTTTGTTTATTTACAGACTCCAAAACATAATATTGGAGACTAGCTATAATGCCACATACAGCGTTGTTACATATGTTTCCCAGTGATATTAATGATCAGTGTGGTGTTAGTTTTCAAATGATCTATTACAATACACCTTTTAAACAAATATCAAGAGAACAGCGTGTGAGGTGTATTGAGCTGGTCAGGCCAGTTGAACTTTACTGTTACACACCAGGGAGCCCTTTGCCATTAGCACTGGGGATCTCTTAGAGTTAAAATATGACAGATCAAAAGAAGTCTCCTGTAGGGGAAAGTTTTTGCAGGAATGCTGTATTTCAATGACAGGTTTCAGAGTAGCAGCTGTGTTAGTCTGTATCCGCAAAAAAACCAGGAGTACTTGTGGCACCTTAGAGACTAACAAATTTATTTGAGCATAAGCTTTCGTGGGCTACAGCCCACTTCATCGGATGCATAGAATGGAACATCTAGTAAGGAGATATATAGACACATACAGAGAACATGAAAAGGTGGGAGTTGTCCTACCAACTCTAAGAGGCTAATTAATTGAGAGAAAAAACTTTTGTAGTGATAATCAAGATAGCCCATTACAGACAGCCCATCAAGATAGCCCTCACACCTACTTGTCAAACTGTCTGTAATGGGCTATCTTGATTATCACTACAAAAGTTTTTTCTCTTAATTAATTAACCTCTTAGAGTTGGTAAGACAACTCCCACCTTTTCATGTTCTCTGTATGTGTCTATATATCTCCTTACTAGATGTTCCATTCTATGCATCCGATGAAGTGGGCTATAGCCCACGAAAGCTTATGCTCTAATAAATTTGTTAGTCTCTAAGGTGCCACAAGTACTCCTGTTATTTTTGCGGATACAGACTAACACAGCTGCTACTCTGAATCCCATAACAGTTCCATGTAAGGAATTGCTGTATTTGTCATAATAACGTTTTGTGATAGCAATTAAATCAGTGGGTGGGCTGTGAAATTTATAATGGCCAGGGAGATGGCTTGAGTTAAAAAAGTTAAAATTGTTGGGAGCAGCCTATATAGACAGCCTGATGTTTTTTTAAATTCTTTATTCCTTATTGACTATACTAATCATAAGTTAGAAAACAGAGCTATGCAAACATTCTACCAGCCATGAGCAAGACCAACAAATGTTTGGCAACCTACCTGCTGCCCCGTAAGACCAGCAGCGAAGAAGAACTGGCAGTAAAAAGTATTCAGTGAGAACGACTTGAGGGAAACTCCTAAAAAAACAAAAGCCAAGCCTCATCAGGAATAACACAGCCACAATTAGGCAGGTCAGTAACAAATTCAGGATGCCTCGGTTTTTTAGAGCAATCCTTTGTGGTGCTTGTGCCTGTGGCTGAATAGCACATTGGGAAGTTTAATAGCATGTTCCAGAGTGCTAAGAACAGAAGCATCTTACATAGAAATCTATTGGGGGAACAAGAGACGGGGAATGGCTCTCTTCTATTGGATCATTCAAGTAAACATGTAGGCTACTTTTTGTCTCACCCTAAAGGCCACAACTCCTGCCTACATCAGAGTTGAAGCTATGCAATAGACATGATTGAACTGTCCAGGGCACCATGGTTTCCCTGACAAGTGAGGGCAGAGATGAGAATCTGCAATGGGCGTAGAGCTCTTGCGATTTTATAAGAATTTGGATTAACAAAATACTGAACTCCACAGGATCCTAAAGCTCACCACATTGCAAACCATGCTGTGCTAGACTAACCAGGGAAGAGAGTGTCTATCACACGGTTCTTTGGAAGGGGAGTGGACCCCCTATTTGAGACGATCAGGGAAATCATACTAGCAACAGGACTTTAACAGGATTGTTGCAAGCAGGTTCAAACACAGTGTTGGACAAGGCCAAATACAGAACTGAATTTGGAGTACCAGGTCTCTTGCAGGAAACCAAGTCTATATCACTCACCATGTTTTGCCTTTGATTTTGTTTGTGGACACAAAACAAAAATGAAGAAAAATATTAGAAAAATCAAGATTTCAATGGCATGTTCGTCTAAGCTCTCTTGGCTCACAGCACAGTCACATCTCATTTCCTCAATATTTTCTCTATTTATCCTCTGTTAGCACTTCCTCTTTTTGCTCAGTTTTTAATGACTTCTCTTCCTCTGCTGCAAGAGGATCTTTATTGTGCAGCACAAAACACATCTTGCCCCCAAAGTTCTTGCACTCTTTTTTCCTAAAACCATTCGTAGTGGGCCTGGCCTGTTAATCAAGCACCAGCTTTACATTTTTGAAGTCCCAAAGGTGTGCTCCATCATTGCTTGGCGGTGTGTTTTAGATTAAACTTATTTATTCGTTGCTAAGCCAAATTAACTGAAATCAGCTGGGCTGTTGTCAAGTTAAATCCGAGATGATATTGGGGTGTTGGTACCTAGAACAAGTGTTCAAATGAGACTCTATCCAGCATCAAAGGGAAATTGCTTAGAGAAATGAAACAATTCATACAAAGGAACCAGCACGAGTGCAGTGGTCATGCCCAGAGCATGCAATGTGTCATCTATAGATTGAAGATAGCTGTCTAATATGAGGATCATGATGTGATGTTCTGCTCAGGGGACACAGAACCATAAACCACTGTGTTACCCTGCTGCGCCAGCATGTGAACTGTTTGGCTATTGCTAACCTCTGTGTCAGCTCCCTGACACTCCAGCCTGCCAGCGTTGCTAGCAAACTCTTCGAGGTGCTGCCATTCAAAACCTTGCCTTGCGGGTAGCAATCAGGGAACTCCAGTTCCCGAGTTCTCCAGAGACATCTCCCTGCAGTGTCTAGGCCCTCTCACTGGCCACTCTCAGAATAATGAAGCTCGCTGTCTCCACAGAGGCAGCGCATGCACCACCAGTCTCTTACTTTAGCTGAGGACTCTTCTTTTACTTTGATATAACAGCACTGAGCTGGTTTTGTAATAAAACAAGACTAAGATTATTAAGAAAGAGAGTGAAAAGAGTTACAAACAAAACAAAAATAACACGCTTGATTGTGCCTAAAACTTAATTCTAGCAACCTAGAACTTTCCCTAAAACCGTTTCTCACTTACAGCTATCAGCAGCTCCTGCCCTTTGGGCCAAGAGACTCCACTGTTCACAGGCCCAGAGGGGGATTGTTCCCTAAGTGATGGATTCCTGGGGGTTCAGACTCTGGCCCCTGGTGTGCTTCCTAAGCTGTTTCCTCAGCCACTTGTTAGTTTGATTGCTTTGTTTACCTTATATGTAAATATACTTTCATTGTCCTCTGCCTATAATCCAGCCATGTAATGCCACAGTCCTTTGCCTAGGCCGGCTTGATCTATTCATTGCCTCAAAAAATCACATTTTAAGAACATATTTTCAGCACGCATTCAAAAGTCTTTATATACAACCAGTACATATGTCACACAACGCTATTCCTGACCAGTGCGTCACCAGTCTAAATCGATACCTTACAAGCCACCTTTAGGTACATCTTATGACAACAGTGTGTAGGGGCCAGTGGGCATGTCAGGCCCGATGAGAGTTACAGTATGGTGGGCCCTCTGCCCATGGTTCATTGAGGAGTCTTAGGGTCACACATGGAGTATTGGCTAATACAGTATTTATTATATTGGTTGTGTCAGCATCTACCTGCATGCTAAGTGGTGGAACTGCTTTTCTGTGTTTCCTCATTCCCAGCGGAGTGAAATCCTTGGCTCCTAGCACCTCAGGAGTCACGAAAAGTTTCCTTCAGTGTCAATTACTACATTGCTCAAGAACATGCTGTCTAGGAATGGCATACGGCACCTAAATTCAATTGTCCAATCCACCTGGGTGACAACTCCTCTGGCATACATTTGGCCACCTTTGTTTTAATGCTATGTCACTTTGCTTTAACCATTTCATTTGCAGTGAATTATACCTATATTGCTCGTCCACCTTCTGGCATACTGTTGAAAGGCTATCAAGTCTAATGCAAGTGTTATTTTTCACACACACGCACACACACACACACACCCCACCCTGAACTACCTACTGTACATGTTTTCAATCCATTTCTAAGTGTCAGCCATGTCTTCATTTTTCTTTTCTGAATTTGTTAGTTTTGTTTTAGAAAAAGCTTGAAGCTACTACTCTCTCTCTGTATATATAACTCTTGTATTTTATGTCAAGAAGCCAATCTAATGTGCTATCCTTGTCTGAATTTAATATGAGAGCATTCTGTTTCATGCAGTAATAGCTTATGTCTCATCATATGATGCATGATCATGAGATCTTGTGAGGACAGACGAGTAGCTACAGTACTGTACAATATAGCTGGTTCGAGGGCAATGCCCTTTCCAGCCACTTTGGGAACAGTGGCAATACATAATGTATATGAGTGTGATTGTGTCTCAGTTCTCCCACAATATCACCATCTGTACTGGATGGAAAGTCAGACCTGCTCAAGAGTGTCTGAGCACGTCAGAGTGGATAAAAACTTCTACAAGAATGACATTGCAAAGGGTCATGTCACCCTTCATTGGCTGAAGCCTACAGCGGATCGAAGCATGGAGACTTCAGACGGTGTCATAAGATGGTTATGGCCAAAATTTTAAAATCTGAGTGTCTAAACTTAGGCCACTAAATCCAGAGTTAGACACCTGAAATAAAAGAGGCCTGGTGTTAAGTGCTGAGCACCCACAAATCCTACTGAAGTCACTGGGAGCCGCTCGTACTCAGCATCTTTGAAAATCTGGCCACTTTTATGTAACTAGACAGATTTCACAGTATTGGCCTATGTGTCACTGGACTTTTGTATTACAAGTGTATGTCTGAGTACATCTATGCAATTAACAACACTGGTATTAAACTACAGCCAAAGAGTAAAAAACTTGCGTTCTCAAACACAGCCTGAGAATGTCATTGCCTGGCTTTCAGTATAACTCCTGTAAACTGGGATTTAGTGACTGCTTTTTTTAACCTCTCACGCGCCTCGCACCCCCTCCCCCAGATTCTTTTATTACATCCTGTGAAGTTGCTCTTCTGTTCATGGCTGTTATTTAGGTGCAGTGGAGCTTGTTTTAATGCAATGGTGTTGGGAGTCCGGATTTCCTGATGCTAACAGCCAATGGAGTGTCTTACTGCTACTGCACTTGCTGTTAGCATCAGGAAATCCTCTCTCTCTCTTCCCCCTCCCGTTCCCCCACCGCCCAGCCAAAGATTAAAGGCAACAGATGGTCTTTTTTGGTTTACTTTGGCCGTTGCCTGTCCATATGTGACCTGTTGCTCATCAGAGTTGACTAGGCAAAAGCTCAAAGTGGAGAAACCTTTCAAGGTGCTTTTTCACCAAACAGCTTCAAAACCCCAGGAGATTTAAAACAAAAACAAAAAAACCTTCCTTACTTCAGCTCTTCCTTAAAGACAAGGGCAGCTATCACTTTTTCCACCTTATGGTTGCACTGACTGAGTGAATATACAGAGGTTTCAGCATCTCTGAATCCTTTGGGTTGTGCAAATATTTAAGTTCTAGTAAAGTAATTTATTTCCTTCCAGTTTAATTCTATAGCCCAGAAATTCTCTTGAAAGCTACAGCCCAAAACTGTGTAGTTATCGAAACAGCCTCTTCACTTAAATGTTCTGAGTCCTTATCCCACCATTTTGAGGATTGCCAGAAAAATATTACATTTGGGGTATTCCAAGTTGAGGTCTAAAACCTTGAATGTTGCAGCCTCATGGCTGAAATCAGAATCACTGGGTGTTTGCAAAAAGCAGCGAGGTGGCAGAGAAATGTGACGTTGACACATACAACCAGCAGATGGCACTTCAGGCTAATTAAGAGAGCTAGTTTGGATCTCAGTGCACTAGTAAATGCTATGGAACAACTCAGGGTGCAGCCCGGAGAAACAGAGTGTGAGGTTTTTTTTTTGTCGAAAGCGGTACTAACATGTAGAAGGATAAAGTTGATCAGAAAACTATTTTCAGGTTCTCCATAGGGGGAAAAAAAGTGCTGGCTACTAGTTTAGTGTGAAAACTGTGTGCTGTACAACTAGCAATGTAAACTGGAAAGTGCTGAACAGTTATAAAGACTACAAAATAAAAGGAAAGAAACAGCAAGTTAACATGGGCTGCTAAGCTTCCAAGTTGTACTAGGCCAGGCCAAGCTAGATCGTTAATTGGCGCTAGTTAAGGCTATTACATACAGTAAAACCACCAGATTGCTAATTTATACAATCTGGGTTAAAGGAGTGATACTAACTCTGGTAAGGAATGTTAACCCCAGCAGCCCTAAGCATGCAGCCAGCTTTCACACTGACTTCCCCATGCTAACAGGACACAATCACAGAGCAGCGGCTTGTTTTCTGTGCAGCAGAGGGGTCTGGCAGCTAGGACAGCACAACACCGTCCCTGCAGTAGCAATCAGCCACCCTCTTTTACTAGAGACGGGGGTGGCATGGAAATTCAGGAAAAAGGAAATGTGATCTCATAGAAGATTCTTGCTTTAGCTAGGCAACGTTGGCATGTCACAGTTGTCATTGCCAAGGGGGGGGGGGGTCTGAACATGGGCAGCCATTTTGGGTTTGTTTGCCAAAACTGATAATTTAATGTTTCACGTTTAAGATTTATAATTTAATTATTGTACCATACTTGGATTCCAAAAATGTACACGCTCAGCGTGCCAATTACGTCATGATGGCATGATACATAGTGATGTATGATTCAGCACAGAGCGGCAGCATCAATAATTTACTGTCCAAAAAAAATCAGATACTGGAGGGAATACTTCAGCAACACTCCGGGAGCCTGCTAGCTGCTGCTTTCTCGAGGTGTCTGGCATTCTTACAATTCCGCAGGGGCAGTTAGGCTGCATCCACAGCATTCACAAGTCAGGCTTGGAAGGGATTGTGGTTAAATCCCATTCCAGGCCATGAGCTTATCCCCACTGCTGACACTGTGCTGTACAGGGAGATGACCCAGGCTTCAAATAGGATTTTAAAACCACGTTTATTTCTGCCTGTGTTCAGTGGCTATAGAGAGTCTATGATTCTGTGCTTGTAGCTCACACTAATGCAACAAGGGGCTTTGTTTCTTTCTAGTGGCTGGACCATGTAGGAGATTTTTTTCTGCCTTACTGCCTTTAAGTTAATCGAGCTGGTTGTTTAGGGCAAGCAGTAGAGGCTCCTGCCTTTAGATTCAGAAATCCCTGGTTTCAAGCCCTATCGGGACCTTCCATTCCTCTCAGTGTTGAGGCAACAGCTCAACTCCCAGTGATGAGGCACTGGGCACATCAGTTCATCTGCCTTTTATGGAAGTTACAAAGGGGTTGTCCCCTGCAACTTCTCTGACATGGGCACATCTGCGTGATAAGTGCAGCAGCTTCCTTCATACACCCCACAAATTAAAGTCTAAGATGGCAGTTCTACTCTTCCTCCCAAAGTGCATTTTGTCACTAAATGAAATACAGCCACAGGCCCCAAAGTCCTTTTCTCCATGATCATTATCACGGACAAATTCTGTCTTCTCATTTGCCAAAATATTTACAAATATTTTCGCCCTCTCTTCACCCTGTGCTAGTCATGGTCTTTGGCTCCAAAAACCACAGACAAAGGACTCTCTGGTAACTGGTTGTAATATTATCACTTATTATCTGGCTTCAGGTCAGCCACCGGGAAGCAAGATGTTTATAAATGGAGCATTTATAAATACTGAAGCAGCTTGATAATCCATCCAGTAGAGGGCACTGTTGAACACACACAGGCCAGTGTATTATATAATATGTGGCTGGTTTACATATAAGGAAGTCACAGACCACTCCTTCAATTTGTACCAGGGAGGCATTTCTTCTATAATGGAACTATTGATTCAACTAATCCAGTAGGTTTGGGGGGGGGGGGGGGGGGGGGGGAAGACTGTGGCATCCTGCCAGCAACAGAATGTGCATTGTTCCTCACGTAACATTGACGCTAATGTCTGTCTTTATGCAGGCTGGTGTGACACTGAGTGTGCTCTGGCTTGTGGGAGATGCTTTGGCCTATTGGGCATTTGCCTCTTAAACTTGGCTGAAAAATGCCCCAGGGCCGTTTAACCCTTGCTCACCATTCCTGTTTTGAATATTTCAGCGCTTCTGCTTGCTCACTGGGGGCCTAAAGCAGGCTGAGTGCATGGATCAGGCCCTCTCACTTTAAAGGCATCTCATAACGGGAAAGAGCAGGCCAGCTTGTGAGTTTGCAGTTGGTGTTTTAGCAGCACAGTACAGTTATGTGGCTTTTACTCTGTTTACAGTTATTAGCTGTAATTAGGCCTGGGTGAGCTCAGGGGAAGGGCTGCCTGATGGATGTTCTCAGAGAGGGGGGTGGTGCTTGGAAAAATTTCCCTGTTATGCACATTGGCGAAGCTCACTTAGGGCATCCTAAATGAAAGGCACAAGGGAATTTGAACAGTGAAGGGAAAAAAGCGAGTTGTGTGACTTGGCAGTGTGTGCACATGTAACATTATGCTGCAGACTCAACCCCCCCGGCCGATCTTCCTCTCAAGCCCAAGCAAAGCAACTGGCAGTGCTGTGACCAGTTCAGCAGTGGCATACATCTGGCACATATCAGCTATGGATATCTGGCCCACAGCTGTTCGATTCGGGATTTGCTAGCTTGCTACATTTTTCACCCTGCTGTGCTGCCCAGAGAGAGAGAGCTGCTTTAGTCCACTGCTAATACTAATTCCAGTAAGAATCACCTTGCCAAACCCTGCTGGAGTGAGAGCCACCAGTTCTCACTCCTCCCTCGAGTGCCCTGCTCCACCCCCTACTTCTCCATGAGTCACCCTTGTGGTCTCTTGCCTTCAAAACTGTCAGGAAATGTTACCCACATTTAGCCCAGTCTGGGGGAGGACGTAACACCTGCTGCTAGTTTTTAGCTCTTGGCTTTACAAGAGCTCTTGTGCGGGATAAACTAGTTATTTCTTTTTATTCCATTTGTGAGGTACTTTGTCACCTCACAGCCATCGTATTTTGCAAAAAGTTGAATTTCTTTAAAGACAAAGTTGTGCTGAACAGCTTCAGTATTTCCTAGCTGAACCCCTTGTACTTTTGGCGGGATACTGTGCAATGGGGGATTTTTCTTTAAGCTTCTGTCTTGTTATTGTATTACATTTATAAATGCTATACATCTCACAATACATTACCATAATAGTGTGTTTCCAGAGCTGTAGATTGTTTGGGCTCTACCACATTTACAGGTATTGCTTGTGCTTTTTGTTCTGGGTGGGGGAGTGTGCTATTTTTAGCCCCTGGGTCAATTGTTAATATTTGGGAACAGGGTAAATTTCGGAGTGTTTTAGGAGAGGAATAGGTGGTATTTGTGTTGGAGTTAGGGCAGGATTTCCACCAAAGGGATGGGGTGGACTGGGACTATTCCCCAAAGAAGGGCTGAGCTGGTTTAGCTCCCAGCTGCCAAAACACTCACCTATACCAGGGTGGCACCAGAATATGTCTGCTTCCTTCCAACAGCTCTCACCCCAGCCACTGAGGCAGAGTCAGCAACACTGAAGGGCACAGGGCAAGAAATGACCAACAGTAGGGAGGAGAAAGGGATGGAAGGAATGGACCTCAGAGATGGGGGAGGGGCAAGTTGTGAAGGGATTGATATGACTGAATGAGGTTGAGTCCATTTAGTATTCAAATGATACAGAGGTGATTATAGTACCTGAGCCCCCTTCCATAAATCCTAGCGGGTGGCCTGCACATACACAGAGTCTGTTCTCTTTCCCTTCCCATGAACAGGCAGAGGTTTTATTAATGTTTTATTATAGGAAACCCAAGGCAAAGAGTTAGGCCTTGCATTCTTAGCTCCTTTGGAAGGAAATGGACAGCTGTTAGGTGCCCTAGAAGCCTGTTCCATTCCACTAATCTCACCTTTTAATGTTCAACATTCTGATGCTCCCAAAGATCACTGATGCCACAGGAGCTCTAGGTTCCAAAGGGAGAGACAGCTGAGCCCTGCCCAACACAACCAAGAGTTCTGAATATCGAGAGCAGCTTTTGCAAAGGAGGATTCAACGCATGGCAATTGACCGCTGGAATCCACAGGACCAGATAGGGACACTCCCGTTTGTGCCACAAGGTCAGAGCTAGATCCAGCTAGGGGAAGTGTAGATATACCCTGCAAAAAACACAACAAAACAACCCAACCAACCTCACAGCGAGTCTCAGAGCCCAGCTCTGCAGACTCAGGCTTGCACTGGATAGCATGTAGATGTTCCGGCTCAGGCTGGCACTTGGTCTCTGAAGACCTCCCCCCCCAGGCTTCAGAGCCTGAGCTCCAGCCCAAGTTGGAACATCTACACGGCTATTTTTAGCACCATAGCGGGAGCCCTGCAGCCATGTCTGAGCCTCATTGCCATGGGTGTGTTTTTTGCAGTGTAGACATACCCTTAGACGCTCCCTCGCAGGAGAGTGCCCTAAGCACGGGGCTAAGGGTAGTCTGGGGCAGGCCTTGCTCAGTCTGTCCTGTTGCAGCAGCTCCACTGCGGATAATGAATTAAATATGCATTGTACCGGGGGACTTGAACTTGGCTGTCCTGTATCTCAGGTGAACACCCTACACCGGGTATAGAGTCACGCTCCTATGCTCTGGCTCAATGAATATTTAAGTATTTATATAAAGTAGAACCATATCAACAGGAGAGAGTGAGGAAGTCCTGTCCCAGAATCCCTCGTCGCCCAGCAGTTAGGGCGCTCTTCCAGGAGGGGGGAGGGACAACTTCAGCTTCCTTCGCCAGAGCAGGCTGAGGGGGGAATTGAATCTTGGTTTCCCATAGGGCAGGTGAATGTTCTCATCACTGAGCTAAAGGAGGAGGGTGGCTGCAGCACCAGCACCAATGTTGTGTTGTATTGTATGGTGCCTGAGCCATTAGGCAGCTGGGGGAATGCTCACCAGACCAGGGCTTGCAAGTGAGATAAGCAGGAGAACACCAGGTTTGAAAATCCTGCTGGGACATAGGCCTGAGCTAGGGGTCTGGGCAACTAAACCAAGGCATCTGTCCACATCTCTGCTGGCCAATTTTTAGCTGCCTAAGGAATTTTACCAGCAAAAATTTAGGCACGTACAAAGTGAGGCAGCAGCCAAGTGGAGGTTTTGAGGGTGTGAATTTTGGATTTAGGTGCCAGAAGTGGCAGTTCAATCCATTTGTGGATCTAGCCCTGGCAGTGCCAGGCAGTCCACTGGAGCCACGCAGGGCTGGAAAGCTCCTTTTACAGTCAGAAACAATTATGCTGGATGAGACGTTGCAGCTGCTAGAGCTACACAGAAGATCGAGCGCTTCACGTTTTCCATGGTCCTGGCTTAGGACTGTAGGATTTCTCTTGGCAGAAGCTGCCTGTGGAGCTGAAAATGCGCTTGTAGCGTACTTGGTTTTGAGCCCTTAGAATATTGTACATACTCTTGTTTTGATCAACCCCATTCCATCAGAGTCTGTAAAGAGGATCCCTGCCCACAAAGCAGGGGCTATCCTCTCCCTGCACTCCCCAGCTCTTGTTCAGTGTGATCCCGAACCGCCTCCCACAGCCTGAAACTTACTTTCCAGGTGTCATACATCGGGATATTAGAGACCGTTCTAGGGATTAAGTCTGATTTCAGTGAATATTAGTCTGCAGAATCCTTTACAGCCTAGTGAAATGGTGAAACAGAAACCATTTCCTGTAAGAGATCCATTTTCCTCAAACCTCAAGGCAGTGAAATTAAAAATGCTCAGTTCCTGGCAGCAGAGGCAACTCCTCAGTCATCAAGTGGAAAACAGGCCCTCAGGAAGTGAGTGATGCACTGATGAAAGGCCGTGAAGCAGCTGATAACATCCAAGAACTGAGCGTAACCTTTGTTAAAAGCAATAAAATAAAAGCAAAGCTAGAGCTGACTAAATGGTCAGGTTTGGGACGTCCGGTAGCTATACTGGAAGGTATTTTGGGTGGGCTTGAGCTGGTAGAGAACATTGCTGAAGAGAAAAATGTAACACCATTCACGCTAGAGCCCTGACGCGCAGAAATGGCACAGACTCTCAGGCCCTAAGCTTCAAAGATATTTAGGCACCTAACACCCATTGCAATCAGAACTGCATCTCCCAGAATGCCCTGCGAGGAACCCTTCTTAAGTAGACGTTATAGCCAAAATTATTGATGGGCTCTACGAGCGCTCAGCAACTCTGAAAATCAGGTCATGTTCATTTTGGTGTTTAACTTTAAACAACTGCGTTTGAAAATTTTGTCTGCTCCTTTCCCCTTATGACACATGGGACCCATTGCAGGTTATTCTGGGAGATGTAGTTCTGAAAGCGTCTGTGATCACAAATGCATGCCTGCAAACCACTACAATACATCTCTTGGTAATCAGACAGCTATGCTAGAAAAAGAAAGCAAGGTTTGTTAACTTGCTTCTTGTTGTTGTAGCCCGTGAAGGGATGAAATCTGGTGAACTGGATGGTTCCTTTGCAAAATGGCTGGCAGAGTTCCTGGATTCACATGCTGGCTCATCTCCATTTTCTCCAGATTTTGGCCCAAACAATTTGAAACAAACAGAGGAGGATACAGAAATAATGCAGAGGGACTGAGAGGTTAGAAATATGAGCAGGAAATAACAGAATTAGACTGAGCCTGGGAAAATGGAAGTTAATACATCTGGGGAAAATAAGCCAAAACACAGCTATTCAATATAAGGAAGAAACCTGGAAAGCAGAGCACTGATAGTGGACAACAAGTTAGATATGACCTGGAGTTGCAACATGGAAACAAAATAAGCTGGTGTGATTTGAGGCTATATACACAGAGGTATCGCATCACAGAGCAGGGCCATGATAGGCCCAGGTTACAGGATGCTGCTGAGACTGCACCTGGAATATTGCACTCATTTCTGAGGACCACAAAGATGTTGACAAATTGGAGAGAATTCAAAGAATACAACGACAAATAATTAAGAGGCTGGAGGGAATGACTAAATGAGGAAAGGCTGAAAGAATTCAGTATGAGTAGCTTGGCCAAATGATGACTAAGGGAGGAGGATATGATAACCATCTACAAGTATTTGAAGTCTATGAAGGCTATAAACACCCACAGCAGTTCATGTGGAATAAAAGTTGGTGGAATGGGATGAATTTACACACAAGTAAATCTGTATTTTCCCTAGTGCACAAACTGAATGGTGAGATGCGCCAGACTCTGGAAGAGTCTCCCTTTGTTTGGCTCATGTAAAACTGGTTTAGATAAAGTTCTGACATGGCCTTGTAGAATCCAGGAGTAAAACACTACGTCAAGTGGGTTCACTGGCACACAGCAGAGTAGAACCCCAGCAGCATACTCAGACTCTGACTTTATGGCCAGAAGGGACTTTCATGATCACCTAGTCCTGCACATCGCAGGCCTCAGGACCACACCCACCAACTCCTGTAATAGGCCCATAGCCTCTGGCTGAGTTAGTGAAGTCCTCAAATCTTGAATTAAAGTCTTCAAGTGCCAGAGAATTCACCATTTACTCTAGTTCAGACCAGCAAATGACCTGGGTCCCACACTGCACAGAAGGGAGAAAACCCCCCAGGGTCTTTGCCAATCTGAAATTCCAACCCAAATATGGGAATCAGCTAGACCCTGACCATGTGGGCAAGACCTACCAGACACACACACATACAGGGCCCTACCAAATTTACTGTCCATTCTGGTCAATTTCATGGTCATAGAATTTTAAAATCATAAATCTCATGATTTCAGCTATTTAAATCTGAAATTTCACAGTGTTGTAATTGTAGGGATCCTGACCCAAAAAGGAGTTCGGGGTTGTCACACGCTTACAGTACGAGGAATTGCAGTACAGCTACCCTTACTTCTGCACTGCTGCTGGCAGTGGCTGTGCCTTCAGAACTGGGCAGCTACAGAGCAATAGCTGCTGGCCAGGAGCCCAGCTCTGAAGGCAGAGCTGCCGCCAGCAGCAGCGCAGAAGTAATCATGGCATGGTATGGTATTGTCACCCTCACTTCTGCGCTGCTGTCTGCAGACGTGGGCCCTCAGTCAGCACTGGCTGCCCAGCACTGAAGGCAGCAGCGCAGAAGTAAGGGTGGCATGGTATGGCATTGCCATTCTTACTTCTGCGCTGCTGCTGGTGGGTTGCTGCCTTCAGAGCTGGGCACCTGGCCAACAGCCGCCACTCTCTGGCCACCCAGCTCTGAAGGCAGCACAGAAGTAAGGGTGGCAATACCGCGCCCCCCCCCTGCAACTCCCTTTTGGGTCAGGACCCCCAGTTTGAGAAACGCTACTCTCCCCCATAAAATCTGTATAGTAGAGGGTAAAAGCATACAAAAGACCAGATTTCACGGGGGGAGACCAGATTTCATGGTCTGTGATGCATTTTTCATGGCCGTGAATTTGGTAGGGCCCTATATATCAAATATTGTTACTATCTCATGGCATACACCATGTGAATACAAAATGAGACTGGTGGGCTAATGTTTCCCTAATTGATAAGAGACCTCATCATAAAGGCCAGCATCACAAACCTTGGAATTAAGATCATTGTTGATAGCCTCAGTAGAGAAGCCAAGGATTGAATGGACCATGCGAACTGATCTGACTCCTGCCCTGCTCTTAGAGGTGCATTTCTCCCCAACCAAGATGACACCACCTTGGAGAGGAGGTGTGGGAGAAGCACACAGCCTTTCTGTGGCAAATAGAGCGTTCCAGTCTGCAAGGCTGTCAAGCCACCTTTCACAAATGGAAAATCTCATCACCACCAAGAAACAAAGTATCCCTCTTCAGGGAATTGCACAGCACGCTCGCGAGAATACAGCAGCTGAGGCAGCTCAGTAAAAATGAGATTTCAAATACAGATTTGCTGTATCAAAGCTTGATCCTGCAGGCTGCTAGGCCCCTCTTGCGAGGTGCTTAGTGTGCCCTCAACTCCAACGTAAGTCAATACCAATCCTCCAATGAAGTCACTGGGCAAACTCCCACAGATTTAAATGGGAGCAGAAGCAGAACCTTTGGTAGAAAAAATATTGTTTCAGGTGTGGTTCATTCTCCAGGGTTGATTAAACAAACACATTTTAAAATAAACTTTCCATACCCCACCTTGGAAGTCGCCTGCTTTGTCTGGCATTCAATGGCTGAGCTGTAGTTCCTGGGTCACCGTCTATATAACCAAACCTTCAAGATGGCAGCTTCCTGTTTCACTGCTAGTGATTCAGCAATAGTCGATTTAAGACATTTTCAAAATATCAGGCCAAATCCAGAAGCTACACATCACGTTTTACTCACTCAAAGTGCATAACGAAGTCCTGAACAATGGCCCCAGGATCTAGGGCCCAATTCTCTCTGATGTTGACTGCTCGCAACTCCAGTGGACTTCAAAACTGGCAAAAAAATCGGTAGGTGTTAATGGAAGCTGTGGGTATTCAGCACCTCTCAAAATCAGGACTTTGGTCCATAAAAATGTAGAGCTTCATGCTGCACTCTCAAAATTCCTATTGCCACTTCAATGAATAATGAAGTCAGTGGGCATTTGGGGAGTACAAAAAAGCGCCCAATCTTATTTATAATGAGATGTAGTGACCAGACTAATGTTACATTGCACTCCTTTAACGACATTAGTTCAGTTTTCATGTTGCCCTGTCCAACATAAACACACAAACACTTCAATAAATTTTCCCTTCCCATGTAAGTAACTCAAGAAAGAAATGAGTGTTGGACAATAATCCTCTCTGCAGGGATATTTTGTACCAAATTTTTCATGTATTTGATGAACTGCAGCACATGGGAAAAGGTTATTTTTCTGTTTGGTTTCCAACGTCTCTCAATGCATCAAACAAACCATTTAAGAAATGCAAAGTAAAGCCAAAATAAATCATCCTAAGGGAAGCCTGAGGTGCCCTGAAAGGTGGGCAGTAAAACTGTCTCATGGCCTCCCTGGACAAAAACCCTGCCATCATTTGTTTTTAGAAGACAAAATTGATTTAGTGTCCTATTATAAATTGCATTTTTCTTAGTTCAGTGGAAGCTGGAGTCCTTTCGTTCCTATACCTTATCTAACAATTTTCCTAATGTAAAAACAAAACTACCCTGAAGTCATCATGCAGAACCTGAAAAGCAATTTTCTAGTTAACTAAGGCTCTGTTTACAGGCTTAAAAAAAGCCACTGCTTTTTGTTACCTATCCCATATTTAAGGAGGGAGCTCTGTTTGCAGGTGGATTTATATATGTATCTCTCCCATTTAGTCAGGTGAGGCTATTGCACCGGAAAACATGCTGGATAATATTTCTAGTTTAAATCACTAGCTGATTTTAATGAGGACTTTCTCACTTCTAATAAACTGATATAATGGAACTCATTAAATATAATCGAGAGGTTCCTCCCGCAATAAATCATCAGCATATTTTATTGCGTTCTAAAGTGTAATGGTTTCTGACATTGCTAAACATTCCATAAGTGAACTGATCTTCCAAGATGTTACTAAAGAATTAATTTTTCATGGGGTTGTCCCAAAGAATAACAAAGAGTTAATACCCCAGCTTCATTTCAGTTTGTCTGGTAGATCAGACATTTGTCATAGTAGCAGAAAGAAAGAACTTGCCAGATGCCTGACATTAAAGCTCAGTCTAGCAGGAGATAATGCTGAGGTACTGTACCTAATAAAAGGCAGCAGATCTGGAAGTGCTGTGCAAGTCTATGGAATGGACACACACAATGGCTCCCCCTGGAATTTTCAGATACGTGCTAAAAGGAGGCTGCTCCATGTACAAGCCATTTAATTAGCATGTTAAATATGCATATGTCAAAATGGTGCCAATAGAGAACGCTGCTTAAGTAATTAGCCTTAAGGAACCTCTCACGTTTGCAGTTTTTTCCCTATTTGTTTGTTGCTCTTCAAGTGGAAAAGGGGATTTTTATTTTATTTTATTTATTCGGTAGCATATAGGGTGATGGCCAATAGTAAACTCCCTGGCTTGAACTATCGTGTAGTACAGCAGCACTGAGAACTTTCTTGTGCTCTTTCCTGCATGAGATCGTACTGAAAAGCATCCTTTTATGCTGAGAAGGTTTAGGGCAATGGAAGTATATTGCAATGCTAAAATCTCCCAAAGGGTATGGGCAAAACATGGGGTTATTATTCTAGCGTTCTGTGGAGTTACAAGTGCAGGAGACCAAGTCATTTCATGCCACAGGGGGCTCAGTGAACCTTTCCTTTGGGTTTTGTTTTATGTTATTTCTTTTTGAACTTCTGGTCTGAATGAACCTGAAAACAGAGTGAAACTGCCAAAATCACACGTTTTGATGGCTTTCAGATGAAACCTATGAGAAACAGGCGCATTTGCCAGGGCTTTCACATAAATCCTTCTCCAGAAGACCTCTAACATCCCTGGTACCCAGAGGGCCTGGGGAAAGCCCCATGAGGCTCACCTCACTTCAAACCAATCTCCACATCTCTGAAGATGCCTCAGGCTCCCCCTTCCCTTACCATTTACTGTCATCTTGCAGGAAGTCCAGTATCTTACTACTTTTCTTATTTCATAGATCTCCACGCAGTTGCCAACTGGCCTCCCACCACCTTCCAAATTTTTCATTGAGTATTTAGGTGGCTTCAGTTTTCACGGCCCTGACAAGATAGACCAGACCCCAGTCAGTCAGTGTGGAGGGCAAGCCATCTGCACAAGTTGCCAAAATGGACATGTGGTTTGAGTCAGTTCTCATTGTACCTGTTAGTATCTAACACTTGTATGTAGCACCCCCTTTACAAAGTTCATTCCCGTTTTTGAGATACAACGGGTTTTGAAGATATTTCCTCTACTTAAAATAGGGTATGCTGCTAGAACTGGTAATCTCTCTAGCATGGGAATTGAAGTGCTACCACTGTAGGTGTGGAATTAACTGGCTAGTGAGTAAGCCTCTCCACAGAGTGGGAGCTCTATAGGTTAGGAGGGAGAAGAGATGGAGAGCAGCTGCTTAGTGGGGCATGCTCAAGACCTCACAGATATCCTGGAGGCTAACCATGAAGGAGTTAATGCTGATTCAGGCATTAACTCCCGGAGTCCCACCTCCCCTCTGCTCTTGACTTGTACTGCTCAGTCATCTGGAGAGGCAGCCAACAGGCAGGGTGTTGCCAGTAGAGAAGAGCATTCTGCAGAACACAATGCCAGGGGAAGTCAATGGGAGTTGAAGGCACTGAGAGCATTGCAGGATCAAGCCATTCGTGAGGGAAGAGAATCTGAAGAGAAGGCTCACAAGTAACCAACATGTTTGGTCACTGAATACTACTCATTATTAGTCATATGTTGCTAGAGGAGCTTTAAATATGTATGAGATGATGAGGAGCCGACAAAAGTGAGAAGGCGCTAGTGGAAATCTGTAAGACAGCAAGAAGTGGGGATGTTGGAGATGAAAGTGCAGTTTTGAATTCCCATTCTTCCCCGCAGTTTCACAGTCCATTGGGTTTGATCCAAGCTGACATGAAAGAACTAGCGCCTGTCTTAGAACACATTAAAAATAACACACATTAGCCATAGCAATATCACTATTTTCTTAAAACTGGATTTCACACCTAATTTTTACTAAAAAAATATGTATTGTGAGATTTATAGCTCGGCTCTGCCTGGCTTTCCTCATTAGCTGTGACTGGTGTTTCGGGAAAAATGATGAGATGCTGGGCCTTGCCGTCAGTGCCCGTTGCTGCCCAGAGCCGAATCAATGGTGCCAATGGGCCACCTGCATCTTTAATAATGTTAAATGGATCCAAAACATTGACATCTGCTCATGAAGTTTGCAGTTTAAGTGCTTTCTCAGAGATGCAAGTCAACTGACTCTACCTGGAACCTCTCTTGGAAAATGTTTGACATTTCTATAGCTCATTTAGGAAAAAGTTATCCAGAGAAAATATGGGCTTTGCTACCTAGCCAATTCTTACACACAGTGAGAGTGAGCTGTTCTCTTGCTTCATTTCTAAGTTGTCATGTTTCTACAATAGGGAGACTTGCCGTGGCTATCAATCTGAGTGCAGGCTTTTCACCTCCCAGAGGAGCTTTAGTTCAGTGCTCGCAAACTGGCAGCTTTTGTTTTATTTCCTCTTTAATAACTGAGTAGCAAAAGACCAGTCAAATTGTTTTTGTTGTTTAACTGGAATTATTTATCACTGTGCAATAATGTAATGAATTTAGTACAGTGATTTAAATTATTACCCAAACATCAAAGCATTGGCAGAAATACAGTATTTCTTACAACGTAAACAGGCTTTTTCTAAAGACCAACTGTAAGTCTTAAATTTATATTCTCTTATAAGTGCCACATATATGAACCTCATATGTTCATATGGTACAATGATGGGGCCATATAAGTATATATAAGGACCCGTGGGGAGGGGGTGCTGATGCGGGGGTGGCAAGTGACCCTTGCCCCCCTCTCCTCCCCCCCATACTGGTGCCTCTGGCTCCTATGGTTCATCAAGGAGTATCAGATGTGAAACAGCATGAAGATATTTAAGAAGCCAACTCAAAGAGCTCCTCCTCAGGTCTTGAGCAGTCCAGGCAAACAACGCACATTACAACAAAGCTTAAACTTGTTCTTCATAATAATTTAAAAAACAATACTAGCTGCCTATTTAATTTTAAAAACAGCAAAAAATATCCACCTCCCTTTCTATTTCATAAAAGGAGTCCTGAAGTTTAAATCTCCTCAGTGTGATAGATATGCTTGCTTTGATCTGTTTAGCTCTTGGAAGTCCCCAAGGCTCCGGGCTGCTGGCTCCGTGCTGCCCGGGATCCCTATGGACAGCTCTGTCCGCCATTAGGGAATTTTTTCCTGAGAACCCCCTGTAGCATTTCATGAACCCCCAGGGGTTCACAAAGCCCAGTTTGGGAACTACTGGGTTACAGTAAAGTAGTTTAGTCAAAATATGAATGGGGTATACAAATTAACTCAAATGAATCTGATTGGACCTTAGGTGCTGACTCCGTGGTGCTCCAGGGCTGGAGCACCCATGGAGAAAAATTAGTGGATGCTTAGCACCCACTAGCAGCCAAGCTCCTGTCTCTCTTCCCCCCACCCCGACTCCTGCCAGCTGGTGACCTCGCTGATCAACTCCTCCCCTTCCCTCCCAGTGCCTCCTGCATGCCATGGAACAGCTGTTCTGCAGCATGCAGGAGGTGCTGGGAGGAAGGTGGAAGAGTGGGGATGGGGTGCACACAGGGGAGGGGGAAGAAAGAGGTGGGGCAGTGGTGGGACATGGGAGGGGCTAGGAAGAAGCGAGGTGGGGGTGGGGCTTTGGGGGAAGGGGTGGAGTGGGGATGGAGCCTGTGGCTGAGCACAGGTTGAGCACCCTCCGGGGAAAATTAGAAGCTGGCGCCTGTGGATTGAACTCTGGTAGATGAACAGAGAGCGGTAGACCTATGAGTCATCAGCATACAGAGGTAGTTGAATTTTTACTTTTGGAGGCGATTACCTAGAGGAAGTACAGAAGGAGAAGAGAAGGGAACCAAGGACAAGACCCGTGAAACACCTACAGAAAGCTGGATGGGGAATAAGGAAGATCCTCCAAAGTACACACTGCCGGAGCAATTGGTGTGAGAGGAGGAGAACCAAGGAAGGACAGAGTCACAGAACCCAAGAGAGGACAAGAGTTCAAGGAAAGCATGGTTGATGGTGTCAAGGGCGGTTGACATATCAAGGCAGATGAAGATTGAGGTCTGGTTCTGAGCTTTGGCTAGGAAGAGGTCATTAGAGACTTTGGCAAGAGCAGTTGCAGTGGAATGCAAGAGACAGAAGCTAGATTGGAGACAGTTTAGGATGGAATTGGAGGAGAGGAGCTCCAGACAGCAATTGTTGAAAGCATATTCAATAGGCTTAGAAATGAAAGCGAGATGAAGCAGTAGCGGAAGAGGCAAGCAGGGGGTCAAGTATGTTTTTGGTTTTTTTAAGATGGGAGAGACTAAAGCACGCTTCTATTGTTAAGGGAAAGTGCTAGAGAAGAGTGAGAAGCTGAGGAGAAGAGTAAGGGAAGAGATGAGTGGGCATGAGGGACAATGGGATGGGATAAGTAGAGGAATTAGAGGAGGAGTAAGAGGAGAAACTACTGGGTATGTGATAGAGAGGAGGAGAACATTTTAAGTGGGGGGTAGGAGAACGGAAGGATCATGTCATATTTCATCAATTTTCTCTTGGAAAAAAATCAGTGAGATCCTGTGCTGCGCGAGACGTAGAGGCAGAAAGAGGGGAGGGTTTGAGGAGTGAGTCAATGAGTTTAAAAGGCAGCTGGGATTGTGGGGGTGGGATTCAGTTACATTAGAGTAGCATTGCTCAGGTAGCAAGTTGGCAGCATGTAGTGAAGGAAATCAGCCTGGTCACAGAATTTCTGCAAGGGCATGGTTTCAAAAAATTGGGGTGGGGAACGGTGTGTCAGCACATAGAACATTGTATGTGATTATCTGCAAAGTCGGCGGGGAAGTGGAGACAAAATGGAGCATACAGGCCTCTGAAAAGTCTGAGGGGGGAGGCGAATCATGATCTGGATGGGGCAACAGCTCCCTTGTCCTATAGCAAATGACATCCTTGGATTTCTGCCAGAGATGCTTCACTGCATGAGAGCAGGAGCAGAGAAAGCAGATGGTGGGTGATCCAGGAGTGGGGGGTGCCAGAGCAGACCGGGATGGGATAGAGGGACACGAGGAGGAGAATGAAGCATGGAGACAATCAATAACCACATCACTGGAAGAAAGGGAAGGGAGGAGAAGGTTGAGAGCAGATGAAATGACTAGTCAGAACTGATGGACTGGAAGTCACAGGTAGGGGATGGGGGGAGGGAGCAAATTAAAGAGACAAGCTGATGGCTGGAGAGGGGGGAACACAGCAATAGAAAGAGAACCGTGAAAGGAGGGACATTCTGTATTAGTGGGGAAACACTTACTTATGTGGAAGGCTTGGAGGTTTTTTAAATGATGTCTATATGGGGATGCTCAGAGTTTGGACACCCACACACACACTTTTTTAAACCCCAAAGAATGACACTGCATCCAATACTCCGAAGTGGGGCCAGAAGGACTATATAAACATTATCGGACTTCAAAATAATCTGCAAGGGTTTGTTTTCAAAGTCAGCTGAATCTTAGTGTCAGGTTCTTAGGGGCTAGTTGTGCAGGGTGCTGAACAGAGCATCTTCATAGGGGTGCTAAGCACCCTCCACTCTTACTGACACCAGTGGGACTAGAAGATATTTAGCAGCCCTCTGAAAGCGCAAAGCATCTTGCAGAATCAGGTCCTTACTGCCCAGAAAAACCAGATTAGCAATACTGCAGCAAATATCATTTTAACTTCATGTCTGTAGTGCAGTCCCTCCTTCACCCCAGCTCTGGGTTTCCCAAGGCATAGATACTCCCCCATCCTGCTTCACAGTCTCCATAGATCATTGTTAGAGAACAGAGTCTGGCACCTGGCATGATGGAAATGCACCTTTTTTGCTTATAAAAATCATTAACTGTTGTGGGTAAACATACTCAGCAGGGTTCAAAATAGTGAATAGGATATTAGACTTCCATTATGATAGGTCTAGAGTATAATTAATCAATTCTATTTTGCATTTCCTATTGCATCTTCAGTCAAAGTACAGTATCTGCAAGTACTTTACAATGATTAATGAATTAAGCCTCCCAGCAGCCGCGTGAGGATAGCTATAAGGATAAGATAAGCCATTCTTATCTTACAGGTGTGCAAACTGAGGCATAGAAGAGGCTAAGCAACTGGTCACAGTTAAAATGAAATGTTGCAGACCTGGGAACAGAAGCCAGATGTACCACCTGCTAATGCTATGCTTTGAGCACAAAACGATGGTCCCTCTCATCCATGATGCCAGTATAATGTATCTTCTCTCCAGGAATGGTGCATTTGGTTTTGCCCACCACATCCAAACAAAAAAGGCAGAGAAGGAACAAAAGATCCAGGGAAAGGCACCCAAAATAATTAGAGTCTTGTAGGGAGCTTCCATATGAACAGGCTTGAAAAGAGAGAAAGAGGGGCTAAGCTGGAGATATTATATACTAAATAGCAATGGATAACACATGACAGACAGCAAGATTATAGGGTGTTCTAATGAGGCAGATATCAGTGTCAGCTTGTTAGAAACAGGATCTTGGCATCAGGAAACCTGGGTTCTATCCCTGGCTCTATCACTGATTTTCTGTGTGCACTTGGACAAGCCTTTTAACCCTTAGTTTTCCCATCTGTAAAATGGGGCTAATAATACCCAAGTTTGTAAAACACCCTGAGAGCCCCAGGTGAACAGCAATAAAAAGAGAGCAACGTAATATTTTATTTTTTACCTTTCATTTTTTGTTCCTACATGGCCATTCCTCTGTATCCCCGTTCTCTGACCCACCGTAGCAGCACAATGAATAATGCAGTATCTAACCAGAGGAAGTACTAAGTGGGCACATCAGAGACCTGACAAACAAAAAGGAAAATAAGTTTCAAATGGCCACAATAGTCCTCTTGGTTATTTAGACAAGCAGCTCCAGTATTTATTTTTTTAAACTGTCCAGGTCTCCTTTAAGGATGTTTTTGACACTGTGGAATTCTTCTTCCACTCTACATCCACACCCCACCTAGCAAGGCAATTTATTTAACAAAACTTACTTTATGGAGGGTTGTATGGCTATTAGAGCTACGGATATGAACATTGATAAGGATGATGCTGATCAACCCAATTTAGCAGAAACTGAAATATAGTTACAATCTGATGGCTACTTGGGGGTTTAAGCAGAATGTGTTGGTGCTCTTACTCCAGGTCATAGGGGACGAACAAACCCATCACTGCTGGCACTCTCAGTAAAGATGCCAAGGACTCGATGGGCCATAGAGACTGAAGTATCTGCAGTGGTGATCCCTTCAGAATAGTGTCCAAGCACATTGGCAGGGCACTGTGGAGGAGCATGAAATGCTACCGTCTCTGCTATACCCAGTTTGTGAATAGAGGACCTTGGCCCCCCAGGCTTGCAAACTGGGTTAATTCATGACTCCAGTTTCACACAAAAACTAATTTAAATGAAAGAAAAACCCTGGTTTGCTTCATCGTTGAGGTTTTCTCTTGCTAGCTACAGAGCTGTCAGAGATGCCTTTGGGGTGACAGTCGCTTTGTAAATGCAGTTTGCTGTAGAGCTGCGCGAACCCTGCAGGGCTCAGTGAACGATAGTATTTCTGACATGAACTCTGCAGTTCAGTTCCCACGTACCTGGTCACAAGTCCTATTAGCTTAGAAGTTCAAGTTCACTTAACTCAATCCTTCAACATCCCCTTCTCCTTCAATCCCCAACCATTCCCCCCAGTTGCCTTCTTTCCCAGCATGCTGGGAAATGGCCTTATTACAGGAGAGGCCCAGTAGTGCCTTTCTCCCTTCTGCTGCTTCTTGGGTGACTGCTCGCGAACACATGCTTTCTGCCTCTCTGCATCCTGTATCTGACCAAGGTAAATCACAAGGGCCTTTTGAGGGAACAGGAAGTGACTTGAAATGCTTTGCTGCATCTAGCCTTGCGCTAAAAGGCAGGGGAATGCAGCACCCCCATGAAGTTCAGTCCGATAGCTAGAGAACCTTCAGGGGACTCCTACTAACCACATGTGAGGAAATCTATCTCCATAATTCCCAGTGCATGGTTTCTAGGGAACCCCTAAGAATTGCCTAGCTGCCATGTTATGCTTATGTTTCTTGGGCTTATTGCGAGGTTTACCTCTGCCCTTTGTATATGTAGGGGTCAAGCTGCTTCTCAGTGCCACTGAAGACCATTGGGAGAGAAATAGATAAGAGGCAGTAGGAATGGGGAGGAGGCAACCTGGAGACACCCATGGTAAACAGGGAGGGTCCAAGGAAGTGGCAGGGAGAAGCAGTGATTGCTGGTGGGAGAGAGGCCAGCTGGCTGCCTGGGGGGAGGAAGTTTGTAAGTATAGATAGCTGCAGTATATTCAAGAATTACAAGCTAAAGTTACTCACATACACAAAACCCCCTCAAAGGCAGATTGTATAAAAACTGAGAGGGGGGAACCCAGGAAAGTCCAGAGATGCAAAATTAACTGAAAACCTGACCCCATTTCTGCTCTTCCATCCCAGATGCCATGAGAGCAAAAAGTTTCTTTTCCAGCTGCTGTGTCCAGCTTCTTTGCAGCTCTGGAGGCTGCTGATGCTTACTTGGGTTTCCCTGCCCTCTAGACACCATTCCCTTGTGTCTCATCTTTGACGGTGAGAAATCCCCAGGCTATTTTTCCATCTGTCTGCGCACAACATTCCTGACAAAAATTGTTCTACCTTACATCATGTGGCCTTTTGCAATAAAGCATCTTTTCCCACAGCCACAGACCTTGTCAATGTTCCCAAAGCCATCCAGAACCCAATATGTACTTAAGGTCCTACGCTCAATGCGTGGTACACATGTTGATGTGAATATGGAGTTTAAGAGCCGTCCCATTAGCTCCCATAATTATAAACTGCCTGAAACCCACAGTTGGGAAATCTAAGCTGAGGTTTGCAGCGCTGTGCATGGGAAAGAACAAGTAATAACTTGTCTCGATGAACAAGCTAGTTCAGCTATCATCTCCTATCAGACCAATTTCAGTACCACAAGTGTCTGCACTGACTTTAATGTTTGCTTTTATCCTGGTCATAGGATTTTAGCCCATATACTTCCTTTCCCCGCCCCAACACGCCCACATATACCTCATTCTGAAAGCCAGCATGCGTAAGAATTAAAATAAGTTAAAACCTTTAATTTACACTTTCTAAAGCATTCACATTTGAAAATACCCTAATTCTCTGGCACCCAAAAGTGCATTATATTATAATTTATCAACCAGCACATTTTTAATGATGTCAGACATTTGTCATAAAATCACCATTAAATTGTTATCTAATGGCTCCCAATAAATGTCAAAACTGACTTGCTGATGCATGTTTGAAATATATTAGGAGCCATTAAACAGAGATAAAATAGAAGTTTTACAAATAATATTTTGTCAGATTTGTTGCAGAACCACACAAAAAAAGCCAGCTGAAAGATTTAAGTCAGTTTGAAACTTTTTTCATTTTTGTTATTAAAAAACCCCCACAAGTTTGTGTGCAGCGTTTTCTTTAGGAGAATCCTACCATTTCTGTAGTCAGGTGTCCTTTCTTTCTTCTTAACAACGGCGTTATACTTTCATAGCATGTTTTACATGAGCGTTAAAGAGTCACTCTCATATAAAATACATTCTGACATGGATAACTGTGATTAACAATGTCAAATAACAGTGCACTGCCCATTGCCTTCTCTTGTAAAGGATCTCCAATTACTGGGCATACCAGGGGGACTTACTCACTACTGTAATGGAGCCACAGCGATCAGAGCATAGTGGCTTTTAACAACGCATAGGAATGCCACACTATGGTTTAGCACAGGAAGTGAAGAGTACAGAAAGCAGCTGATGTGTGGGCCTGAGTTAGGCAGGCAAAATATAATTGCCAAACTAGGGTGTAAATCCCATCTCTGCAACTCACCCCACATTGCTTGGAAGCCTGAAACAGCATGAGGCCCACCAAGGCCACTGCAGAAAATCTCAGCAGCTACTGCTGCATGGTCAGCTTTCTTCCACGGGGGCTCCTACTAGCACAGCTGGGAACAGGGTCATTACCTCCTGTGATTTCTCCAGGCAGCTGCAGCTCCTGCGCTTTGCCCTCTTGTTCTGCAGTTACCACCTGTGCTGCTGGACTGCCAGGAGCTGGTTAGCAGAGTGTGGGGATAGTCCTAGTCAGGCAGCCAGCTGGAGGGGCACAAAGACACATTCAGGGAGCAGGAGAATATATGTAGCAGAGATGCAAATTAATGGGGTGTGGAAGGGTAGGTGGATGGGTGGGGGCTGTGGCAGAGACACATGTTTGAGGGGGTCTGAAGCAGAGAGATACAGCTGATGACGGAGGTGCAGAGTGACACAGAGGGGATGCCACCAGGTGAATGGAATGGGCTATGCAGAACTCCTACAGTCAAATGGCCTCTTGACAGAGGAGGGAGGAACAAGCCCCCCTTGCTTGTTGATGTAGAACATGGCATTGTGTTGTCTGTGAGGACCGCCACACAACAACCATGCAACCGCTCTTGAAAGGCTTGACACGCAAGACGCACTGCCATCAGCTCCCGTACTTTGATATAGAGTGAGAGATCGGATGGGGCCCATAGACCTTGCGTCTGGATATCCCCGAGGTAGGCGCCCCATCCCAGGGCTGACGTGTCCATGACGAGGGACAAGGAGGGTTGAGGGCTGTGGAAGGGGATTCCTTTGCATACCACCCTTGGGTCTAGCCATCATTGGAGGGAGGCCAGGACCCCTTCCGGGACAGTGGCCACCAGGTTCAGGCTGTCTCGACCTGGGCGGTAGACAGATGCCAGCCAGGCCTGAAGCGGTCGGAGCCGAAGTCTGGTCACGTATATGCAAGAAGCCATATGATCCAGGAGACTCAGGCATGTTCTTGCCATCGAGGTTGGGAAGCTTTGAAGGCTCTGGATGAGGCCCGTCAGAGCGTGGGAACAAGCATCCGGCAGGAGGACTCGGGCATACATGGAATCTAGGACCGCCCCGATGAATTCTATTCTCTGGGTTGGTTCTAGAGTCAACTTCACCACATTGATGAGAAGATCTAATCGAGAAAACATGTCGGTGACCACTTGAATGTGGGATTGCACCTGTTCTTTGGTGCGACCTCGGATGAGCCAGTCATCGAGATACGGGTCTACTTGTATCCATCTGCGATGAAGGGAGGCTGCCACGACTGCCATACCTTTGGTGAACACCCGGGGGACCGTGGAAAGGCCGAACGGAAGGACCGTGAACTGGTAGTGTTCGCGGTTGATCACTAAGCGGAGGAAGCATCTGTGTGCCGGATGAATTGCTATGTGGAAATACACGTCCTTCATGTTGAAAGCGGCGTACCAGTCTCCATGATCCAGGGAAGGTATAATGGTGCCCAGTGAGACCACGCAGAACTTCAACTTTACCATTAATTTGTTGAGTCCGCGCAGGTCCAGGATAGGCCGAGGCCCGCCCTTTGCCTTGGGTATTAGGAAGTAACAGGAGTAAAATCCTTTGCCCCTTAGCTCCCTTGGAACCTCCTTGATTGCCCCCATGGATAGGAGCATTTGAACCTCCTGAATGAGGAGTTGCTCGTGAGAAGGGTCCCTGAAGAGGGACAGGGAGGGAGGGTGGGAGGGTGAGGAGAAAGAAAATTGGAGAGTCTATCCCCCTTCCACCGTGCGAAGAACCCAACAGTCCATGGTTATGTAACCCTTCTGCCCATCTAAGTTGGCAGCAACAAGGGCTGGGTTCTGTATCTAGGGGTTCCGTTTCAAGAACGCAATGCAAAACCGGCTCGAGCCCCCACCCAGTGACCTGGGACAATTACATACCACCCCCTGGGTGCCTCTAAGAGGCAATACTTCCCCTCTCGCAAGCACGGAGTCTGAGTGTAGCAGAAAATGTTTAATAACATGAGGTAAACGACATCAGCATTAAATTGGAAAAAACACCACAAACAGGGTTCATAACACAAACCATGAGCAAAAGACCCACCCCAGCAAATTGGGCCGTGTCCTTTCCCTTTGGTTCTTGAATCCAGCAACACAAATAATCACCCAGAGAACCCAAAGTCCAACACCCCCAAAGTCTCTTGGGTCCAGCAACCACCCAAAGTCCCAAAAGTCCAACAACCCCCAAAGTCTCTGTCCCTGGTCAGTGCAGCCCCAGAGTAAAAGGGGGGCACGCAGGGTGTTAAGGGGCACCTTACGTGATCCGAGGCCGACTGGCCGTCTCTCCGTGGGGTTCCACCGCAGCCTTCACCATGAGCTAGTCCACTTCCTGCCATCCCACGAACTGCTCTGCTCTACGAGCTGCTCCGCTCTGCTCACCGACCTGTGAGCCGCTCCAGCCGTCCCCGGAAATGGCTCCGCTCCGCTCACTGACCTGTGAGCCGCTCCAGCCGTCCCCGCAAACAGCTCCGCTCGCCGTTCCTTGGGCCGCTCCAACCGTCCCTGCAAGGCTCCGTGCCACTCGCTGCTCCTCCAGCCGTCCCCGCAAACTGATCCGCCAGCCGCTTAGCAATATAGCTTCAGGCTCCCCCACTAGTTAACACAGCACCCAGTGATCTGAGCTCTTAGTAACTTTAGCTCTTTTGTGATTTCAGCTCATAGTAGGGGAGCCCCAGTGCTGGTGCACCATTGGCCCAAAGTGAATTCAGCTCAGTAGCCTGTAACTAGACTCCTAATGGAATCAAAGTTAGCTCTGACATTCAACAGTGGAGAGAGAAGGTGGTGTAATTGGTGTTTCGGGCCCTCAAAGGGGGCCCATACCATCAGGTACAAATACCTGTCCCCATCCTCTCTCAATTCACTAGGTTTTGTAACCCATGCCCCTTGTCAAGCAAGTGCTACTTAGTTAATGGTGAGTCCTTCTGTCATACAACAGTTCCACTGGCCTTGATTCACAGAATCAGGGTAACAAAACTTTATTCTTCCTGCCCCAATATCAGAGAAACTGTGGATCCCACACCAGTCAAAGTAACCACTTTCAGTTGCTGTTGTCTCATGCCAGGCAGGTGGGTGTGCCTATGCAAACAAGATCAGCCCCTGGAGTTCTTTTCCACTCTCGCCATAATTCACCACCAGATGTCAGGGTAGAGCTCATCCTGACTCTGCTTACATCTATAAGGGACCAAACACAGTGGAAATGGGATAAACAATTCCGGAAGGGTGGAGTAGGATCCTGACTGAGGTCCGGTACATCGTCCTCGAGCATCCCTTCAAAAGTTTTGCTACGGTCCGCTGAGGGCTTGGAAGGGCCCTGGCCCTGGCCGGGTTGGTAGTTGGAGGGTTTCCTCCTGGCATTGCGCCCCCGCCTCCTATATAAGTCCTGCCTTGGCCGAGGAGTTGGATAGGAGCTTTGGGGCTGAGGCTTAAATGGCTTCTGCTGGGTAGCCGGTGTGTGCATCCCCAGCGATTGCATTATGGCCCTTGAGTCCTTGAGGCTCTTAAGCCTCGAGTCAGTTTTGTCTGAAAACAGGCCCTCTCCATCAAAGGGGAGATCCTGTAATGTTTGCTGAAGCTCCAGTGGTAAGCCGGAAGCTTGCAGCCAAGATATACGTCTCATTGCAATGTCTGAAGAGAGGGTCCGAGTGGCAGAGTCTGCGGTGTCCAATGAGGCCTGTAATGAGGTCCTCGCCACGTCTTGCCCTCTTCCACCAGGGTCCCAAACTCCTCTCTGGACTCTGAAGGAACCAGCTCCTTGAACTTTAACATAGAGTTCCAAGAGTTATAGTTGTATCGGCTCAGGAGCGCCTGCTGGTTTGCGATCTAGAGCTGAAGACCAGCTGAAGACCGCCCAAGAAGTAAACTTTGCGCCCAAATAAATCGAGGCGTTTGGCCTCTTTTGATTTGGGTGCCGGAGCTTGCTGACCATGGCGCTCCTTCTCATTCACCACCAGTGAACAGGGTTGTGGATGTGTGTACAGATATTTATATCCCTTGGAGGGGATGAAATACTTCCGCTCCACCCCTTCAGCAGTCGGAGGAATAGACATGGGCATTTGCCAGATTGTTCTGGCCGTGGTCTGAATAGTCCAGATGAGCGGTAGGGCCACCCTTGATGGAGCCTCTGCAGACAAAATGTCAACCACAGGGTCCTCCACCTATATAACTTTCTCCACTTGGAGGTTCATATTCCATGCCACCCTACGTAAGAGGTCCTGGTGGGCATGGAAGTCTATTGAGGGGGGACCCAAAATAGCAGTGCCTGCCACTGCCTCATCAGGTGAGGACGAGGAGGCCGCCACAGGAGGAAGAGGATCATCTAGGCCCTCTTGGTTAGCTGTGTCTCGGAGTCCTGAGCCCGCGATCTCAGCGTCCGGACCCGGAAGTGGGATTGGAGGAAGGTTTCCATGCCCCCCAGAGAAGGACGGCTGACGGTGGCCTCTGGCACCCGTGGCCCAGAGGGAGCTGAACAAGAAGCCCCTGATGGAGCACCCTGGGCCTGGTTGTATGCCCAGGGCGTCCAAAAGGGCCATTGAGTAGACCCTTGGACTGGACCTTGTCCCTGCGCCTGCCAATGAGCAGCCCCTGAGTTCAGACGCCTGTGGCGGCGGTCGGATAGATGTGACCCCGCGTCTGACTCCGTTGAATGAGAGGCGGAGCGCGATGGCCATGGTGGTGCTGAGCAGGTCTGCACCGAGTTGCGTCGACGCGATGGAGATCGATACCGCAAAGATGGAGAGCGATGCCGCAATGGGGAATGGTGCCATGACCTAGATCGGTGCCGGGGTCTGGACCGGTGCCGAGATCTGGAAACTAGTCCTCGACGGTGATCATCATCAGGAATGTCGTCTGGACCGAGATCTGCTCCTGGATGGTGACTGGCGTACAGAATGGTGCCAAGAATGGTGCTGGGAGTCTGATCTGTGCTGCGAGTACAACCGGCACTGCGAAGGAGAGCGGTGCCAGGACTGCGAGTGACGTCGGGACTGCGAGCAACGTTGGGACCGGGAACGGTGCCGAGAGCGGGAACGGTGCCGTGGCTCAACCGACAGTGCCAGGTGGATAAGGGCCAACTTGCCCCGGGATGGGACCACACAAGCAGGAACCAGTGCCTTTGTCTGCTGAGGGGATGCCGACGCTGTCATAGCAATCAGATCCCTTGCAGCCGCAAATGTGTCCAGAGTCGATGGCAACTGGACTTCAACCACACTATGCGTCGGGGAGTCCAGATGCACCAGACTCAACGGCTCCACTCTCAGTGCTGGAGTCAACGGTGCTGAAGTTGGCACTTGTGCCCCTGGTCACTCCTCTAAGGGACATGGCGCCGAGGACGGGTCCAGGGAGGCTGGCGTCTGCTGCGGTGGGCCAGCCTTTTCCGGTCTATGGTGCAGCTTCTGACCAGGTGAGTGGGAGCGGTGCCGGACCAATGATGTCGGCTGCGGTGCTGGGGAATGCCGGTGCCATGGGTCCCTATCAGAGTCCAACCTCGGTGCAGTTCCTACTGTTGCCGCCGGGGCGCTGCGCATCGAAGCGCTCGGTGCCGGAGGTTGAGGGCTAAGAGCCGCCTCCATAAGGAGCTGTTGCAAATGAAAGTTCAGCTCCTTTTTAGTCCAGGGCCAAAAACCTTTGCAGATCCTGCACTTCTCGGTCTGATGAGATTCCCCCAGACACTTTAGGCAAGAGTCATGGGGGGTCGCCCGTTGGCATGGGCTTGGAGCAGGACGCGCAGGGTTTAAAGCCTTGGACATGAGCCCAAGCTACCGGCGGGGAGGAGGGAAGATCTCTGCCAACCCGCTAAATAGAACTATTTACACTATGACTATATAACTATAACTATTAAACTATTAACACTGTTAAGAGGAAAAATGCTGGGGAGAGTGGAGAGCAGCAAAGCCGAGCTCCACAGTTCCAACAACCGTCATGGGCAGTAAATAGGAACTGAGGGGGCACTCGGTTGGCCAGGGTATATATCCAGTGCCATGAAGGCGCCACTCCAGGGGGCTCCACAGCCGACCCACCGGGTGTTGCTAGGATAAAAGTTCTCCGACGGCCGTGCACGCGTCGGAATCGACATGAGCAAGCACTCGAAGAAGAACCTACAACTAACTGAAAGGGAAAAGTGCCACCTCCATACTTAACTCTCAAACACCACTTTCCCTGCTGCCCTTCAATTTATCATGGTCTCCAGTCCACTTACTAACCAAACCTGGCCTTGCTTAGCTCGTGAGAACTGATATGATCACATCCCAAGCTGTGCCTGGAGGTGACGTCCATGCCCATCTTTGGGTTCTGACTCAAAACACTTTGTAGAGGCTGATGTGCACGGTAGTCTGGATGATGTTCTTGGAAGAAGGAGATTGCCTGTGTGCTCTTTGTGACCACCTCTGTTCCAGGGCTGGTATATATAGTATAAAATAAAAAAGTTGCACTAAGAATATACCCAACCACCATGTCACTGATTTCTCCTACAACAGGTACTCCTGGGGGAATTCTGCGCCACTGCGTATATGCAGAATTCATTTCCACCCCAGATTTCTTTGCTTCACCACAAAAAAAATGACTCTCTGATGGGGAAGCAAAGGAAAGCTGCAAGAGCAGTCACGCGCCCCTCCCCAGCAGAGTGGGTGCATCGTTTCAGATGCCTGGAGCAGCTGGCAGAGAGATAAATCACTGCAGAGGGCAGGGGGCTGAGGGCGCCCTGCTGGGGGCTCCTACCCTGTGCCAGGCTCAGCTGCCAGTCCTGGTGGAGCTGGGGAGGACAGGGCATCCTGTTACCCTGCAAGGAGTGGCTGGGGCTGGGGACACGGCTGGGTCAGACCTACTCCCAGAAAACTCCCCCAGCTGCAAGAAGCTCCGCACCCCCTTTCCTGCTCCCATTGCTCCTCAGCTGTAGTGGGAAGGGTCATTGTACAGAGAGCTGCTCCCTTGTCCACCCAACCCCTGTGCATCCAGTTCCCCCCATACTCAGACCCCCATGCTGAGCCTCACCCCCCACACCCAGACCACCACCACCGAAGCCCCCAACCCTGAACCTCCACCCCACTGAGCCTCATTCCCTGCATCCAGTGCTTCCCTGCACCCAGACTCCCCCACTGAACCCCACCTCCCTGCATCCGGACCCCCACCCCTGCACCCAGACCATTCCCCACTGAGCCAACCAGACCCTCACCCCACCAAGCCACACTCCCCCAGCACCTGGATCCTCCTGCTGAGCCCCCCACACTCAGACCCCCCTTGCCAAGACCCATTCTCCCACACCTAGACTTCCCCTGCTGAGCCCCAACCACCTTCACCTGGACCCCCCTGCAGAGTCCCATTCCCCCTGCACCCAGAACCCCCCAACAAGCTCATGTGCATCCACACCCAGACCTCCCACAGAGCCACCCGCACTCAAATTGCCCCACACAGAACCCTCTCACCCCACACCTGGATTCCCCAACACTAAGCCCCTCCACACTTGGACCTAGCTGGGCTGAGCCTGCACGCCCCATACCTGGATTGGGGACCAGGACTGGGCATGCCTTCGAGAGTGTCCTGCTCGCTTGCTATCTTGGTGCACCTGGCAAGGTGAGGCGGGCCCCGAGGATGTTTCTGGGGCAGGCCTGGCCCTTGCGCTGTGTCAGGGTCAGGTGCAGTCTCACTGCCAAGTCCCGGCCTGGGGTGAAGCTGCAGGATGATCTCCGGCCTCTGTACAATCAGTGGCCTGTGCTCCCCACTGCCATGCTGGAGCTTCCACATTTATTTATTGACAAATAAAATATGCAGAATTTTAAAATATTGTGTGCTGAATTTTTATTTTTTTTGGCACAGAATTCCCTCAGGAGTAAACAGAATGCCATCCTGCAAGGTCCCAACACCTGCTATTGCCTGCAAGGGGGTGACAACATAAAACACTAATTTCTATAAACATGAATAAAATCATAGTATTTACTGTTCACACACCTGCACCTAGTTCATGCAAAGCTTGGAAATGGTTACATAAAAATACCAGAAATTAAATCTAATTTACTGCATACTGTAGCCTTTCAGTTTTAGGTTTCCTTAAAAGAAAAGTCCCTTTTTCTCTCTGTTTTTAATTTTATAACATACAAAAGGCAAGGAAGTAGGTATGTGAATGTTAATTGTCACAGGGCTTAGACCAACACAGTAGGAATTATCTCGCAGAGGATGTACAACCCAGTAGGGAAAGTACATTCTAATGTAGTTAGGAAAGTGAACAACAAACCATTTAATTACACACGTAGGTATTAGCGACCAATAATAGAACCATTGTGTCAGTCCACAAATATGTTATTATGCTCCACCTTCCTTCGTATTTGTTTCTTAGAGTACTATGGCTACTTTCCTCTCTCTTTTATGTATCCTAGAATTATTCTTGAAACAGAATAACAAGAGAAACATTTTTGTTAAAGTTAACCCTGCAATTCCTCCCCCTTTTAAGAGAACCTGTATATATTGGTAGATTAGTGTATTTGCATATTAGAAGGGATCAAGTAAACGTGTAACATATGTTGTAAACAGAACTAATGTCTAAACATACATGAAAACCTGGGCTAACGGGTCCTGCCAAAATATTTTAACCATCTGTTTTTGCTTAGCTGTTTTTGAGCAAATTATGTTTATCATGTTAATTTATTTTACTGTCAACACCACCAAATGACACAGTTGCCGCTAAACAACATCATTATATATCACATTCTGGCATAATACCAGCAGGTTTTTTTTAATGCGACTGGAATAAATGCATATTAAAATGTCAATTTGTTTAAAATCTAGTTCAGGGTGGTAAATACATCTGCACAGATTTGCGGCATTCCAGCATACACTGTTTGCAAAGAGACTGTTAAGGATAAGGCAGCATGACAGTACTTGGAGAAGGCAAGAGAAATATGCTCTAGTACAGAATTCCTTTCACGGGTCATGTATCAGTCTCCCAAGTTAATTCAATTGGGAGGGACTGTTTGTTTCAGCTTTGTTTTTGTGAGTTTATTGTTTGGTTTCTTTAAAGTAATTTGAAAAATAACCATGATGAGTCTTTCCTTCAGTGTGACCTGAGGGGCTCTACTCCATTAGAGGAAAACTGAAAATCAAGATTAAAAAGTTGACCCTCACCCTAATTCTGTGCATAATGCACGTGATCACGTCTCACTCCAACTACAACAACCTGCTCCTTTCTCAGAACTAGCAGGTCTTCCTTTTGCTCAGATGAAGCAGGCTTTTGGTTTTGGTGATGAAGGTACCAGGCTCGAGTCCCGATGATGACCTTGGTGCCAGTGTGTAGAGGCCACATAATAAGTTCACATACAACATCCAGGACTCTCCCTTTAACACCATGGCATTTTTTGTCTTCCAGATGCGGGTCTATGGCAAGGGCAGAAGTTTCAGGAGCCCAAAGTATCTAGTACACATTCCCATGGGGGGTTCCAGAGCACCAACTGCTCGTCTCATCCTCCACCCAACAGCCACACCAAAGGACTGATGTGCACTGCCAAATGTGCCCTTAAGCCTCTACAGAAGAGTTGTGGCCTGCTGCCATATTGCTGTGGGAGGTGTGTGGTGTGGAGGAGATGTGGGCGGGGGAAGGGGGGGAAGGAAGAGTATTGCAGTACCTACATTGTCCAATCAAAAAGCCTGAGAACTAATTTGCATACTGGTTGCTAATCCACTCATTTTTTTGCCTCTTCCCCTTTCCCCCTTGTTACATTTCCTCCCCACCATCCTGGAGCAAATCCTGTGCTAGAAAAGATTCCCAGCTGGAAGCTCTAGCGAAAGAGAGACTGTTAATGGCTCCCACAAAAGCAAAACACCCCCGCTGTGCAGTTCTGTCACTATCCACTAATGCTGCATCCATCCCCTTAGCAAAATCATTCATTGTCCCATTGCCAAAAACCACTCAATGCTCCCTTCCTTCCTATCTCCCTGCCAACAATCCCCCCTTCAAGCTGTTTCTCCCCCCCAATCAACTTTACCTGCAAATAACTTTCCCCCTCCATCCAAACGTCAGTCCCTCTCTCCTCTGACACAATGCATTTGCCTCCCCAGATGAGTTCCTCCCTCCAGTACCTTATTGGGGCTGGCTCAGGCTCATTTTCATTGGCCCCGCTCCCCTTCAGAGCTGCCTCAACATGGGTTGTCCTCCTTCTGTGAGTGCTGCTTCCTACCAGAGAGCTAGGAGATGCCTGCTGGGGGGCAGATCTAGTCCCGCGTGGTCCCTCTGCTCCCAGCTCCACAATGAGGCAGGAGGAGCAGACGCTGGGAGTCAAGAAGCCCCTTGCAGGGCAGGAGGCAAGGAGTGGGCCCACTAGCTGTCATGCCACATTGTGCCTCTTGTCTGCTCTGGCAGATGATGTCGGAGCAGCTCAGAGCCCAGCACACCTGGAAGGAGATTTTAAAACATTCCAGCAGGCAGCCAGAAATGCTGAAGAGGGAAAAGCCAGAACCTCTGGCCAAAAATCAGGTCCCAGGCAGGTTTTGTCTCACCCAAACACTTCCCACCTCTGAAAGGGCAGAAACTCACACTCCTTTCCCACATACCTGCTTAGTCCTTGCTCAGGCACAACTCCTCATTAACATCAAACTAGTAGAAATACAGTAAAAGATTCAAACATATGAATTAAAGAACTGCCTGTGATGTCTTTATATAGCCCCCCTACTCTCCAATAAGAGTTGCCTACGTGCGGACTGGGCAAAAACGTGAGTTAGGACTTCAGAATTTGGTCCTTACTGAAGAACTTAAATGAAGTAAGATAAAGGTGAGTCAAGTGGAAAAAACTGGAAAGGGGCCATGAAACAAAAGCATGACAAGTGATTTCTGCCAACCCATATGGCCCCACTCCAATGTGAAGTAATCACTAGTAGTACTTGTATTGCATCAGACGTTGGTTGTACTTTATCAGTTGCTTCCTTTCTTACAGTGTATCCGTAGTTCAATGGACCATATTTATACATGATGTAGTTACTATATGGTACATACCAGGGTGCAGTATACTAAGGCCACAATCCTGGCAAAATTTATGCACGTGCTTAACTTTAGGCATATGCGTAGTCCCATGGGATTATCTGTGTGTATACCGTTAAGCATTGTATACGGGTTTTCAGGCTCACAGCCTAAGAGCACAGTGTCTTCAGTGATGACCTGTCTAGAGTTGAGGAATCTCAAAATAGCAGCACACTGCCTCTAATAGTTAATCGATGAAGAGGCAACATTAAGTAAATACAGAATAATTTCCTAAGAAATAAACAGCAAGCGCTCTGGGCAAGATGTTATTTAATAAAAGGAACAGGGTTCCTTTTTGTAAACATGAGTCATTTCAAAAGGTCTAATGAAGAGATATTGCACATACAAATATCTCGTGATCCCTCCCTGACCATAAGTCATGCTGCATTTGTTTAAACTGCTTTCTCCAACATAACAAGGACTGTTCACGGCGAATTGTAAGGACATCATTGTTTTCTTGTCGTATCAGACTTTGTCAGCGTGCTAATAGCTGAGAGGCAATGCAAAATTGTGTCTGGGTTTTTCCCCGCTCTCTAAATTCTAGTTGTGTAGAGAGGAATGTTATACGGTTTATATTTCAGAAGTTTAAGTCCTGAGAAAATAAACCAGAGTCCAACTACTTGTCCAGCACACAAAAGACGTTCCATAAAATGTATGGGCTGATTTCACGCATATGGCTGTTCATTTTACAAAGGGATGATTAAGATGGTCATGGTATTGTTGGCTTCCAGTCCAAAAATGCCTCAGCTGTTCTGGATTAATTTAAAATCATAATGTACCTCTGCGTTTAAAAAAAAAAAAAAAGCCACCTAGCACTCCCCTGCTTTTGCAGGCAGTACTTTGAACCCACCGGTTTACCTTTGACACTGTCTCTACCATGGCGTATTAGACATTATTTACTTAAGCAATCAATCTTTTCATCCTTTTTAGTTGACTTTCATCTCACTCTGCATTTTCAGCTGGCAGACTTGCTAAAAACGCAGAGCTATCTTTGGCAATAGGAAGGTTTTCATTGTAGTTGTTTTTTTTTCTTTTTCTTTGATTTTTCGAGATTATAAGAAACTCTCCTTATAAGAAACATGGGCCTTCCACATTTCAGCTTTCCCTATACAATGCACCTGGGGCTCCTTATGTACTTTCAGATGGATAATTTATTGATGAGAAGTGTTGTTAGGATGAGCTGGACTGCAATGTGAAACCACTCTTCCTCTAAACTGAAACTTTAACACCTGTAGTCCCACCCTAAACTGGTGTTTCTGACTCCCTTGAAAAAACAGTTTGTCCTTTGTGCAGAGGGAGAGATTTTACTGTATGATTTTGGGTGGAGTAGCTTTGCAGCGTATTATTCTAAACACAACCAGTCCCCATCCCATAGGATGGTGAGTACAATGGGACTGATTATATAGATGTACTGATAAAGTACAACCAACGTTTGATGTAATACAAGTACAAAGTCTCTTCCCATTTTAATCTGATTGGGTCACCTTGGTCTCCTTCAATTACATTTTATCTGTTTCAGAATGTGTCTTTACACTGTACCTCGGTGATGTCCCCTCCCCCCCATCTCTCTCCCGGCACTTGGTTTATCCCTTCACCATCAAAAGAAAAGGTATTTATTGCTTTATTCACATAAAGTGATTATCATGTGTCAGAAATAAACTGCTGGTTCCTATGTAATCGTAGATTACTTTGCAGAACACAGGCTCAGAACAAGAAAGGTAAACATCTGCATCAGAACAAAATGTTGCAATCTCTCTCTCTTTCTTTTTTTTTAAATCTAAGTATCTTCCTCCAACTGCAGCTGATTTCCTGTGTAAACTAAAACCATGTGATATTCCATAAATGCTTCCAGCTCTAAATGACAGGAAATGAAAACCATCATGGAAAAGGAAAGCTTCGGAATAAATTCCCAGATCAGATATCATTACAGCTACGTTTCAGTCTGATTACAATGTGAATGTTCGCTAACATAGCTATTACTAATGAAAGTGGCTGATAGCAGCTGATAGAACACAGTGTCACACTGGTACGGTACACTGCCAGTGTTCCCCTGCTGCAGTACGGGGGCATGGTCCACACCCATGGCAATGTTTACAGTAGGCCGTAGCTTAAATCATGAACTGAGACAATAAAAGGAAATATTTTTATGAAGTGGCTGGTGGAGGTCAGGTTCTGATCTTTCAACTGCATTAAATTGGGTGTGCCATTACATACATATTGATGATATGCAAATAGTATGAGCTCTCTCACATATACACACACACATACTCGTACTATGTTACCATCCAGGACTTTATGGCCATGCTGTTCTTTAAAGTTTAGTAATATTTATTTTGGAAGAAGAAGCTAGAGCAATGCAAGTGTAACTTGGATTCGGCAGTGGCATAGACCTGACATAGGTCATTGATGGAGAAATGGTTGAGATGACTCTACTCTACACTGATCGTGGGCTGCATTATCGATCCCCATGACTGTTGCAACACCGCCTAATCTAGAACAGTCCTTGGGCTGCTCTAAACTAGGGCAGGGATATGGCCATGCACAAAGCAGTACCACACTCAGGGGAGGCAATGGAAAGCTTGAAGCCACCTTTATAAGCTACCTCTCACTTGCATTTTGACTGCAGTCAATGCCCCCCCCTTACATTTTTCCATGGGGGGGCATTTTGATAGTGGCCCCCCAACAATCCATCGTATCTTGAATTTTTCACAGAATTAATACTGACTATTTTACAAGTGGATTCCAAATAATTTGACCCTCTTACTGACAAGCCAGGTACTGGCCAAGGTGAAATTTATGTAATTTTATTCCAGGGTTCTCTCCACAGATTACTACTGGAGAGGTATTTTCACTCAGGTTTCAAGTCCACTCTGTAGAATCACCACATATTTACTGTGAACAAGAGTTATATACGTCTGAGCCACTGACCCCTCCAGGCCTTGATTCAGCAAAGCACTTAGGCATATACTCATAGGATTTGCTAATTGATATCCTACGATTTTATTAATATTCCCCGAGAAAGTCAGAACTGTTTTTCCTGTCCTCTCTAAAGCATTGTAGTGGAATAGCCATCATACTGAAAAGTAACTTAATCAAAGCACACATTTTAAAAAGGTCAGTTCCACCCCATACTGATAATGAGAGTGTTCTCCATCTATCCATACCCAATTTCAAAGCCCGCAGGAGTGATGCACCATTCCTACTACCCAAATCATTCCAATTGACTTTTTCACCTCTTTTATCCCACATCACTATTATTTCCTTAGTCATAAAGTTTTCAGGGCGCGCTCTTCAGATGTATGGATATTTATTCTAAGCTGATCCCATCCTTTGAATTCTGAAAACAGCTCTAACATTTCTGGCATTGAGTGTTCTGGATCCCTCAATGTCAATAATACATCATCTACATATAGGTTTGCCTTGATTTCTACCTTATTGCCAGAACAAGACAGAGCCTCAGCTGGCGTAAATTGTCCTAGCTCCTTTGAAGTCAATAGAGCACAGGATCTGGCCCAATACCTTTTATATTTTGGTCTTGCTGAATCTCTCTGGCCAGAGGCTCCACTGCCGGAACAATCATTAATGTGGGAAGCTTTGCTTTGTTCTCCTCCCAAAAGAAATTTCTACGTTGGAAGGTCATTTGTTATTCCTCAAGTTGTTAGATCACTGTATGGAATCTTAATCCATTTAATACATCCCTGCCTGGTATCATCTGTGTCTAGTGTTTGTCCTTAACGATCACATTCAATCACCACAAAGGCTTTCTCTGCACCCATTAATAGGGCCCTACCAAATTCATGGCCATGAAAAACATGTCATGGACTGTGAAATCTGGTCTCCCTCTGTGAAATCTTGTCTTTTGTGTGCTTTTACCCTACACAATAGAGATTTCATGGGAGAGACCAGAATTTCTCAAATTGGGGGTCCTGACCCAAAAGGGAGTTGCAGGGGGTGGTAGTCACAAGGTTATTTTAGGGAGATTGCACTATTGCCACCCTTACTTCTGCACTGCCTTCAGAACTGGGTGGCTGGAGAGCGGTGGCTGTTGGCTGGGGACCCAGCTCTGAAGGTGGCACCCCACCAGCAGCAGCACAGAAGTAAGGGTGGTAATACCATAGCATGCCACCCTTACTTCTGCGCTGCTGCCTTCAGAGCTGGGTGGCCAGAGAGTGGCGGCTGCTGACTGAGGACCCAGCTGTGCAGGCAGTAGCTCACATGTAAGAGTGGCAATACCATATCATGCCATCCTTTCTTCTGTGCTGCTGATGAGGGCTCTATCTTCAGAGCTGGGCTCCCAGCCAGCAGCCGGAGCTCTCCAACTGCGCAGCTCTGAAGGCAGTGCCGCCAGCAGCAGCGCAGAAGTGTAGCCGTACCGCAACCTCCCCCTACAATAACCTTGCAACCCCTCCTACCCAATTCCTTTTTGAGTCAGGAACCCCACAATTATAACCCCGTGAAATTTCAGATTTAAATAGCTGAAATAATGAAAATTACGATTTAAAAAAATCCTATAGCTGTGAAATTGACCAAAATGAACTGTGAATTTGGTAGGGCCCTACCCATCAAGAAGGCCCTGCTAGGTCTTGCATTGTCTTTATAAGAGGAATTCTATTTCCTGTATTCCTGGAGAGGACAGTTCATCACAAATTGCCCTTTTGCTCCTATCCAATCAGGTTTCCACGTACATATTGAGGGCACTTGGATTAAAGCTTACAGGAAACCCAGGCTTTAACTCCCCCAGGTCAGCTAGGGCTAGACTGCACTAGGTTAGCTGTCCTACTTTCTGTTGTTGAACTGAGGAGACTGTGGGAGGCGGAGGGGGAAGTAGAAGAAGGGGGAAAATTGCCTCAGATAGGATAGCGGGAGACCAAAGTGATCTCACTGAAACCTCTTTTGTATTATGCTTGAAAACTTTTGGTTAAAAATTCTTAATAGAGTCTAAAAGTAGGGAACCCTACCAAGATCAGCACACAGCTTTAAACCAAACAAATTAGTAGCGAAATGGCATTTTCACTCCAAAATAGCTCACAAATGAACACATTAGACCATGTCTTTGACAGAACAAAGGCACTTTAAAAGTGACCATTCTAATCTCACTTTAAAGAAAAAAATCTCTGATCACCTCACCTGCCACTTCCCTAGTTGCCAAGAAAAATTTGAGTATACACCAAAAATACTAAAAGAGGGTTGTGTTGCATTAAATTTATGTGCCACTAGAGACTAGGGTTGAATGTGCTGACTGAACTTTTTCTAATAACTTAGATGGGAAAAATCCATAGCGCAAATCACCTGACTTAGTTTGGCTTAACAAGAAGTATTTACTCAAAACAAAACAGAAAAATCCAGAGTGCTGATTATTTTCATTCTCACCCAAGAAGCAAAAAATGGCACACGTGCAGAATATGAGATTTTTCCGGCTGTAAAACATGTGAGAGGGAGAAAGAGATTGTGGATAATTCATTAGTTCACTCTGTTTCTTTTTCAGTCAAATTAAAAGATTTCTTCACTGGCTTACAAAAAGGGATTTCCCAGTGAAAATGAGCTAGGCTTAGAGGAACTGTATATCCATCAGTCAATGTAGTGCTTACATAAGGTATAAAAGTCCCACAGCACCTGAGACTGAAGACCTCTAGCTACAGAGTAAATGCAGCACAGGCAGGGATAGTGCAGGCTTTCCCCTATTGCTCCATCAACATGCCTCAGCCCTGACTTAGATCATTGTAGGGGGAAGTTTCCAAGTACTGCCAATTATGATGGGTTGCTTTTTGGTTTTGGTAATGTAGAAATGTGTCCCCTGGGAACCAGGATTATACCACCCACTCTTTTAACATAAGACACCAAAAAGCCATTAGATAAGTAGTATCAATTTTCAATCACTGCCAACCTGAGCTAGATTTGAACTAGCTGAAAGGTTAACATGAGCAATTTTTTAAAAAAATCATTACCATAACATTAGGAAAAAAGAAGCTGTGTTAACCTTTTTGGGATGCAGACATACTGCTGAGCATTAATTTGGCTGGCAGCTTGGAAAATGCTAGGATTCTAAGGGTTACAATCAGGATAGGGCAATTTCCCAAGAGAGCAAATAAAATCAGAGAGGTACATTTTTCTTCCCAGTTCCTGCCTGCTGTAACTCTGAACCCTTCATTAAAAATGTGATAAGCCGTGCAATATATTTTTCTGTATATTATGGCCTTTAATCTTTAATGTTAATGACAGAAATGTTACCATTAGCTAGCCTGTATTTTGCTCTACACTTTAGGCATACTTTTATAGCCACGTTTTCCTTTCAGGCAGATGGTAACCATTTCAGCCTGAATTCCTTTTTATATTAACAGAGAGATTTTGAAAAAATAAACTAGACTATAATATACTAAAATAGAATAACTTGGGGCATGTCAAATACATTTTTCTAGCCACGCATGCATTTAAACTTTACTGTTACTAGGTGTGTGCCTTGAAACTGTAGTCAATTTCATAAACATTGCTGACGAAAAGAAATTAAGTTAACCTCTATCGCTAAGGCACGCAGACTTGTACTTTCACCATGCACAGATTCTAGAAGAGAAATTATTGGCTGACCTACTGGAAAATACATGTATTTATAACGTAAGAGGAGTGTTTGAGAAAGGCTTGGTTCGGTGATTAGCTAATGGGGCGAGGTGCAAGGAACTCCTGAATTCTAATCCCAGTTCTGACTTTTCTCTGTGACCTTTGGTTATTCATTTAATCTTATTCCCACCATTTTTTCAGCTTTTACCTATAGCCCAGGGGTTTTGAGGGGTAATTAGTGGGCTGTGTCTGTAATTACAGGGCTAGCAAAGCATTGCTAGCTGCTACACTAGCTGCATCAGGAGGTCTGTGAAGGTAACCACCATCCCTCTCACGGGGGAGAGTAGTAAAGGAGACTGGAAATAATACTGACCAGCATGATCAGCAGGAGCTTAGCACACCTAACTATTGGCAAACTTTATGCAGGCATAACGGCAAAGGAGACTTTGAGGGAGGGACTTGAAGATCCACATATCATGGGCTCCATTCCTCCAGCTGCACGAAAGGAGGAGCAGGAGCAGTCACATGATGGTAGAGCTCAGTGTTAATGTGACGGGAAGGGTGAATCCCACATATGCACACCATCCAGTGATGCCAGCAGGGAGAGCTAATGTCATAGGTGTGTTCTGCTCATGCATGGCAACACTTTCTTTCCTCCATCTCTCCACCCATGGGCCCCAGCCTTGAGGGTGTGACAGTCACCGTGTCACTTTACTAATGTTTTTTCAGATTAAGCTGATCCACAGAAAAAATGCAAACTCAATTCCTCTCACTTTGAACCACAGGTTAATTCTGATGCCACTGGCTATACATTCATCCACCTGAAAATATCACTTCACGCAGCTACAGCCCTTCTCCAACCTCCACAGCTCCCTGGCGGGTCATTCTTACATACCTGGGCACAAGCTGAATTTGAGTCATGGTGTAATAAGGAGGAACAGAGCACAGCATTCCTGGGTGTTATGAATGAGAAGATAGTACGCCATGCCAAAGTCAAGCTGAAGAGGCAGGGTACACCCTTGAGACTTGTGAGCAACGCAAAGATAACTCAAAGCCAATCCTCCCTTATCTATCTGTGCATTTCTAGCAAGCTCATCACTGTAGTGTCTAGATGCCACTTATGCAACTAAGGGCATGGCTACACTTGTGAGTTAGAGCGCATTAAAGCAGCCCAGTGTGCTCTAACTCACAACGTGTTAACACTGGCAAGGCACGTAGAGCAGAGCGCTCCTGGCACTCCACCTCGGCAAGTGGAATAATGTTTGATGCGCCCCCGCTGGAGTGCTGCGGCGACAGTGTGGATGCCCTGGTCTGTTAATGCACTCTGATCAGCCTCCAGAAGTGTCCCACAATGCCTGTTCTAGCCACTCTGGTCATCAGTTTGATCTCTACTGCCCTGTCCTCAGGTGACCAACCGTCACGACCTGCCATTTCTACAAAGAGCTAGACACGATACTTGGGGGCGACCCCACCTCCACTCTGAGGACCACCATGGACACTTCAAAGCCCAGTTCAACAAGGCAGGAGGAGGAGGAGGAGGAGGAGCAGGAGCAAAGTGGGAGCGAGGGTGCTGAGGCAGCGGAAGAGATCCCTAGATGCATGCAGCCAGGAGCTGTTCTCAAGCCAGGAGGAAGATAGCCAGTTGTGGCGAAGGACAAATACCAGAGGAGATTCCCAGTAAGCAGCTTTTATTTTGGGAAGGAAGTTTTTCGGTGTGGGCTCTTGGGGCAGGGAGTGTTAGGGCTGCATGCATGCCTAGATGCGGAATAGGGCGTTGATGTGCTCTCTCACATTGTGGTAATCGGCCTCAGTGATCTCTTCAAAGGTCTCAGCCAGAACTTGGGCAATGCGCTTGCGCAGGTTTCTTGGGAGAGCCACTGTGGTCCTTGTTCCAGTCAGGCTAACATGTCCGCACCACTGTGCCATGAGGGACGGGGGGGGACCATTGCTGCACACAGGCAAGCAGCATATGGGCCAGGGCGGAAGCCACATTGTAGTAGAAGACCCTCCCTTGCTTCCCAGGTCACCCTCAGCAGTGAGATATCTTCCAGGACGAACTCCTGTGGAAAATGTGGGGACAGTGTTCAGTATAGGGGCCCCCTGCAGTTGTTGGCTCTCCCCAAGGCACAGAAACACAGAGGACAGTACAGCCATGAAACAGTCAGTCCCCCTTGACGTTGTGCTTACTCACCATTTTGGGGCTCCCAGGGGTTATGTGCGCTCGCTTTGGGATGGGCAAATTATGCTATTGTGTAGACTGTGCTTGCCCTCCTTAAGTGCAGGGGAATCCTTGCTCTGTCTGGTGTGAACAATGCTGCCTCTGTTAAGTGTTGCATTTTGCCTTTACAGATGCAACCTTGAGATCTCAGCCGTCCGTGTTATCACCGTCCGAGAGACTGCAAAGAATCAGGAAGAGGCCACGTAGAAGCAAAGAAGACATGCTGCATGAAGTAATGCAGCAGTCACTTAACGAGAATCTAAAAGTGCAGGAGTGGAGGGAGAGTGAAAGGAGGATCCGTCAGCAGAATGCGGATCGCCAGCACAGAAGAGCGGAGCTCCGGCAGCAAAGCACAGATCGGCTGATAAGCATCAAGGAGAACCAAGCAGACTCAATCCAGGCGCTCGTAGCCATGCAGGTGGAACACTACCGCGCCCCCCCCCCCCCGCAGCCCTTGTCCCAAAACTCTTTCCCTTGTCCCCCCATGTCACCTCCAACCCACTTTCCCCAACATCAGGGTTCTTATCGCCACCAGCTGCCTCCAACACCCGTAGCTTCACCACCCAGTCCTGAAAACTACGATCCATACCCACTGCACTCAACCCCCATCCTGAAGCGCAGCACTCATTGCACGGCACTCCAGACAGGAAGGCTGAGCATGATAACAGGACATACGCAAATCTGTGATTGTACCGTTCCCCACCCAACCCCATTGCCCTTTGTTTCCCAAGCAGTTGTGTTTCTTTTCAATAAATTAATTTTCAATAAATGGATTTTTGGCTTTGAAAACATTCTGTATTATTGCATAAAGTAAAAGATACCTTAGCCCAGGAAAGCAACAGGCGCTGCAAGTGAGCGTAGCAAACACAAGTTCCTACTAACACTGGAATCACTGCACTTCACTCCCGTGCAGGGCACCAGATATTACTGGTGGCTTTCATCCTCAAATTGCTCCCTCAAGGCATTCCTAATCCTTGCAGCCTCGCGCTGGGCCCCTCTAATAGCCCTGCTCTCTGGCTGTTCAAATTCAGCCTCCAGGTGTTGAACCTCCAAAGTCCATGCCTGAGTGAAGCTTTCACCCTTCCCTTTACAAATGTTATGGAGGGTACAGCACGCTGATATAACCGCAGGGATGCTGTCATCGGCCAGGTCCAGCTTCCCATACAGAGAGCACCAGCGGCCCTTTAAACGGCAAAAAGCACACTCCACAGTCATTCTGCACCGGCTCAGCCTGTTGTTGAACCACTCCTTGCTGTTGTCAAGGCTCCCTGTGTAGGGTTTCATGAACCACGGTATTAAAGGGTAAGCGGGGTCTCCAAGGATCACAATGGGCATTTCAACTTCCCTACGATGATCTTCTGGTCTGGGAAAAAAGTCCCGGCTTGCAGCTTCCTGAACAGGCCAGTGTTCCAAAAGATGCGTGCATCATGCACCTTTCTGGGCCAGCCTGCGTTAATGTCAATGAAACGCCCATGGTGATCCACAAGCGCCTGGAGAACCATAGAGAAATACCCCTTCTGATTAACTTACTCGGAGGCTAGGTGGGCTGGTGCCAGAATTGGAATATGCGTCCCATCTATCGCCCCTCCGCAGTTAGGGAAACCCATTTGTGCAAAGCCAGCCACAATGTCATGCATGTTACCCAGAGTCACAGTTCTTCTGAGCAGGATGCGATTAATGGCCCTGCAAACTTGCATCAACACGATTCCAACGGTCGACTTTCCCGCTCCATTCCCATAGACCGAAAGGGAAGACAGAGCTCACAGCACAAAAAACATTGAAAGATGGCGCCAAATGTGGACGGAAGCAGAGGGATTGCTGGGATGCATACCGATGCATTACGGGGTGTTAGGACAAGACCCAGAATGCCCCCCACCCCCTTCCCACAAGCCACAGAGCCAGAATGGGAAGAAGTGCTCTGTGGGATAGCTGCCCATAATGCACCACTCCCAATGCCGCTGCAAGTGCCGCAAATGTGGCCACGCCAGCGCGCTTGCAGCCGTCAGTGTGGACAGACTGCAGTGCTTTCCCTACTGCACTCTCCGAAGGCTGGTTTAATTCAAAGCGCTCTACATCTGCAAGTGTAGCCATGCCCTAAGTTTCACAATGAGTTGCCTAAAGCAGGATGCAAATCACTCTACACTGTCCCTTATTCAGCCATTGGCAGCGATCCTTCAGTAATTCATGGCCCTTCTGCTACTTTACTTCAGTGACAAGAAGGACTTTGCCTTTATTAAGCCAGCAAACAGAGGTAAGTCTCGCATCCTGCTCTGTACAACATAAGCAAGACTCAGGACTGGTCTGCACCAGGAAATTAGGTCAGTATAACTACCTCCCACAAGGGTATGAAAAATCCACACCCCTCAGCGACGCAGATAAACTGACCGAACCCCGGTATGGACAGAGGTAGGTCGACAGGAGAATTCTCCCATGGATCTATCTACCATCTGTTGGGGAGGTGGATTAAGTACGCCGACAGGAGAAGTCCTCCCATCAGCATAGCTAGCCCCTACACTGAAGTGCGGTAGCTGCGCTACTGCAGTGTTTTAAGTGTAGACAAGCCCTCAGGCTCATCTTGATCTCTTCCATCTTGAGAAAACTTCAGATGCTTTTCAAATTGATAGGCTTGAATCTCACTCTAAGGAAGGAAATAAAACACTGTGGAATTGGGGCTGTCGATTAATCACAATTAACTCACGCAATTAACGCAAAAAATTAATCGTGATTTAAAAAATTAATTGTGATCAATCGCAGTTTTAATCGCCCTGTTAAACAATAGAGTACCAATTGAAATGTATTAACTATTTTTGGATGTTTTTCTACATTTTCAAATATATTGATTTAAATTACAACGCAGAATACAAAGTGTACAGTGCTCACTTTATATTTTTTTTTTATTACAAATATTTGCATTGTTTAACATTGCAATTAATCACGCAATTAATTTTTTTAATCACTTGACAGCCCTATATGGAATATCATCAAAATAAACAAACTGGGTGAAATCCTGGCCCCACTGAAATAAATGCAAGATGCCATTGGGCCATAATTTCACCCTTATAGTCTGCTCCTGCTCTAATGGGAGAAGGATGGGGCTTCCAGTGTGTCAGCTGACATGAGAAAGAACCCAAAATGTAAAAAATAAACATTCGTTCAACAAGCGTACAAATACCCACAGGTTAAACGTGTTAAACTCTTGAAAAAGCAAACAGCAGTAACACCATGCAAAAGCAATGAATGATACTCTAAGGAAGGTTTTTGTTTGTCTCCAACAGTAAATGTCACTATAGTTACAACACGAAAGCAAGCACTCTACAGGTGTCAGCGCTATTTTATAGATTCATAGATATTAAAGTCTGAAGGACCCATTTGCAATAATCTGATCTGAGTATCACAAACTATAACATTTCAACCAATAATTCCTGTATCATATTCATCTGAATAGGGAGAAAAAGTGGATCATTGACAATAAGGGACAGGAGAATCCAAAACTGAGTACTTTCAGCTCTTCAACTCTAAATTATTTCCCAGAAATAACTCACACCTACTCACGCTATTAATGAAATTCTACTGAGCTGAATCATAACCCTAATTTGACTGGATTTTTAAGTCCGAATTCTACTTGTGCCATCTATATATGCAGGCATATACATACACATGTGTATCTATATCGCTAGACGTGTGTGTATAGGTACACATATTCACATATATAATCAGTAGTTTGTCATGTTAAGAAAATTGTTATAGATATAATTCTGGATCTGATTTTAAGAAATGATGTGCACACACACGGCATTGGAATTAATTATGTAGAGATAGGCAGATAGAACTTTTTATCCGTATCTACCTAAGACATGACATTGAAGAACAGGATGTATCTTTATTTATCAGACTTTAAAACTAGTAGGTTTCAGTTCATTATTTTAAAAGAAAATCAGCTCCCCAAATCACTAGGACACACTGGGGCATCCATTTTAGAATCGATGCAGAGTTTGAGATGACTTTCCCCAAAATTCGCCAACTTGATTACTAAAAGATTAGACCTAGACCATAGTTTTGACTTTAAAAAAAATCCATACAAGTTACCATTTAAATGAGCAGTAGCATATCCACAATATCCTTTTTAAACATAACTTTTCAAAATCGAATTCTGGATTATATCCATAAAAAATTGTCACACCTCCAAACTACAGAGTGACTTGATATATTGGAACAGACTCAGTCATTACAAAGTTTTGTGTCAAAGATCCACTTATTAAAGTCTTTGTGTGCCTGACAGTTCTGTTACAATCTTATGTTTTCAATACATCTCTGCATTATGAGATAGACATGATAAATCTTAGCTGCTGTTAAGAATCTGTTCTGATTTTTTTTGTTACTTTCACTTGCAACTATCTCAATTTTAATTCATGCTGCTATGTTTGGAGGATGCACCAAAGCTTGGCATCATTGTCTGGGTTTATACTAGGGTGCTTGAAACTTTCTTTGCAGCTAATGTGTAATAAAGTTAAAAATTAATCAGTGGTTTGTAACTAACAAGAAATACGTGAAACCAATAATGTGTATGATTGGCACTATGCAAGATATCTTTTCTTCCCAAAGAACAGTATCCCTCTTCCATTGCCGGTTAACCACCCTTAACTTTCATCAGTTTTGATGTGTTTGAAATTTGTCATGTAAAATTTTCAGGACTGAGACATTATCTTTATATTTGCCTGTAAAAGCATCATGGACATCTACTGTGCTCAATACACAACAACAATAAGATTAATAACAAACAGCCGGGTTACAATTCTTTCACATTATACTTGTTAAAAGCAAAACACTGCCTCATCCTTAACTATGGACCCATTTTCAGTGCTGCCATAATACAACTGGGCCCAATTCCAATCTCGTTGTGACAGAAGAACACATGGAAATAAAGGCAAAATAACAATAAGACCAACAAAGAAGAATTAGGTCTGCTAGGTTTAAGGCAGCATGCACAAGTTTTGGTGCTTGTGGGGATTTCCTTTTTTAATTAAAAATAATGATTTATAGGTTCTGAGTTATTTAAGAAACAGTTGAGTGTAACCAACGTCCTGGAATAACTTCATTTATGCCACTAATGTCTTCTCACATGTCTCTGGAGGCTAAAGAAGAGAAGGGGGATAATGATTTAATCAAAGCAAACTCAAATGACAGTTATCCTGTGCAGACATAAACAGAATTTTGGATATCTTTTTTCATGTGTCCTTTTTAGAAACCATGAAGAAAATACAGTACTTAAGAAATCTGAGTTAATGCACGCTTTTACCAAGTACTTTTATATTTGAGGGAAGGACTAAAATCTAATAGGTTATTGGCTGTATCTTAACACATTTATGACGTTGTGAAAACAAGGTGTTTATTCTGCATTTGATTCTCATATTTCATAGAGTAAAATCAAATAATTAGCGCTAGCTCAACATTTGCTGCTGTAAAATGGTCCCTCAATTGCATATACAAATAGAAAATTACTAAAATAACATATGGACCTAAGAGATTGGACCTTAATCAAATAGCGCAGTATAGTAGGTACTAACTAAAAGTCTAATTTGTTCTCTCTCTCAGTTCAAACTGTTATTGAAATAAAAAAATAGCCAATACGTTCATGAAGCTTCTGGACCATAACTATTATTTATTTATTTATTTTATTTAACTACCACAGGGCACTGGTGTTTTCAAACTGGATTTCCTACGTGCCCATCTCCCACAAGGGAAAATTATATGACCAAAGCTACTGTACTAGGGGTATATAACATCAGGCATTTGCTTACTTTGCAACAGTAACAACCTGTACAACATCATTGACTTGAACAAGTTTGTTTCAAAATGCTTTTCATACTAATTCTTATGGAGTTAATTTAAATTTATTACAGTTCTTCTAAATGTAAATTTGTTCCCAATTGTTGGAGGCTGCTAAGTTGAAAGGTGTGTTTAGAGTAAAAAATAGTATAAGCAGCTTAAAGGCTTATAAGTACAGATGAAAGATTATATTCTGCTACAGAAATTTTACAGGGCGATTCAAGCAGAAAGTGCTCAACGCCACTGACAAACTCATCTTTTTCCATCACAAACATATATACTGTACTTCCAAGTTGAGAAATGTAAGCATAAGGATGGAAATGTCACAGGCTGGGTAGAGTGTCTTGGTAACCTTAACTCCATAACATTTTGCAAGTATTTTGCTTTTCTTTTAAGTAAAGAAAAACCAGACAGTGGCACCTAATAGCGGTAAGAGCATCAGTCTGCTCTGCCTGCTAGATCAGGATCAAACACTCTGGATCAAAAAGAATATAAATGTACCTGATATTCCAACTTCTCCAGAAATAATCTGCATGCATTGGGAGGGGTGGAGGAAAGGAGGGGAAAGAGATTTTATTTCCAAGTGTTCTTTCATAGTTACAGGATTACCTTGACCTTCATCCCTTCTTTATTCATTCAGTTCTTGACTCCTTTATCCTCTGCTGGCAAATTGAAGGTCTGCCTGGTGGTCATAGGTCACTGAATTAATCACTTTAAATAAGAGCTTTGCTGATGTTCCAGAATTTCTAGTGTGACCTACTTCTCCCTTTCTATTTTTCATAACTTTCCCATTTTCCTCTGTTGTTTATAAGGGAAAATAAGTGGAATAAGATCATGAGACAGACCATACCAAGGAACAAGAAAGACAGCAAGGGCCTACTGATAGCAAAAGTAATAGAATTGGCAACTGAATATGAATACACAAAGCTGGAATAGCTGGCTGATTAATGAGCTCCAACTAGAATTGAATTGAACCAAAGTACCATGTAGCGACTCATAAATATTATCAATGTGGCATTTGGGGAGACTAGAAGGCTAAATGATGAAGGCTACAGTGCTAAACCCCAGACCACAAGTCTCTTCCTAATGTTAACAGTGACATCCCCACTTTGAATCATAGGAAGCAGAGATGAAAAAGCCTTATTAGATTATTCAGTCCATCTCTCTGCAAATGCAAGATTGTTTCCTAATGTTTTGCCCAATATAGTTTTTGAATTTCCATGGTGATAGGGTTTCAATTCCTTATGAATTACTGGTATTCTTTATTAGGCACCAACAATAGACTCTGTAGTCTATTGTAGAACCAGTCACAAAAATAAACACAGTCCTGGGTCCAAAAGCTTAAAAAGGCAAAACAGCAATAAAACAAGATGCATTGGGGGTGACCCAGGACCTGTCTGAGACGCTGGCAATCCAGGTGCCAGCTCATGCCTGGGCGCCAGGGCAATTCACTTGTGCACTAATATAGATCCAAGTGATTGTTAAATGTGTAAGAGTGTATTTGATGTTTAAACTTCATAAAAACTAGGGAGTTGTTACTTGCATTATTTTCACTTATCAATATCCCATTATAATGAAGTAGCAAACCTTTACATTGTGTATACCCCTGTAACTAAATAACCCATCAAACAAGCCATCAAATGAGAAAAAGACCTCGTGGAATGAAAAATGAAGAACTTTAACAGGAAAGTGCTAATTTGAAAGCAAGTGGTCATTGTGTGTGATGATCGGAGGTCAAAGACTCAAAATGCATTCCTCACTCTTCATCATCAAAGGAAAAACCCACGTGGGTAGTGCCACTGTCAGGAAGGCACTTAGCAAATGCTTAAGTTGCATTGACTTACGCACCCTTCCTGAATAGGGATGCTTTCCTGTATGGGGGCCACTGTCTTCTCTCATGTAATATTGGGGATGGCGTGGCTATTGACATTAATTAATGTGTGTATGCATCACAGGAGGAGAAAATCTTTTAGAAGATTAGAAGAGCATTTTACAGACACTTCCTTCTGGGAGGTTATTCCACGGCACAGCCAAAGACGTGGCTGGAAAATAAACACTGTAACAATTGTACATTGACTAGTTGACATATTGTGTTGGGGAACCTGGTTCAATAGGGTACTTACCATCAGTGCTTAAATTCATTGGCTTTAATGGGATTTAAGCAAGTGTGTAAGTGCTTTGCTGAATCACGGCTATGGCAAGGAGGGTGATGAGTTCAGCTGAATTGTGGGGGGTTTAGGCTCTCTCATATGTGCAGCTAGCACCAAAAATCCCACACCTCACATGCCTGGTCCCAGTAAAGTCAGCATCAGGGAAATTAGGAAATTACAAAAAAAAAGCACTTTTCTATTACGCTTTATAACCCAGCAGCACTTATCACACCCTCTGACTTCCTTCTTGTGGACACTTCAGTAGAACATTTTCTTGATCAGATTACCTTAACATTATCTGCTCCTTAGATCTAAAGTACACCTTGAAAGATTGCATTTATAATGTGAAATAAAAAAGAACTAATTCCATTAACTCTAAGTAGGTCGCTAATTGACCTTTCAATACAGTGTATTTAACATGACACTATGCCATTTTAATATGCAAAGAGGTTGATCCTTAATAATTTAATACTTTTTGTTTCCTCCCTACAGAATATGTCTTCCAAGAGACTAAGGGAAAGAAGCTGTGAATTTGCTTCATTTATCACTATGCCACAGGAGCGAGATTGTCCAATATACCATCTTTTAAACATATCCTCCTGTTAATTACTTTTACGTCACATGCCAAAAAACAGCGTGATTATTAATAAACCCACATGAACACACACACACACCATAATCTACTTTCCCCCCTTTTCACCAATAGAATGGTTCTTCATACCCCACATACTATATACAGACAATGATCACTTCCAACTGCAGAGCTCAGCTGGAATTCACCAATTCTCTGATCAATAAATTCACATGTAGTAAAATACGTTACGGTGATTATTTGTGTGTGTGTGTGTCCTTCCCCCCCCACCCCAAAACACAGGGACATATTCCCATTTAATCTGGTCTACACTACACATTCATGTTGGTATAACTATGACGCTCAGGGGGTGGAAAATCCACACACCTGAGTGCAGGGCCGGCTCCAGGGTTTTGGCCGCCCCAAGCAGCCAAACAAACAAAAAAAGCCACGATCGCGATCTGCGGCGGCAATTCGGTGGGAGGTCCTTCGCTCCCAGCAGGAGTGGGGGACCGTCCGCTGAATTGCTGCCAAACAGCTGGACGTGCCGCCCCTCTCCGAAGTGGCCGCCCCAAGCACCTGCTTGGTAAACTGGTGCCTGGAGCCGGCCCTGCCCGAGTGATATAGTTACACCAACCTAACTTCTGTTGTAGACAGAGTTATGTGGACAAGAGGGTTTCTCCCATCAACCTAGCTACTGCCTCTTGGGGAGGTGGCGTGCCTACACCAACAGGAGCAACTTTCCCCTCAGCATAGGTAGCGTCTTCACTAAGCACTACAGAGGTGCAGCTGCACTGGTACAGCTGTGCCACTGCAGCGCTGTAAGGGCAGACTAGCCCTAAGACTCCTTTACACTCCTCAGGCATGTCATTTACTCCCACGTTACGGCCCATTCACTCTGAAAAAGTGGTGTGAAGGGGCCTTTGTGTGAATAAGAATGTTTTGTAATGGGAATCATGTGTTGTATTGTCTGATATTTTATTATCATTTGGAAGATTCAAATATATAAACCGAGAACAACTCACTACTGTTTGTTGTGTAAGAGATATGTTATATTTCTGCCATCTGTGTTTTTAAGAATCTGACACTAAAAGCCATGTCTACACTACCACTTACATTGGCAAAACTTATGTCGCTTTTGGGGTGGGGGTGGGTGGGGTGAAAAAAACACCCCCAAGTGACATAAGTTTCGCCAGCATAAGACATAGTGTGCACAGTGCTATATCAATAGGAGAGCTTCTCCTGTCAGCATAGAGCGGCTACATAAGCAACCTTACAATGGTGCAGCTGCATCAGTTCAGCTATGCCGTTGTAAGCTCACTAGTGTAGACATGGCCCAAGACAATTATCAAATGATAGTTTAAGAAATCATCTCCTTTGCTTTCTGTACATCTTAATATAAAAATAAAGAAACAAATCAACATCCTTTATGCAAGTTAGCACATTTAAAGTGTCCCCGTATTTGCTACATTTTTTTAATTCTCTCATCCACTAGCATTTCTTTTTTGGGTGCATAACAGCACAAATGGGGGATAACAGATGATGAAAGCTGGATATATCTTTAGAATTCAAATGTCAACTGCAGTTAAGATAAGCTACTGCATTTTAAGACCTGGCTAGTTAACTTGTGGTTCACTGGAAAACTCAGCAACAGTACGAGTAAGGAAACTGGAAAGAATGTTGGTCTTCACTGGGATTGAGTCTGACAGGTTCCTGGCTACAGCTACTCTGGCACGATTAACTCCTCATTTTGAAATACTATGAAATAGCAGCTTTGTTATAGAACATGCAATTTAAAGCACCAATGTCAGATTTGTAGCATTTCCTCTTTTCACAGATTTTGTATTTTACACAACTGACAGAATGTTTGTTACAGTCCTGTCTTCACAGAAGTGCCAGGAGAACATACTGTAAATTGTCAGATCAGACCACATAATTTCTTAGCCATAGGCCTCCAACATATGCTGCACACTTGTTGCATGGCTGAAACATTAACAGAGCTTTTAATTTTGCTCTTTGAAATTTTCATTCATATTTTTGATGCTGATTGTGTAATTCATGCCTTGCAAGCTCACAAAAATTTCTTAAAAATGAACCTCTTTTTAAATTTAAATTCTCTAGAGTTCTCTTTTGGCTTCATTATTTTCCTCCTCCCTTTTCCCCCCCCCAAGCTAATTTATTGTCATCTGACAAATTGGATACATTCTTCCTTTCCAGTAAGTTATTTGCCCATGAATTTGTAGCAATGTTTTTACTAACAGCACAGCCTTAAGATAATTTCATTGCTACTTTATGTGCCAGATGTGGTTGTTCCCCACAGCTGGAGCATTAATGGAATGTTGTATAACACCCATTTCAAATAGAAATTAAAATCTTCAATTAAAAGCAACTGTCTCTCTGAATCACTTCTAGCGTTCAATACTGGTCTATTTCACTTTTCTGTTTATTCTGCAATAAATTCAGGCTTGAAATCTCATGTCTGCCAAAACACAAGTTCATTTCTCATTTTCACTGTCTCTGGGCATCCTCAAGCAATTTGGTCCTATATCTTTAATTGACTGCCTTAGAGCCAATGTATTTATGGACCAAATTTTGGAACATTGCAAAAACCAATTTTAATGTAAACCCTTAATGCAACTGAGCCCATTAAACATTCCTTAGATTACTCTTCATTGATTAGTAACATCTTGTTAACGGATTTGTGTTTAATAAGCAGAATTTAATTAATAGCTTTGATGTGCTCTAAAGTTTATTCACATATTACCTCTTTTTAGTTGCTTCTTTCGGGACCTATTACACAAAGAAGTAGACAATGTATTTAACTTATTACAATGGACTCTGAATGAACTAACTTCTCAGTGCTGTATATTAACACATGAACCGTTGCTGAATGTATTACAGATGTCTGGCAAATGGTTGTGCCTTGTGCTGCCAAACATAGCTGGTATATCCTAACCTATTTGTATAAAGTTGGGAAGCGGCAGAGGGGTTGAGATTAGCAATGGGAAGGTTAAAAGCAAACACCAAACTTCCACCTGGAAAGCCATCAGAGATGGGCAGAGGAGCCTTGATTTAGCATTTCATCTGGAAGAGTGCACCTCTCATAGTGTGGCACCCCCATACCATAGCAGAACCTACATTGTGTGGGTCTAGAATCCAGAGCTTTCAAACTCAGAGATGACAGTGGTGTCAAGTGAGCCACACTCAGCCTTACTCACTCAAATACCAGAAGCTACTGTTTAGGTGCCCTACCCTGGGGAAAGCAAAATGACAATTTACAGAATTGCCAGATATGATCCTTAGTTCTGAGGCTGGCATTCTGCAAAACTATTAAAAAAAGAGAGAGAGAATTAGTGCATGAAACTCACAAAGATCCTTTGGAAACGATCACAAACTAGGGATACAAAAGCATCATTTGTCTCCCCTGTGCAGCAGGCTAAACTTAGTTCCTTAACTCTGTGAGTTTCAAGACAATAGTGTTTCTTGGTTCTTTGTGCTTTTCCCCCTTTGTGTAGCATTTCAAATGTTTGTGACATTATATGTAGAACGGTATGTGTTTCGTCAGGAAAGTGATCTGTCTCTCACAGGTAGTATAAATAATGCTTGATGCATGTTTCAACAGAACACCCAAGTATATAGCCACATATAACATGCAAACCAGACAGTGCATAAATTACTGACATGTCCAACCTGCATAAACTTACAAAGCAGCGTCCTTGAAACATTTTACATATTTTAATTGAATACATATTTTATGCATTCATGCCATAAATACTCTCTGGTCAGCCGACTCTGCACTCTTTTGGAGTCCTGATTCCCTCGGAGAGATGTAATGGAGAAGTATCTATCTACACATGGGGGGAAGGGAAGAAGACTTCACACAATATAGGAACTCATGCCTCTTCCTTCGCAGGCAGCCTGTGATATTCAAATAGAATTGATGTCATTAGGCTTAAAGGGACTAAACACAAATGCTGTTTTGGCTTTTGAATAATACATAAACACTTATGCAGTGTTTTGCATTTTCGAGGTGCTACACAAACATTAATTAACTAATGGCCAACTCCGGCTCACCTCAGCTAAGAAAGTCCTACTGCCAACCCCAGAGTTCTATTTTGAAAACCGGTGGCCAAAGCTTCATCGTCTCTCCTAATTGTCACAGTAGGCACAGGCTGAGGGTGATGTCTCAGCTAGCAGAATACCACACCATTAAGAGCTTTACAGATAATCAACCCACACCTTAAATTGCAATCAGAAGCCAACAGGACTCCAGTGGAGACTTGAGCACAGATGTTTTTATGTATTCACAGCAGCCTGGCCCCCTGGGGCAGAATCCTATTTCATTACAGAAATTACTTCTCTTGATCCCCTAAGTTATGCATGCAGAAGTCACCATCTCCACTTAGCAAGCAGGTATCCACCATCACAAAAACCACCAGCACAGTTGGTACTAATTGGTTTCCTAGTTGGCAGTCTCTGAAACATCAAGTGATGGATGGGCCATGGAAACTTTACTATCTTACTCTTAGACTTGGTGCACAATGAGGAATGATGTCCATTAGTAGGACAGTCCTGGGAAGCCTTGCACCGACACTGCTTATACTTATTATTACTTATCTATTTATACAGAGGTGTAGGTGTGTACATGGTGTTTTACAGCCTGATAAAGTATGAGTGGTCCTTCCCCAAGTAGTTTACAGTCTAACTTAGGAAACACATAGAGAGAGGTCACATCAGACAAGGTTCTGGGTGGAAAGGAAAGGATAGGTTTTACCCAATATAGGATCATTAAGTTATTTCACCGTATAACATTCTATCATTTTAGTTCCCTTTTTTTAAATTAAACTTTATCCAAGAGTGGGGTGGTTCCACATGGAAAGCAAACCATAAGAACCAGGGTTTGAGGGTGGATTTAGAGGAGGAAAAGGCAGCTACCTGGCTCACAAGACCAAACAGATTGTTGGTGGCAACATAGAGAAAGTATGGGGATGCATATAGGATTTGACAGATTGGAGACCATGAATGCAAGTGGCATTGAAATAGCATAAGATACAAGTGGGGGAAAGTTTGGGCAGGAAACCTGAGATGTACAGTAAGCAGGGACAGAGCTATATAGAGCCTTGAAGGTGAGGCTAGGAACTTGAATTTGATGCAAAAGGAGATGCAAAGCCAATGAATAGACTTAGGGAGGTGCGTAACATGGTCAGAATAGTCAGGAGGAAGATGATTTTAGAGGTAGCAATTTGGATAGCATGGAGGGGTGTCAGGCAAGAAAGAAGGACGTCGCACTAATCTAGATGACATGATGCAAAAGCATCAGGTGGGTTTTTGTGGTAGGTTTCTTCACTTCTTTCTTCACACTTCTACTCTGCCATGTGATATATCTAGTTCGTAAGAGCCTTGAGGAAGAGACCTTATCTTCTTATTTGCCTGTCAGGTGCCCAGCACACAGTCTGGCACTGTATCAATATAATAAACAAAATCTGTTCTTTTCACATTATGAAATCTCAGCTCCCAATGGCAAAATGTTAAAACCAAAAGAAAAGCAAATCTATTTTGGCCACCTTGCACAGTCCTCATACCTGGCAAATTGAGTCCCATGTCAAGAAGGTGAGGAAGACTGGCCTCGAAAGTGTGACTGCAAATGTTTCACCTTGGTCAGTGGCCCTGAGAGATACCTCTGTTGAGCAGTGAGTTTGTGACCAGCTAATGATTCATTATTACAAATAGCTCAAGAAGAAAAATGTTAACAAATACTTTGCACTCCCATAAGATATTTCATTTGTGGTGCTCAAGACATGTTACAAAAAATCATGGTATCATCTATCCCCATTTTAGAGACAGCTAAGAGGGCACTGAAAAATTAAGTGTTTTCACTAGTTTAGGATTTTTAAACCATCATTTCAAAACCTCACAGGGTTACCAAATAATGGGGATTACTGCACTAACACAATAATTGTTACTTCCTGCTAATAATCCAACACTACAACTAATCATCTGAGGAACGATAGTATCACCTGAATGCTGCTTTAATAGCATTGTGCAAAGGCACTTCAAAGATGACCTATATCTGTACTGCCATAAATTCAGAGCAGGGTTGGCTCCAGGCACCAGCAAAGGAAGCAGGTGCCTGGGGCGGCCAATAGAAAGAGGCGGCACTCCGTCCGTTATTGGGGCGGCATGTCCAGGTCTGCGGCAGCAATTCGGCGGCAAGTCCTTCAGTCCCTCTCTTCCTCTTCGTCGGCAACTCATTCGCTCCACTTCAGTCTTCGGCAGCAATTCGGCAGCAGGTCCTTCACTCAATCTCTTCCTCTTCGGCGGCAGCTCATCCGGGTTTTCCTTTTTCCCCTTTTTTTTTTTCCGCCATTTGGGGCGGTAAAAAAGCTGGAGCTGGCCCTGATTCAGAAACACTATTGAGATTCATATTACTGAGCTGCAATCATACTGGTCAATAAGTTCTTTCATTTTGATGCTAAACTTTACAATATTCCTCTTGACAATATCATTAGCGTTAAACTATAATTGAGTATTAAACAAGTGCTGCCACGTGCTACCCAAATCTTTCTAAATTAAAATCACTTGAAAAAAAGAATTCAGATAAACTAGAGGAATCAAGAATAGAAATGATTATAAGTAGCCTCTCTGATTCAAATCCTATCCAGTATTTTGCAATCAAATACAAAATCTTGCTCTTGGTCCTGAACATGCCATTTGCACAATATATATGGCAAACATTTATTTTAAAGAAAGGTTCCACTGGGCTGGTAAATAGGATGCTGAACTAGTATGTGCCTCATAGTCCGCTATAAATTTAAAGAATGAAGAAGCCAGGGGAAATAATTGCATAACCACTGAGAAATGATACATAAAGCATGAATATAAAAGAGCGGAACACTCTCAGTGTACGTATTTAAATGTTCCCTAGTTACCGCTGATTACAGCTTGCCACACTGACAAAACATCTGGTCTGATATTTTTTATATTGAAATCTTCTGGCAGAGAAGAAATCTTTATCTTAAAGCCAACTGAGACCTTTGTTTATTACCTAATATTAAATACTGACACACTCTTATACTGAGGATCTTGCCTTTAACGATATGCTTGATAGGAGAGAACAGTCTATGTTCACTAGCTTTCACCTTCAGTATTAATAACAGTACTGTTCCTATCTGAAATGTCTTTGATAATTGTGTAATTACACACCTCATTTATCCAATTGTTAAGCCAAGAGTCTGATTAAATATTAACAACTGCTTGGTTCTTCTGGTGTCATTAGTTGGAAAGCAACCCTGTAATCTCAGGTAACACATGATGGTAATTATCCTTCACAGTCACACTTAGCTGAAAATCCAGTAAAATCAGTGCAGATAAGGTTGCCAGTAGAAAATACATTACCTTTATATTCTTTGTTATCTTAGTGCCCAAGCAATGTACATTTCATGCAGACTACCCAAGAATATAAAGTAAACCATAATATGCTTATAGTATGGGAGAGTTTTAATAAGCAGCTCAATTCTCTCTTACGCCTACTCGCCAAAATCCACAGCTGAAAATTGCATCTTGGCTTCAAAAGTCATAATGGAATTTTTACATAAAGAAATGGCCAGTTTGTTTTTGTCCAAATATCCTTCCAGAAAACAAGCTGGAATTCACAGCAGCTTGGCTGACTTTAGCAAAGGAAAAGCCTGGAACTATGATCTGGTTCTCTAGGACTAGGCAATGAAGAGTGTACCTGTGCATTCTGTGAATTACACAAATGTAGCTGAGTTACATAAAAGAGAGATGACCCTAAACTAGAACCAGTGCATTACGTAGCAGTGTGCATGGGGATGTCGCAAGGTGATTTACAATAAAACATTGTTAAGGAGAGCATTCAAATGTTATAAACAATCCAAAGCAATGGCAAACAGATGTTTCTTTAGTTGAATAACAGCATGGGCCCGATGAATAGAAACAGGAAGTGAGACTCAGAGCATAGTTCCTAAAGGCTCTCTCCCTCCCAGAGAACTCAACTTGTAACATAGGACCCATTTCTGACCTCAGTGAGGTGCCTAGAATCAGACCCAGATTAAGGTAATCTATGGCCCTAGCCACAACCCAACCTGGGGCCTTTGTGGCTCCACCCTTCCTTGGGGTGGGAAAATCAACCCATGTAAGTCCCATCTGCTAGGCTGGTAGGAGTCCTGCCTCCACTTCTGTTTGAGTATGTTGACTCCCCCACCCCCACTTCCCTGGTCTGTCCTGGAGCAGACAAGACTCAGCTCTCACCCACATAAGCAGAAAAGTTTGTATGTGGAGGTCTTTGCTGACACCAGCGTAGCAGAGCCATAATGGTAGGGCAGCAGCATCCCCTTTTGCTCCCAAGTTGCTGGGAAGGTGTTGATGTGAGCAGTGGTTTCTCTGTTAACATCTCATTATGATGAATTGTGCAGTTTACACCTCTTGTAGCTATGTGCTTCCAGGCTGTCTCAAAAATCAGGTTGGCATCACTGGATCCACTCCACCCAGTTCATGTTTTCAAGCTTTTCTTTGCAATCGTGAGGGCTAGAAACATATTTTTTTAAAAGGAAAGCTGAGATGTTTGCTAACTTGTAGCACTCTAAGGTGCATCCTGGGACCCACTTACAAATCCTCTGGGAGGATATGACTTGCCCACCCAACCTCTCTGCTGTGGCGATAAAGAATCTGTGCTTGGTTCTTTGCAGGTAGAACACCAGGGCACACTGGACATTGAGAGAGTGAAATTTCTTGTCTTCAGAGGAAGTGTGGGGTTTCAGGAAAAATACAGGTAAGTGTTTCATTTGATTGATGTGGAACTCAGAAACAATCCTAAGGAGAAACCTAGGGTATAATCAAAGAGAAACCTTTTCTTTGTGAAACACTGTATAAGGAGGGTCCACCATGATGGCTCCAAGCTCGCTGACCCTCCTAGCTGAGGTGATAGCTAGTAACAACACCACCTTTGTGGACAGGTGGGCCATGGTACAAGTCACCATGGGTTTGAAAGGCAGACTACTGATCTTGGAGAGGATGAGGTTAATGTCCCATTGAGGAGTAGGTTTAAGCACTGGTGGGAAGATCCTGATCAGGCCTTTCATGAATCGTACTGGGTAAGTTAAGACTGAGTGTCCTTCCATCGCAGGGAGGAAGGCATTAATCGCTGCTAGGTGTGCTCTTAGCAAACTAATAGAGAGACCTGAAGTATTCAGGGACAGGAGATAGTCTAGAACAACCAGGATGCTTACTGTATCTGGAGAATGTTGGTGTAGTAGTGCCCAGGCCGAAAAGTGTCTCCATTTGGCTTGATAGCAGGTTCTAGTACACTCTTTTCTTCTATTGTTAAGGATCACCTGAGGGGAGACTGGTTACAATTTTCTTTGTAACCAATTCTGACTTTTATGCCTCATTACTTGTAATCACTTAAAATCTATCTTTCCGTAGTTAATAAACTTGTTTTATTGTTTTATCTAAACCAGTATTGTTTGCATTGAAGTGTTTGGGGAACATCCTTTGAGATAACAAGGTTTGTGCATATCATTCTCTATTCATGAAATGACAAACTTTATATGAGCTTGTATTATCCAGGAGGGTGCTGGGCAGTGCAAGACACACATTTCCAGGGGGAATTCTGGGACTGGGAGTTTGCTGGTGTTCCCTCTAATGGAATTCCTGAATGGCTGGCTATAGCACTCATTCAATGTAGCTGGGACTGATTTACATGCTCGAGGCTGTGCGTGAGCAGTCCAGGAGTGGTTGCTCTCACAGCAAAGGAGTGCAAGAGGCACTCCAGGCTGAAGAATTGAGGGACACAGCTGGCCATCTGTCCAGATTTTACCCTGGGGAATGTCACACACTATAGGATTGCCTCTGGCGTTTCCTCCTGGAGGCCGGAGTATAAATCCTCAGGGAACATAGAGTCGATCTCGAGTCTTAGTGAATGTAGGGACTTGCCCATTTTCTCACTGAAAAGATTTGGCTCATCAAAAGAGAGGTCCTGGGTGGTGTTTTGGACCACCCTAGGAAACCCCGATGAACGCCATCAGGAATCCCTCCTCTCAACTAATCCAGTGGCCACATTTCTGGAAGCCCTGTCCATCAAATCCATTGCAGCCTGGAGAGCTATTTTTGCCACTAACTGAAAGAGCCTGAAACTGGGCCCTGTCTTCTGTGGAAAGCTTGTCTATGAAGTCTGCAAGCCTGGAATAGGTATTAAAATCATATTTTGTTAACACTGCTTGGTAGTTAGTAACACAAAATTGCAGGCCTGCAGAGAAGACCTTCCTCCCCAGAAGGTCCAGTCTCTTAGAACCTTTATCTGCTGCAGTGGCCCTTTGGTAGTGCGACCGAGCCCTTTCAGCAGCTGTCTGAACCACCAGCGAGTTGGGGGTGGGATGGGAGAACAAGAATTCTGCCCCTATAGCAGAAACAAAATACTGTCTCTCTGCCCTTTTTGGTGTAGGGGCCCAGGTTGCTGAAGTGTGCCATACCGCGCTAGCCAGTTCTAGTATGGCCTCATTGATGGGCAGGGCCACTATTTCTTGGTCTCTGTGGCTACAAGATGTCCGGAGCTGGTGTTGAGCATCCTAGATCTCATCTAATGGGATCTGTAGATCACTGGCAACTCTTTGTAACAGCTTCTGGTATTGGCGGTGGCCATCTAGTGGAGAAAGCAAAGCTGGAGTGACCGCCTCATCCAGGGATGATGAAGAGGAACTCTTTGGAACTGTCAGTACCCATGAGTCTGGTTCCAACTCTATCTCCTCGTACACTGATGGAACCAGCTAGCGAGAGGGAGAGAAGTGGTATGACTTTAGAGAGGGGCCTGGATACCTGCCATAAGCATCCTATGGACCCCAATAAGGCCAGAAAGAGGGAACAGTTGGTTGAGGGGGACCCCAAGGAAATTGGTATCAGGGGAACGGTGAGCATAACTTCTTAACTGTCTATCAGAGCAGATCTGAACCCGGAATCCACAGCCCCCTAGCGGTCCATGAGCCTTCTGAGGGGGTCAGCGGGGCCCTGCAACTGAAACCTGATGCCCCGCGACTGAAACCTGATGCCTCGAGCCCCAGTGACCCTCATGGGGCTGAAGCCTGGAGTCCCGGTGCTCCCCTGCAGGGCTGAAGCTGGGAGTGGCGCAGGGCTGAAACCGGCAAACCCCCCTTCAACCTCCCCCCCCAGAAGCAGCCTGGGGCTGAATCCGGGAGCCGCGTGGGACTGAAGCCCTGAGCCCCGGCACTCCCCGCAGGTAGAAGTCCTGAGCCCATGGGCAGAGATTGGGGGCACAAGGGTGTTGCCCCTCCCAACTGCAGTGCCTTACCCAGAGTGGGGCAGCTCCAAACCCCCACCCTCCCTCAGGCTCAGCCCTATGGCCAGTTGTAGGTGGGAACCCAGAGGCAGGCAGTGCAGGGAAGCTGCTCCTCTGGCTGGTGGTGCCATGGAGCGGGCAGCCTTGGCATTCCCCCGTCCGCTGCTGGGGTCCAGCGTTGCAGCTGCGCCTCAGCTCCCAGCCCCCTTTGTCTGCTCATGCAGCCGGTAAGAGCCACCGTGTAGGGGGACCTGGCTCTGGGTCCAGCAGAGCCCTTGTGGAGTAGCCACCATGGGGGGAGCCCTCCTGGCACACATCCCTTACCTATCCTTCTCCCTGAAACCTGAGCTAGCCCCCTGCCCGCACACAGCTCCTAGCCTCCCCCCTGCCTGCACCCTGAGCTACCCCTCTGCCCGTACACAGCCCCTAGCCTCCCCCCCTGCCTGCACCCTGAGTGGTTTTCAAACTTTTTGAGCTGAGTCCCCACTTTGAGTTATATTTTTTGGTTGCAGCCCCCCACAACCCAGACAGGCTGGGTGGTCTGCTGAGATGAGTCAGGGAGGAGGTGGTGCTCCCTCCCTGGACCCCACTGTGCAGAGTTGGCACGAGCCCCACCAGCCCTTGACTCCCCCAAATAGAAGTCAAACTATGCTTATGCCCAACAGTCACCTCCCCCCCCCCGCCCCAGCCTGAAGCCCCGAGTCTCCCTCCCACCCCCGCTGGGCGCTCTAGTTTTTATAGAATGTTGAGGGGGGCCTCAACAAGAACAAGGTTGAGAACCCCTGGTCTATCGGATCTCAACTGCCTCTGCAGAGATACCAGCGTGGCCATCTCCTCTGATTCATCCGAGTCCTGAAACTGCTCCACTGGTAGCGGCAGTGGCATCGGCACTGGGGCACTCCTGCTAGATGCTTGGAGGCGAGATGGCTTCTGGGACAGTGATGTAGACTCCTCCTCTGGAGTAGGGACATCCCTCAGGAAGGCCAGGCTGGAAAGAAGTGTAGACTATGGATAAGAAAGGAATATATCTGCCACTGTTACATAAAAGTCTCAGTATGACCTGGTATCCAAGGGATTCCCACAGTTAAGTCTGATGGATCCGGTGCATCTTCAGTGACCAGACGGTCTTTAAATAGATGAGGCAATATCGACAATGAGTCCAGACCAGCACTCATAGATGGAACCAGCGAACATCTATCCTGATGTTTCAGTACCGAGGTAACTGTCAGAATCAGCAGATTTTTCTTTTTAAGCATCTTGCCCTCTGATTTGGGGATCTTTATCAGAACCAGTTCCTTAGGTTCTGTAGACAAGATCTCACCCTACCAGGACAGACTCAAGGAGGAAGTCTGTTTCTTATGGACAGTCCTCAGTGGGATCTGCCCTGCCCATGAGAGTGCCCCCTACTCCCATGGGGAGTCCTAGAAGAACAGGGCTTAGATGCTGAGGGCTTCACTCCAAAGCATGTGCTTGGAGGGGCACTGCTGGTCAGCTGGAGCTAATGTACAGGGGGTACCCCTGGCCCAGATTGGAGAAGGGCCTGATAGCCTTCTCCATCAGTTGCTTCTGCAGGCAAATCTCCTGGGCTTCTCAAGTTCTAAGTGGGAAGGAACCACAGATATTGCACTTTGCAGAGAGATGTGCCTCATCCAGACAGTACAGGCAGTGTTGATTTTCATCACTGGTGGAGAAGGATCGAGGGCAGACTTCTGAGAGGCATTTGACATGGTACTTCATGACATTTTGACAAGGTGGGTGAGGTACTATCTTTTATTGGACCAGCTACTGTTAGTGAAAGAGACATGCTTTCAAGCTACACAGAGCTCTTCTTCAGGTCTGGGAAAGGTACTCAGAATGTCACAGCTGAATACTAGGTGGAACAAGTTGTTTACCATAAATAGTTAACACATATTGTAAGAGGCCATTCAAGGTGAAGCGGCCAGTTAATACCTCTGCAGTCACAGGGCAAAAAAGGCGGGTTAGTGGGTTACAGATTCCTGTAATAACGAAGACACTGGATTTGTGGTTTAAGATCATGATTTTCAGTATCTAGCAAAGTTATGACTTTAAGCTCCCAGGATTGTCTTTTGAAGGTGTTATGCAGGTTTCCTTTGAGAACGAGGACTGAGAGGACAGATATAGTGATTGTTTGTGAAAAGTGTTTGGTGATATGATGTTCTTGTCTTTTATCATTTTTCTCTTTGTGTTCATTAGAGACCACATTGATAGTCTTGTTCTACCCATATAATTGTTATTGGGGCATTGGATAATATGACACATATTAAATGGATTAAAAAGTGGCTAACTGATAGGTCTCAAAATATAATTGTAAATGGAGAATCATCATCGTGCATTTCCAGTGTGGTCCCACAGGGATCTGTTCTTGGCCCTAAGATATTTAACATTTTTATCAATGAACTGAAAAAAAACTGATAAAAGTTTGCAGATGACACAAAAACTGGGGGAAATGGTAAGTAATGAAGAGGACAGGTCACTGGTATAGAGCTGTCTTGATCACTTGGTAAGCTGGGCACAAACAAACAATATGCATTTTAGTATGGTTAAACGTAAACATACATCTAGGAACAAAGAACGTAGGCTATACTTACAGGATGGGGGACTCTATTCTGGGAAGCAGTGACTGTGAAAAAGATTCAGGAATGAGGGTGGATAATCAGCTGATGAGTTTCTAGCATAATGTTATGGCCCAAAAGGCTAATGAAATCCTGGGATGCATAAAGAGGGGTATCTTGAATAGGAGTGAAACTATTACTTACAGAAACTGTGGTTCTTCGAGATGTAATGCAGATGTATATTTCAAGTGGGTAGTGGAATATGTAGTAAGAGGAGGCCCTGAGATATAAACCTTGGTATCAGAGGCCCAGTATGAGGCCTAAGGCCTGAACTAAAGTAATGGTCAAGACTTTGCTAACATAAAGCAAAGTTAAGCTGTGAGCCAGAGGAAGGCCCTGCTCACAGAAGCTGGCAAGGAAAGGGCTGATGCTGCAAAAAGATACATACCTAAAAGGTACTGGACACTAGATATCAGAACATTCGGATACTTGCACATTCCACACAGATAACAAGGAACAGGCTGACCCATCCCAATGACAGGGCCAAAAGGGTAATATGATGGATAGAGTTGTTTTGTTCAAACCAACATGTACAAGGTGAAAGGCGGCACCTTACTACGTAAAGGGGTTGTACCTTGCTACGTAGAGGGGTTCCACCTCAATACGCCAGGAGTGATGTGTAATCTGTTTGTACCTGTGTATAAGAATGCACCCCTGAGTGGATATCTTTGTCCAGCCTAGGGGGGCAGTGGAAAGTCCCGCCACTGACTGAGCTGAGTCCATTGTCAAGGGAGCACATATGTACTGGCTAGCTGCACCCTAGCAGCACCCTGGACTTTGTTTGCCGGGGAGCTGGAGGCTGTGTATCTCTAAAGGCAATAAACCTGGCCGACGTGCCTTCGTACCTTACTAGAGTCTGTGGTCATTGGGGGTTCTTTTGGGATCTGCTGCGTCAGCTATCTGCGCAGATCTGGGGCAGCACACGCACGCAGCCGATTGATATCAACATTGAACAGAGCAGAGCACCACACCGGTAGCATCTGACAACAGACTACACATCTGCAGCTACTCGAAGAAGAAACAGAGATTATATTACCTCTATAGTTGGCACCGATGTGACTGCTGCTGGAATATTGTTCCAGTTCTGGTGTCCATAATTCAAGAAGGATGTTGAAAAACTGGACAGGATTCAGAGATGAGCCACAACAATGATTAAAGGATTAGAAAACATGACATAGTGATAGACTCAAAGTGCTCAATCTAGTTAGCTTAACAAGGGGAAGGTTAAGGAATGACTTGATTACAGTCTAGACGTAGCTACATGGGGAGCAAATATTTGATAATGGGCTATTCAGTCTAGTGAAGAAAGGTATAAAATGATCCAATGGCTGGAAGTTGAAGCTAGCTAAATTCAGACTGGAAATAAGGTGTAAGCTTTTAAAAGGGTAATTAACCATTGGAACAGTTTACCAAGTGTCATGGTGGATTCTCCTTCATTGCAGTTTTAAAATCATGATTAGATGTTTTTCTACAAGATATGCTCTAGAAATTATTTTGGGTAAATTCTCTGGCCTATATTACACAGGAGGTCAGACTAGACGATCACAATGGACCCTTCTGGCCTTGAAAACTTTCAATCTATAATAGTGTCACTGGTAGCCAAAAGCTCCTCAGATCCTGAAGGAATTGCCCTGGGCCAACCTAGCAATAGCTCAGCCCCAGTGTACAAGACACTTAACTGGAGCCACTTTCTGCCCAACAGCAGAACTGCTGGTTTCCTTTGAACTCCCAGTGGCAGACTTCCTGTAGCACTCGCACAGCTGGAGCCAGTTGTTCCCTGGAAGGTGGAGCACTCCTCTCAGCAGTTCCACTTCCAGAAGATACGACTGCTTTCGCAAGTACTGAGGCAGCACCAACTGGACTCTTCTACATATGGAACAGACTGACTCAGGTCCTCCCCTTCAGCAGTGGGTAAGTACATTACACAAGGAAAACAAGAAGCACCTCTGTAACCTCTTGAATTCTAATTCCTGCCACTGACTCATGTACTCCTTCTGAGGTAATTACCTTATTGGCATCATTAGTGAATTCCATCTGCTATCATGTTGTCCAAAGTCTTTGCTAACCTTTGTAATTTTGTGCCATCTGCAATTGTTGCTATCTCACTGTTCAACCCTTTCTCCAGATTATAAATATATTAAATGCCAGTTCTAACACTTGTGTTTATGGCATCTAACTATTAACTTCTTTCCCTGTTGAAAATTAAGTATTTATTCTTACTCTTTTTTCCTATCTTAAGTTAGTGGTTCATAATAGAACTTCACCTCTCTTCACACAACTACTTAGTTTCCTGTAAAGTTCACTGGTTTCTCAGAAATTCCCCTTGTTCATTTGGTGTTGTAAACTCTTGAGTGGCACAGCTGTGTTCTGTAAATAGCTGCTATGTTCCAGAGGTAGATTAATTTCAGGAGTGAGTGAGAGATTGCATTATATTCCACTGATTTACACTGGACTACTCACAGTGCACAAAGTGAATCAGGGCCATACTTTGTAAAGTGCTCCAGATTTCCAGTTCAGGAATGCACCTCTAACTAGGACAGCACTTATATGTGCTTAACTTTCAATAAATGGGACTGAAAAACCAGTACAATAGTCAAATGGTAATGAGTTGTGGTGTTGAGGCATATCAGCCCTCAGCAGTCTATTAAAACTACGTTTTAGAAACAATGTTAAATGTTCTACTAGTAGAGCTGTACTCTAGTTGGATATTCTACCCTCCAGTTAGTATTCTGGTACTTAGTATAGTGATATATTAAAATTGGGACGTTAAAAAACGGGAAATGTTGCTTTTACTTTATTTCTTAAAGCTTGGTACTTAGAAATAAACTTGGACAACTAATCACTTCAATTTGAAAGTCAACTAAGTATTGCTATTTGCTATAGTTTCTGAAAGTCTTTGGAAGGATTTGGATACATTTAAAGATTCATTAAACATTGACGTACTTTGCCTATTACAAAGATAGAGGACGAATAGTAGAAGGCTGTGCAGAACTGATACCAGAGAGTATTAAATCTAACCTTGATATCCTGAATGGCAGGTAACCTGAAAGGTGAATGACAAGCTACTTAAGACTTCATTATAACTGCAACATTCATATTTTTTGACTTGATACTTCTGTCACTGTAAACTGCAGATTCAACTGCTTTGTAGACTTAAAAGTGATTAAGATTCTAGCATCTATTTTCCACATCAAAGCCGTACTATCATATTAAGTCAGGAAAATATGCAAAAAACAAACTCTGCATATAGAATAAATGACAATTCCAGATGACAAAATTCACGCTTGCTCTCTTTTCCTTCTCTTTCTAACAATGAGAACAGATTTTTTAAAATTTTCAAAAGCAAAACAATATTCCTCCAACTATTATAAAGACCATTTTGATAGCTCTTAATTATACTGTAGATACTTTGTTAGAGCTGCAGAATTATGAAAATCTAAATCAGGCACAATCACAGAGCATTACTTTTATCTGGAGGAAGTGGTCTACACTCACATAGCTTGTAGGCATTAGAGAGGATTTTTTTTTTTAAGAGACTTCTTTAAAAAAGAACTGCTCACAGTTCACTAACTTTTTATTTGGAATTGTACTCACTCTGGGATTCCTCAAAACATTGATTATATATTTTAGGCACTAGCAGAAGATTTTGACCGAAGAAAAAACATCTATATTTTCTTTCTTTATACATTTATAATTTGAGTGAAGTAAACCTGAATTCTCATAACTTTATGAGCTAGAAAGCTTTAAACATTAGAAGAGCTTTCCCATAACTTGTAACAGATCATCTTCAAAAGGACAAAACCCCATCCAATGCTGAATAAACTAAACAGTAATACACTTAAAAAAAAAAACCCTTTAAATCTAGCTTGTGGATTTACCATCTTACTTTCCTTGTATGCAACTGCAAAAAGGGAATTATTTTTCACAGCTGACAGTGGGTATGCTGAGCCTAGGAGGCATATAGCTCAAGAGACGTGACAGCATGCTTGAACTGTGCCTGAAAAATGTGACTCATCTAAATGTTGCACAGAAAGAGAGAGAGCGAAAGAGAGGATGAGTTTAATTGGTTCTGACTATAGAAGTCAGATCTCAGTTTTCTCTAGAGATGTGCATTGCAGGAAACACTTCCTGAACCTGGATCTTTTATAAAAGGCCTAATTTAATCATGCCTCAAGATCATTTTATAATGCAAAAATGTAGGACACTATTAGGAGATTTAATTATAATATTTTGTAACTAGTAAAAATTATGAAATGTTCATTATTAGAGGCCACAGAGTGGATTATTTGGGAGAACAACATTACGAAATGGCAAAACACGAAAGCAAAGTGGGTCCTTTCTTTTTTTTAAAAAGGTTGAAAACAGATAATTTATGAATAAATTATACTATTATGCTCAAAATGAAAACATGGGAGAAAAGTGCATTGAATAAAGTAAGTCTATTTACAATGAAGACTTGGAAACAAATTCTTCTTAGGCGACAGGTGACAAGAGTTCAGTGGTTAAAATATTTTCTTGCTCAGTGGATAATGTTAAACATTTCAAAATGCAAACAATTAGATACAATTAGCAGTCCTTGCTCAACAAAGCCCATAGAACTGCAAGCTAAGGAGCTTATATTATCCTCCCATTCTAGGGTTAGACTGGAAGCATAGTTGATATGAATTGGTATAGAAACAGTATGAAATTTGTCCTGTACTCTTTTATCCAGCTACAGATTGCAGATAGATACACTAAGGGCTTCAGGCTTCTAATGTTTTCAATCGCTCAACTTACATAAGCACCTAATTTATCAAAAAGAAATAAAGGGGAAAAAATCCATTCAGTGTTGAAATAGACAGACTGCCACCTGGACTGCTTCCTAACATAAGCAAATCCCAGTGGTAAAGTTTAATACCAGATTTTTGTGCTGTACTAATGTATCACTATCAGAAATTTTGAGTCCTATATGTGTTGTTAACCAGCCATCTTAATATGCTTTATAAGAAACTCAAACAATTCAATAATTAATCCAGTTTCCTGGAGGACTCAGATGGCCATTGTCTGTTTCAGGTTTTAGAGCAGCCATAAATATATTGGTACTATGGTAAGCACAGCTTTACATCACTTTAATAAGAAGTAAAGAAAAATAACTGTCCTGGAATACACTGTGTGTAGTTTGGCATATACATTATTTTTACTAACACGGGGAGGTTTAAAAAATGGCACACATTTAATCCTTTTACAGTGGATATTTTTTCTTGATATAAAGACCTGGGAAATTCTGCCCTTGACAGGCATTAGAATACTTACCTGTGCAGAAATGGTAGTTTGTCTCCTGGTGTGCTGGCACCCCAACCATTTATCAGACTAGCTGTCTCACAAGGTAAAAATAAAATGGTGCTTGAATTTAACAGAATGCAATCAATTTACAAAGCATGGGCTCTGGTTTGGTCTAGTCAGAAGAGATAAGAAAAGTAGACTGGAAAAGCATCATGTAAAGTAACACAGGAAATGAAGACTTTTCTTCCCTATAAATTTTTTTCAGTCTCTCCAACTGCACATATTGAAAAATCAAAATACAGATTAAAATGAAGGCACCTCTGAAAAAAAATATTTTCTCTGCTTTATAGTTTACTGCAGTGATGCAATTCATCTTATTTAATATGCCTAACTGAAATGGTCTTCTGGAGACTGCTACATTTAAAATATCTTCTCACAAACTTTGATTAACTTGACAGAAAATATGGCATATGACTTTTAATGGCAGGAAGGTGGATTTACTGGCAACAATGTCAGGGTTGCACTTAGCAAGAAATTGGCAGATGATGATAGAAAATGATTTGGATGGGATTCAGACTCCAACAGATGCAAGAGCTAAGGATTGTAAAAGGATTTATTTTAATGGATAAATAGGGTAGAAAATATTTACTTTGGTTAAAAATAATAAGTGCTTTAAATTAAAACATGTAGAAACTAACTTACAGTGAAAACAGAGCGCACTGCTTCTGACATGTGGTCAGAAATGCTCCCAAAGAGAAACACATTACCTTTAGCCCTAATCAGGTCACTTATTGCTTCTAGCGTATTGCTTTCCTTGATCAGTTATCAATTGATGAGTCATATTAAAGGTGAAGCAGAGCAACATTATTTAACATACAGTAAAAGGTACATTTTTATCCTAATTGGCTTAAATGACATTCAGGGCATTTATTATTCATGAAATGTGACAGGATGGGCAGCTCAGAGTCAGAAATTGCAGAAAAAGTACAGAACAGTCAGTGGCAGCACAAGCAATTGTACACCAACTGTGCCTTGGAAAGACCCCTGTTCAGGCCTTGTTTTTACCCACTAGGGTGGCTTTTTGCCAAAAATTTCTCACTGTTGCAGTTCCACCAATTGTAGGGTTACCATATTTAAAAATAAAAAAAAAAAAAA
>NW_020664462.1:27374891-27450825 GCF_002925995.2 Terrapene triunguis | reverse complement strand
CCAGGTCATAAAACATCAGAATATCTACTTTCATTTAAAAAAAAGATTCTAGCTCTCATGGTTGCAAAGAAAACCTGAATGCTTAAAAACCAGAAAGCAAATAAAAGAGAACCCAAACTTCTTATTAAAAAACTGTATATTTTAAGCCAATCTCATGTTTTTGAGGGGCCTGACTCATGATTTTTGAGCAATTGGGGATGCCACTACTGCAAAAGTGGGAGTACTAATGTAGACAAAGTTCCAGCTAATGACAGCATTTAAACCACCATTTCATATAGATCTAGTGGTAACTGCAGAATTAGAAGATCTGGTGCTTAAAACATCAGATGCTGCAATGGAGCCCTGACTACACTAGAACTGCCACTACTGGAGCTAAGTTGGTGGTAATAACTTTGGATATTTTTACCAAGAACCCTAGCATGGCCCACCCCCTAGTGCAAGTAGCTTACATACCTATTCAGGCCTACACTAAAACTGCAAACAAGGGAGCCATTCGCGATGTCCACTTTGCTGAGGCAGACATTTGATACTTAATAACTAAATATTTCATGTAGGCCATAGAACAGGCAATGGGCCCTGTTTTAAAATTCTGTCAGGATGGATCTGAACTACTGCATTGTACCCTCACATCTAGGTTCAGCTCTAGAGAAATTTAGGATTGTACAGTCCAGCCTGCTTTAAAGGCACACAAAGATTACAGGATCCCAGCTAATTACTGTACCTCCCTCTGTCATAGCTACAGTTCATTTGTGACTCCTCAACTCGTGTTTCCAACTATTTCACCTCCAGGAGTCTTTTATGTGTATCAAATTATTGGAATAGCTCCTTCAAAGTAACATTTTACCTTGACAGCAAGAACTAAAAGGCGTTTTCCTCAATAAGGGTAAAAAATATAGTTCTCAAAAACCTGTACCAATATTAAAGGCTAGATTGTGTGAAGTGGGAGGATTTAGTTGGAAGGTGCAGGGAATCTCCACCTCCACAGTCTCAGGCCTGTGTACAATAGAACTAGTACAATTTATGCCAATCTTCACTCCGACTACTTTAATTCCAGGTTCCTCCTCCTCCTATCAGCAATTTTCCACCTTTGACTCAGCTCTTTGGAGCAATGACCATCTCTTCCTATATGTTTTTCTAGCACTAGCACAATGAATCCCTAATCTGGATTGGCTGCTACCACAATACAAATATTAATCAACTCTCACATAAGAGAAAAACTAAGGGGGATCTGTATTCTGTGTTGGGCTACTAGCACCAGATATGGAACTATTTGCTAACACTGATCATGTGACTGAGGAGTGTGTATTTGGAAACCCCATCCACAGCCAAAACTGCAGAGTGAAATGCCAACCAGCAGTATTTGGTTTGATTTCCACTGCCCTGGTCATGCAGGGTAGATCACTCACACGCCCCACACGGTAGAATTTTGTCCAAAGTAGGGTAGTCCTGGAAATATTTAGTACAAATTAATGTGTTATTTTCACTATTTATTTTTAAAACAGTGACAAGTAATTTATAAAAAGAACAGGAGTACTTGTGGCACCTTAGAGACTAACAAATTTATTTGAGCATAAGCTTTCGTGGGCTACAGCCTACTTCATCGGATGCATGTAGTGGAAAATACAGTAGGAAGATGTGTGTGTGTGTGTGTGTATATATACACACGCACACACACAGAGAGAACATGAAACAATGGGTGTCACCATACACACTATAAGGAGAGTGATCAGTTAAGTTGAGCTTTTATCAGAAGGAGGGAAAAAAACACCTGTTTTTAGTTGTAGTAAGATGAGGCCCTGAAATATAAATCCTTGTATCAGAGGCCTAGTCTGAGGCCTGAAGCCTGAACCAAAGTACTTCCAGGCACTGCTAAGCAAAAGCTGGGCTGTGAGCCAGAGGCAGGCCCCGCTCACAGAAGTTGGCGAGAAGAAGGTTGTTAGAAGCAGGTGCTTAACATATAAGTGCTAATAAGAGGAACCTGTGCCAAGATGGCACCTGGACAGCCCAATACAAGGACACTCCATAGACATAACAAGGAACAGGCAGGTGCATCTTAAAGACAGGACAGCATGATGGATAGATCTGTATGTCTGGAACAACATGATCAAAGGGGAGACAGCACCCTAATGAGCCAAGAGGCTGTACCTCAATACGTCAGGAGGGATGAGTAATTTGTCCTGTAACTGTATAAAAGTAGGTCCCAGAGTGCGTATCTTTGGCCAGCCTAGTGGGCAGTGGAAAGTCCCGCCACTGACTGAACTGTGTCCATTGCCAGGGGGCACATATTCATAGTATGTCCTGTAGAGTCTATAGGAAACTATTACTGTGCTTCGTTTGACAATAAACCTGGCTCGGGTTCCTTCATACCTTACTAGAGTCTGTGGTCATTGGGGGTTCTCTCGGGGTCTGCTGTGTCAGCTATCTGCGCAGAGCTGGGGCAGCACACAGAGGGAACACGCACGCAGCCGACTGTTATCATCATCGAACAAGAGCAGAGCACCACACCGGTAGCTACTGACAACAGTAGTGGTAATGAAAATGGCCCATTTCCAGCAATTGACAAGGAGATATGAGGAACTGTGGGGAGGGGGAAATAAGCATGGGGAATTAGTTTTACTTTGTGTAATGGCCCATCCACTCCCAATCTTTGTTCAAGCCTAATTTAATGGTGTCCAATTTGCAAATTAATTCCAATTCAGCAGTCTCTCGTTGGAGTCTGTTTTTGAAGTTTTTTTGTTGTAATATTGCAACTTTTAGGTCTGTAATCGAATGGCCAGGGAGATAGAAGTGTTCTCCAACTGGTTTTTGAATGCTATAATTCTTGACGTCTGATTTGTGTCCATTTATTCTTTTACGTAGAGACTGTCCGGCTTGGCCAATGTACATGGCAGAGGGGCATTGCTGGCACATCTCTCCTGCTGATAAAAGCTCAACTTAACTGATCACACTATAGTGTGTATAGTAACACCCATTGTTTCATGTTCTCTGTGTGTGTGTGTATATATATATATATTCCTACTGTATTTTCCACTACATGCATTGGATGAAGTAGGCTGTAGCCCATGAAAGCTTATGTTCAAATAAATTTGTTAGTCTCTTAGGTGCCACAAGTACTCCTGTTCTTTTTGCGGATACAGACTAACACGGCTACTACTCTGAAACAAGTAATTTATAGCAATTGAAGCAACTTTTAATCTCTGTCATCCCAGTATAAACCTGGAGTATCTCCAAGGTAACTTCATGATAATTTCTCTGGATTTACCCCAGGTAAGAGAAATCACAATCACAACCCATTATTTCTAGGAAAAGCGAAGTGATAACACCCACCTGGAGAAGTTGGCCAGAAAACTAAATGTGCATAGTCAGCCTCTTTCATGCTAAAGTAAACAGTGCTACACCATATCAATTTTCAGAGTCTAAAGTCTAAACTAATAAAATTGTCACAGAGGTAAAAAAGCAAATTACACCAAACTATTAGCAGCTCACTTAAATTTCTGAAATTTTTCTTAGTTTAACCCCCATAGCAGAAGAGTCAGCCATACACAGGCAGTCAGTTGTGTAGAGTCTCACTGACTACTACGTGTCTCTATGCAAGGTGTGTGTGTCCCCGCCCATGAATACCAGCTTGGACGCTCACGCCCCATTCATTATTACTAATCAAGAAAAAATGAGAACAGTTTAAGAAACAGAGGGGAAACCCCCATACTGTGATGAAACAGCTGTAAAACTGTGCATTAAAACGAGATCCTTTGCCACTCCTTTTAAGCCATCATATATACTTTTCTTTAAGAGATCACAATTTTTCTTGTGTCATATTCAGTGCATAGACATTTTCATACTTCAGAGCTATAAGGAATTTGACAAGTAAACCTATTAAAGTTATAACATTTTAATCTTTATGTTTGATAAACACAAACCAAAGTTGTACAGGTTGATAATGGTAAACTCAACATTAGTTGAATTTATAGTTATAAATGTCCTTCCAAAACAAATGGATATATAGGTGGATGTATTGTAGAAATATAATAAACTACATGGTTGGGCCTAGATAAGCTGGTGATTCTCAAACATCAGCACCATCTGCATAAAGTTAAAACTTAAATCTGCTCTCCTAAATTCCTGTTCATCCTTCTTATGACACTTTTTCCAAAAAGTGCAGAGAATGGTAGATAAAATAAGTATCTAACAAGGCACGACAGTAGCTCTGATGGAGCTAAACGGCAGAGATCTAAATTCTAATAAAAAAATGAAGTTTAGCAATTATTGCCAGCAATCATGTCAAGCAGGCCATAGGAAACTGTAGCGGTGCAGCTGGAGAAGGGCAAGATTCTGCAAGCCAGAGAAGGCAATGGAACTCATCCAGCTTTGATTATTTATGGCATGCTGATGAAGGAACAACCTTTCCATATGAGGAACAGCTTTAAAGTTGAACAGTGAAGCTGAAACAGTTTTAGAAAGGAAGAAAACAAACAAACAAAAACAGAGTACCAAAAACTACAGCTACAAAAACAATGACATTCATTTCAATAATTTTAAAAATCTTTTATGTGCAAAAACAGATGTTAACTTGTCCAACTTTGAGGTAAACAGCAAACTGTATTCATGACAACCACTTTGTTTAGCAGTAAATTTGTTCTATTTAATGGTGCTGTAAGGCTTCCACATGTTGCTTCCAAATATTATCATATTGAGTACAAATTCCAAGCAAAAGCACATGTAAAGCAAAGTATATATCTGTAATTAATACTGAACTATTTTCAAATACCCAAAACTTTGTATTTCCTTGCACAGGCTATTATAATCATAAAAACCTGAAATTTATAAAATATGTCTCAACCTTTTTGTTTTAGTGACTGATTATAAGCACTCAAGATGACACTGAGAAGTCGCTTAGAACCATGGTCTCATCTGCCTTTAAACTGATGAAATATGTGGATCTTTTATGCCTCTCTGGCTCTTTTACCCAGTGTCAAGGGGCTGAATGAAGGGGGAGTGAGGATCTCATGGCTTGTGAAGAATTCTAATTCTTACTTTAAAAGAAAAATCACCACAGATGTTTTTATTTTTTATATTATATATAAAGATGAAAATTAGTATTTGTTATTGTTTGGTGAACAAAAAAAGAGGGTAAATGTGTGTGCTTGCCCTTCCATCTTGCTGGCTCTGTTGCAGCAGCATTTTGTCAAATATTTTCTTAGGATTTTTTCAAGAACTGCTCTGACATCACTAATGCTATTCCTGAACAGAAGGAAGAGAATAAAGCTGTATCTATTTAAGCTCGTTTAAAAATACATTGGAAGGAAAGGGGATTTTTTTTGGGGGAGGGCGGAATTAATATTTGCAATAAAAAAACCATGAGCAGAACAGAAAGGAAGATTTTTTTATTTGCAAGGTTTTGGCTAGATCTTAAAACAAAGGGAGGACAAAAAAATTAAAACCCATGTCCTTTTAAACATGACGGTTGTAACATCTTTAAATTATTATTTAATGAAAACAAAAGGTGAGTGTTACACAATTTCCTTTGATGTGTTTTAACTATATAACTAGAGGAGGAATTATTCTTATATTCTAGAATTTAGTCTCAAAGACACCAGTCTAAACAGTTTGAATTTGAAAATTAGCAAAGGCTAATTCAGAAGTGTCCTTCTCAATGAAAACATGCTAATTCAGGAAAGAATACTTCTTAGTGTAAATACACTGTACTAAATGAAATATACTCCTTGTTTGAAAAGAAACATTCAACTTTAAAAGTATTCCTTTCTACATGTTCTGCACGTTTACTTCACGTATTCAGTAAGAGTACATGTGAAAGTACAATATGGATACACGTTAGCATCAGAGTATGAACAGTTTTTATATCTCCAGGCAGTAGAGATTTACAAGTCATCAAAACCACCCACCAGAACATAAAATAAAGTATTTCAGAACTAGTTGGGCATATGAAAATAGTATCTTTCTGATAAAAGTTAAAGTAATGAAACCACCAAGCATTTGAATCAATGGGAATTTGGAGGGAAGTTGTCAAATTCTACAGGGACTTTTCCCCCTCCTCAAACAATGCCATTTCTGTGAGATTTTTCCTTTTTGTTTTCTATTTTATTTGGCTCCAGTCTCATACTTAAACACCAAACAGCGTTATAGGATAAGGAATGTCATTCAAAAGTTATCGGCTTATCAAACTTTTACTGATGTTACAGAAAACACAGAAAAATCATGTAATATCTTCCAGGATCTCACTATGAGAATCCAACACTTTTTAGGCCCTATCTATGTTCCCATAACCAGGCTAAAGTCTTGGACTTTTCAGAGTTTTAGCAAAGTAGTATGTGCCTACCTCAGACTTTCTATGGATAATTCTTCCATGACTGCACTACCACAGGTACAGCTCGACAGATGGTAGAAATGGAGGAAGCAATAGGGTAAAAGGAGCACCAGCACTTTTATCATTGTGTCATCTTACCTCCTTTGAGCACTGTTAGACAACATAGTACCTAAGCCATCTACATTAGTGTTCCCAAAAGAGTCTAGGTGTAAACAAGGTTTTAGCTCATAGTAGCATAAACAGAACTTTTAGGCAGTGTCTACATTGGCTGGCCAAACAATATGGGAACCCCATTTGGTCACAACAGACTTTAAACAAGGCTTATAACCTTGATTGTTAGTGCAGAAGGAATCAAAGAGCCAGCAGTGTGAAGAATATCAAACTTTTTTTTTTTTTTTTTTTTAATTAAAGAAAGCTTAAGTTCTGAAGACTTCTAAAGAAATCCATAGGAACTCCTTGGAGTTAATACTTTTTCTTGTGGTTTTCTATTGTCCCAGTGTACAACTGTGCTCCATATCTATAAGCATAAAAAAGCATGTACATTAAATCTTAACATGCACTCAGAAAACTGCATGCATATATACATTTCCCATAAAATCTGGAGGCACTGTTAAGACTGAAAATTATATTTTCAATCTGGTTTGTCATTCTGTACAAGAAGAACATTTGTACGCCATTACTTTACAAAGGGCAACATTAATGTCTCTAAGCACAACATAATATAATATCCGTTCCTCCCTTTTTCTTCTTAATTTCAACCTCTAACATTCTGCATACTTGTTTCTGTGAAGGTCCTTGTGCATCAATATTAAGTATGGCATTATATAACAGGCTTGTGTGTACGTGTGTGTGTATATATCTATATATCTATATCTATCTGAAAAGGCCTATGGTGAGAATTAAGAGTTTTGTATTCAGCAAACAAACCTAAACTACATGTAAAACCACTGCAACTGATCACCAAAGAGAATGAGTGAATTAATTGTAAATTTTTGTGACATTGCAAATCAGACACAAATAAATCAGTAACCTTGGAAACGGAATACTTTTCTAGCTGAATTTTGCCACTGCTTCATTTTTCAGCGTTATTAGAAAGTTCAATAACTCCCTGTTTGGAGAATGAATTAAAAATAGTCCAAAGAACAGAGGGGTCTTCACAATTATGATGGTTCTGCCAATGACTGAAAAGCCCCTCTTTTCTTCCAAAAACCTGCTTGCATAAGATGCAGTTATAATCAGCTTTACACCAAATTTGAATTTTTTTATTTTGTGTGGCACAGCCAAAATTTTGCAACTCCTTTCCTGGTTCACTGTTACCTGATGGAATAACCTCACTTTTAGTTAAAGTATCAAAATTATTTTGATGAAGATATATTTGCCTTTTCGGTTTTGGAAAAGCATAGAACTCTTCCTCACAAGTGCCATGTTTGATTGGATTTCGTCTCTCTTTGCGCTGCTTCCAGAAATGAGCTGCATGTTTGATCAGTTCTTCCTGAGCTCCCTTGCCTCCCTGTAGAATTCCTTCTTTTATTCTTCCTGGGAGCTCCTCGCCATGAAAACACAACAAATGAAACTTCATCTCAGCAAAAGATTGTGCAGTAAACTGGCATCTGGCACATTTGATCTGTAATTTGACTTCTGTTTGACTCTGAAATAAATCTTCAAAATTGCATTTATTTCCCCTAAAATAGGAAGAAAAAAAGGAATATGTATGCTACTTCAATACTAGCCATGTTTGGAATTAGAATGGAAATTTCTAATCTTCTAAATTTTAAGAAGTGGAAAAGGAGGAGGAATTTATGGAACATTATATTTACTTTATTAAAACCAGACATTTTTACTGCACCAAAAAATTTAAAATTCTGCACACAATATTTTAAAATTCTGCAAATTTTATTTCTCAAATAAATGTGGAGGCTCCAGCATGGCATTGGTGAGCACAGGCCACTGGCTGCACAGAAGTGGGAGATCACCGTGCAGGCCCCCCCCCCCGGGACACAGACTCAGCAGTCAGGCTGCACCGAACTCTGACACAGTGCAAGGTCCCGGCCTGCCCCTCTGTATGGGCAGGCAGGCTCAGCAAGACAGGATCCAAATGTGGGGGAGCTTACTGTGGGAGGAAGCAGGTGTGGGTTGAGAGGGTTCTGTGTGGGACAATCTGGGTGCGGGTGGCTCAGTGGGAATCCAGGTGCAATCTGGATGCACAGGAGCTTGTTGTGGGTTCTGGGTGCAACAGTAATGGGACTCTGCAGGGGGGTCCAGATGAAGGTGGTTGGGGCTCAGCGGGGGGGGGGGGGGGGGGGGGCCGGGGGGGGGGAGAAGGGGGGGGGGAGGGGGGGGGGGGGGGAGGAGGCTCAGCAGGAGGGTATGAGTATGAGGGGGTCTGGATGCCCGGGGGTTAGGCAGATGGGGGAGCAGCTCCCTGTACAGGGATCCCTCCCCCTGTAGCTGAGGAGCGATGATTAGGGACAGGGGTCTCTGGAGGGGGCAGTCAGGGAACAAGGAACAGGGGGGACCAAAGCAAGTTTGATACAACGCGGTCTCACCTATAACGCGGTGAGATTTTTTGTCTCCCAAAGACCGCGTTATATAGGGGTAGAGGTGTACGATTCTTTTTAAAAATACAAATTGGAAAGAATACAGCTGAGAACAAGGCTAAAAAGTAAGACTAAATATTAGGAAATAGTTTTTAACTGTAAGAAGTCAGGGAATGAAAAAAAAAATCCCAGCTCCACTATCGGTTGTGGTATTATTTTAACAGGAAATATTCAGGACTAGACTAGACACCAATCAGTCAATGATAATTTAGGATTAATAAATCCTGATGGACTACAGGAGGAAAGGGATGGACTAGATGACTGACTAGAGAGGTCTAACAAAATTTGCAAGCAGCTCTGAATCTCACCTTGGAAGAAAAAGTTAATAAAAATAAAAAACTTTTATAGTAAATAGAAGTCCATAAATGACACTGAAATAATGAAATCATTTTCTTATTGCCATTTAACTTGTATATGCACTCACCTCTCTATTGTTTCTTCTGCTCCTTTTATATTTATGTCTCTATTCTTTAAAGCATCTTGCAGTTGCTGTTCACCTGTGGAGTGCTCGGTGCTGATAACAACCCTGTGTACTTCCTTCAGATGGCCAAAGTATACTCTTGCATGGCCAAATACTTTGGCACAAAACTCACAACACACAAGTTTCTTGAGTCTACCTTCATTGTGATGAAGCTTCATGTGAGTGCTTAGGCTTCCTGAATGAACATATGCTTTCTGGCAAATTCGACAGCTATAAGGCCGTCTATTTGTGTGTGTGTTTATGTGGTCCTGAAGATGGTGTTTAAATTGAAAGTTGTGGTTACAGACATGGCACTTATGCCATGGCTTAGGTACAGCAGAAAATAAATTTCTACACAGATCACTTTGTTTAGCAGAAGTGACATCACTCTGCTTATAGCTTAAATATTTATTTGGAAGTGTATCATTTAAGAAAATGTCTTGTTCTATGCAGTCAAGAGTCTGAGTCTCTATTATAGCCGCAGAAGTCAGTGGAGCTAAAGCCTGCATAACTACAGGTTTTGGTCTGATACTACGGTATTTTTTAACTGACTCAGCCCTACCGTTTTTTGATTCATGGGGATCAACTTTTACTCTCTCTTTACCCTCTCTAAATTTATTAATGATGCACTTTCTTCTTTTGGTCTGAAATGCCAATATATCATCTGGGGTTCTTCGTTTTCTGCCTCTTCTCTTAGAGGTGACACAATTCAATTTCTTTAGATTATCAACATCCAGTTTAGTGGCTGGACTGAAGGTATTTTCACGGGGGGCTTGTTTGGAGATTTGTGCAAAAGATATCGCTAGTAGTTTATCATAAACTCTGGTAGAAACATTAAAGGTTTTTACCAAAGGTGGTATTTTTTCACATTCAGGTCTTCGCCCAGGAGTAGATGCAGCCACAGTGTTAGAATTTTGTTTAGATTTACAGAACATTGCATTTTTCATTCTTGAATATGGCAAAATAAGAAGTTTTCCTTTTGGTGCGGACTGAGTCAATTGAACTTCATTGCCAAATATTGCCGGTGACAGGACCGTGACAGAATTTGTAGAATTCACCAGTTTTTCTTTAAGTTTCTCAGATGTTATGACTGAGCCTTTTGTGGCTTCAATAGTTGATTTCATGGAATGTAGATTTATTTTCACAGGATTACTTGGATTCACTGGCTTGGACAAACATTCCTTAATGACAGATGGTCCCAAAATACTATCTTCAGCAGTTTCGGTTTTGTTTAATAAAGGAGATCCAGATTCTACACAGTTGTTTTCACGGAGTAAAGTAGCAACTGTAATTTCAGTAGAACCATGATCAATTAAAATAACTTGTTCAGATGAATCTGTAGTAGAATGAGCTTCAGGAAGATCTCCAGTTGAAGTAGTCATTGCTGGTGTCTGTGATGAAATTTGTACCTTGCTGGGAATCTTGTCATGTGCACTTGAAGAAGAGGTTTGAATTGTTTTTTTGTCAATCAACAATTTATTTTTTACAGATTGATACCTAGGAATAGGTAGTTTGAGGTTTTCAGGAGGGGGCACATTTGATTGTTGGATTCGTTGTGCTGCCAGTGCAGGGGTGATATGTGGTAAAGCTACAAGAGAAAAAGTTCCCTCACGACCAGCAACTTGCATTAGAGTATAGTTTTGTGTTGGCATTATAAGTGGTTTAGAGCTTGCAGATGAAATAGGATTAGTTTGTTCAGGAAGAACAGGTGGAAGACACGACACCACCCCTGATGTTATAACTTTAGGTACCATCTTTGGTGCAATTGTCCTAAACTGACTTTTATTCTGAAAACCTTTTCCACTTCTTATTATCCCAGAAGAGCATTTCCATTTATCTGAAATAATGAAATAAAACACACAAACATGTAATATGATGTATAACAACTTTTTTTTTTAAATTACTTTATCAAAAAGGAACTTGTTTACGAGGGTTTCCATTTCACAAAAGCTTACTAGAAATATCTGGGTATGTAAACCACCACTCGCTTATGTATGGAACTGTTCGCTTTTCATAGACAAACTGAAAGGCAAATAAACCTGAGAAGATTCAAGTAATGTGTTGGCTATACTTAAGCCCCTTCGTTTTCAGTTTTAAAAGATTTTTACCAAAAAATTCCCGGGTTTTACAAAAAGTATTATTCATTTTTTTCTGATATTTACCCTACTTTTGTATCATTCAAATATATTAAAAATAACTTGTTTTATTAGGAAAATACAATACATTGCATGAAATATATGTATTATGATAATACATTAGTCTGCGTGTATATGCAAAGCTGCCTGTTGAAGTAAAGCTATGTATTAGTCTAGAAAATACACACAAACAAACAGGCACGCAAGCTCTGAAGTGCGTGCGCATCTGAGTGCTGACAAATCTCACGCCCACCACGTACACATTTCAAGCTGTTAGCAGATAATGGTATAAAGATTTGACACACTAAAATGGAAAGAAAATGAAAATCTGTATCAGAATACGTTTCAGAACACAAGGAACAAAACAGGAGAAAAGGATGAAGTTGACTGTATGCAATAAAAATGGTGTTGCCCAATTATTAAATGTAAATATTTCTAAGTGTAAGTCTACAATAGTAAACTGTTTATTCAAATGAAAAGTTTTATTTGGGGATTAGGGATATAATAAACACTGATAAATTCCGAGGAAAAATTAAATAAAACAACAACTGAAAATGAAGGGCCCTAGCTATATTTAACACCTGCAAACAAAAATGTTAGTTTCTCTTCATCTGATCAATAATTCTAAAACATTTTCCACTCTACATCATACACTCTCTTCATTTGCAGCACTTATCTTCATCAGCCTCTTCTACACTAGAAAAAATGGTATTAATATTCCAGCAATAATCCTGCTGCACTGGTATTAGGAATGGTGTAAATGCTTGTGTAGACAGGGCTCAGGTATTTTTGGTACCGTGGCATGAAAATGTGCTCAGAGCCGTTCCAATTGTTGTGGACTCTGTCTACAATAAGAGTAAAAATTTTTTTAATGCAAACACACCCATGTTGAGCATGCCTTTCTACCTGCCATGCTATCTTTCAATTCCTTTTTAACACTTGTGGGGTTTTTAGATATAGACAGAACTCATCTGATATTTCAAAGATTACTGCTACAAAACATGTAAATGTAACTTGGGATAAAATGTACTGCCAGCAAAAACTTATAATCACTCTTATTTCTGCCTGTTGAAATGATATGCACTTTGGCTGCATAGCACCAGAGTTCCATTTAAAGCTATGGTTGTAGTTCTATTCCCTTGTGGGACTCTTTTTTAAAAAGCTTTCCTCAGACTTTTATAATGTTTTTACATGTTTTTACAATTAAATCACAGACATTTTAAAAGTGAGTCAACTCCTTTTGTAAGTGTTAATAGAGGAACAAAGAAAAACATGTTGATAAAGAATAAAGCTAATAAACAACAGAAGAAAGTTAAAATATACAAAAGGCAATGGACATGGATCAGCAGAGGCATAAGCCTACCTTTCAGGTAGTATGTGGAAAGACATTAAACGTACGTTGCACTGCACCATTGCCATTTTCACATTACAGCCTCACTGCCTATCAAACAAACTCATTCTCTGCCACCTCAAATTAGCACAGCCTGAGGTTATTGCAGAAAAACTCCTCTCACTTTCTAGGAAGGAGGATGAACCACATGTTGCTCTAGATTTCCTGCTTGAAGTCACTTTGGTTTAAATCAATCCATCCTGTAACTTGGGATAGCTCTCATCCAGATCACTAGATGCTCAGGTTCCAGAAATACAATCTGGTCAGGTCCATTACCTGTAAGGTCCTAGGCCTTCAAGTAATATTGGGAAAAGAGCAAAGTGTGATATTAGGAAAATTCAGTCTTAAACAGAAGGATGTCAAACAGAAAATGTAAAAAAATAAAGTAATACTGAAGGCTACAAGACACCAAAAATGTTCACAGTGAATTACCATGAAGTTATTTAGTAGAGAAGTTTCTGTTATACGTACAGCATTACAAATGTACAAAGACGGAGTGTACCTTTCTTCTAATACACTTCTACCCCAATATAACGCTGTCCTCGGGAGCCAAAAAATCTTACCGTATTATAGGTGAAATCACGTTATATTGAACTTGCTTTGATCCGTCGGAGCGCGCAGCCCCCGCCGCCCCCCGGAGCACTGCTTTACCACGTTATATCAGAAATCGTGTTATATCGGGTCACGTTATATCGGGGTAGAGGTGTACTGACAACTTAACACTTTTATCCTTATATAGCATATTCGCCACATATGTTGAACACCTTACCAATTCATATTACAAGTTACATACATTATTTTTAAAAAGACATTTCATTTTAATCTCCCCCTAAAGGTAGTAATACAGAGGGGTTTTCATGAGAACCCACTGCTCTGCCAGAGTCCCTGGGCACAAAATCAAAGTAAAAAATCTATTCTTAGCTCTTAAACCCTAAACTCTCAGCTGTTAATATTATTGGTAGTATTCAGGCGTTTTGCTTCTTACCCACAATTGTTTTTAAGGTAAGATTTTATGTGGATTTTGAGAAGAAGTACAACATGACTATGTGGATTAATATAATCATTAGCCCAGGCACATAATTCTGAGCTGTAGGCTAGATTCTAAATTTGAAAGTTAACAGTGTAGGTCAAAATGCCTATATTATTTAATGACAGGAGATTAAAGGACGACTATATTTTTCTTTTAGGGGATAGAATCTGCTCTTATTTACTACATTACCTTCACCGTGTATAACAAGGAGTCTGGTAGCACTTTAAAGACTAACAGATTTATTTGGGTATAAGCTTTCATGGGTAAAAAACCTCACTTCTTCAGATGCATCAACAACAAGGCTATAGCAACACTGATGCATCTGAAGAAGTGAGGTTTTCTACCCACAAAAGCTTATGCCCAAATAAATCTGTTAGTCTTTAAAGTGCCACCAGACTCCTTGTTGTTTTTGTGGATATAGACTAACACGGCTATCCCCTGATACTTTTCACCATGTATGGATGTCAAAGAGTTTCTATACAACAGGCAGTTTTTTAGTTTATTACAGTATTCCAAATGAGGTGGTTTCCATTCTCCCTTCAATTTTGGCTTCCTCTGTGGACTCCGTCTTACTATCCCAAAGTCCCATTCAATGAAGTGCACATTCTGAGATGGATGACAACTAGCTTTCTGTTTGCAGTATTGCTATAGCCTTGTTGATCCCAGGTTATTAGAGAGACAAGGTGGCCAAGTCAATATCTTTTATTGGACCAACTTCTGTTGGTGAAAGAGACAAGCTTTGAGCTTACACAGAGCTCTACCAAATAAGAACTTTACCTTTTGTCTAAAGAAGATGACATATCTGAGACAAAAATCCCAGTAACTCCTTGTGACAGACTGACAATATCCTGAACAAACCTTATTGAATCAAATTAAACTTTACTGAATTAAGTTTAGCATCTTTGGAGTTCACTGTATTAAAAATGCAAATATTTATGAACTATTGTGGGATTGTATGGAACCTCTCTAGTAGGAAGTCAAGATTAATGCACTCTCCGGAAAGGACTGTATCTTCAGAGTGATGTGAATGTGAATTTTTAAGATTAAGGGGGTTTCTCTAGGAGGAGAGGGTATATGCTAATATAATTCCTCTTTTTATCAACCCTTTGAAGCCTCCCCCTGGGGAGAGAGGGACCCATTGCACATTAATTATCTGCTTCTGGGAACTCCAGATCAAAGAGCTTTGATCTGTATAAAAGGGTGGACTAAACTTATCATTTGAGTGTGCTTGTTCTGAGCTGAAGTTCTGATGAACTTATAATCACAAGGAAGCCCCTAAGGTGAGGTGCTGAACGAATGTTCTGACCAGAGCCCATGTGAAAGTTGGGAAGAACTCTGGTAAGCTTATTAGGATGCGTGTATGTTTAAAAAAATTTTTTTATATGTTTTCTCTGTAATGCTTTTTACCTTAAGAATAAAGTAGGCTTGCCTAGAAAACTCCAAGTGATAACTTATATCTGTAGGAATCACTCTATTATCAGTCTCTGAAGGGAAAGCAAGCAGGTCTGTTTAGGCAGACTGCCTTTGTTGGGAAATACACAGTGAAGGCAACCTGGACACACCCTGGTTTGAAGGGAGTGAGATGTGGGTCTCCAACCAGAAAGGCAATGGCTGGAGATCTGGAAGCTGAATTGGGTGCCCTTGCTGGATCACCGAGGGGAAATACAGGTGGAGTGGCCCTGAACACTCTAGGACCCAGGAGTCCAGAAACGTCAGGCACCCACAAGAACTATTAATTTTGGGGTATGAGGCACCGTTTGTGGAAACAGATGCATTAGATAGTGGGTATTTTTACATATTGTCCTTTTGTGAAACTCATGTATTTTCTTTATTGCAAACTCAGTAAAATGGTATTTATTAAAAGGAATTCTCTATACAATTCATCATTCTGAAGTGACAGTCTCATGAAGTTCTTAGCCAATAGAATAATAATTCATGAAACAGCCTTTAAAATAATGGATTTTTTAAATCAACTTTTCATATTATGCAGTATATTGTAATGTTAAGCAATGATTTAGCTGAGTTTGAGACAGAGTTTCTATACAAACACTTTTTTCAACTGGTCATAATTTTATCATAAATATTCCTTCCAAGCTGAACCATCCCATGTTTGGTCTCAGTACTGAGTGCTGATTTTTTTGCCAAGCTTGCATTAGATAGTCTAGTGAAGAAGTGTGGGTTGCGGTGTCTTTGGTATTGTAATAGAGCCTTCAGAGAATCACACACTTATATTGCCTCCCAGTGGGAATGCCTTTCAGTCCAGATCCCCACCCGAGGATGGGTTTTAGCTTCACCTCAGGTTTGCAATGTCTTTGCCCCTTATCAGAGTGGGAGTGGGATTGGAACGAGGCTTATGCCCTCCTGCAGCTGGGCCAGTTGGTATGGGAGCCTGGGCCCTCTGATGCCACCAGACACTGATCCAAGGCATGGCACCCTGGAGTGCCCTCGCAACCTTCCCTGAGTCACTTCCTATTATCTGTCCCTTCCCAGGGCTCCAAGTCCAAGACCCTTCCCCAGGAGCCCTCAGGATATGTCTGTCTTCCTCCCCAGCTTCTCCTTCTGAACTGAGTGGTCTCCTTTTAAGCTTCCTCTCCAGTTGGAGCATACCCTGCATGTCTGAAGGGGTGAGATTACCTGGGCCCAGTGCTGCACCCCTTTGGGCCCAGTGCGGGGTCTGCACAGGTATGCAGAGGATACCCAGCTTTATATTTCCCTCTCATCCAACAGCTAGTGTAATTAAGATTCTTATCTAATAATAGAGAGACTGGGGCATCAAAGCCTGTCTCAGGTAGCCACAGCAGCACATGGGACAACAGGGGGAGATATAGGTAGCCTGCTAGAGAAGAGATGGGACCCACTGCCAGGGGAGCTGCTGCTTCTCCATGGCTCCCTTCACCCCCCATCATGGGCCATTCTACCTCTTCCAGGTAAAAGGGAGAATGCTGGATGCTCTCTCTCCTCCCTTGGCTTCCTCCTCTTCTTCCTCCTTTTCCATTAGTGCTGGTGATGGTGGCAACAGAAAGATGGAATGGCAAGGGGATGGCTAGGAAGACACACAGGTGACACCAGTAGGAACTATTCATAGGTAGTGCTGTGGGTGGAGATTGTATGAATACCACCACTTATTATTTTTTGTAATTTAACCAAGGAATACCTGAAACTTGCTATTTTACGTATGGCAGAAAGCATCAAGATGTCAGAAACACTGTTTATTGACAAATGTTAATTTTTAATGGCAACAACTGTATTATGGAAGTATTATATAAGAGGTATTATTATATAAGAGGTAGCTATATGTAGATTGACAGGTAATGCAAAGAGTATAGCGCTCAAGATGTCAGGTGTGACAGTTTTTTTAATTGCATTTAGTGATAAAGAAAGCATGGCAAGCACTGTGGCCACACAGAGGTTCTGAATGACGGAGGAGTTCTGTGGAGAAAATAATATGTGATTGTATAATTAAAGGCTGTATCATAATGGATATGCACTAGGGGGCTGAATTAAATTGTATAAGCAGCCTTAATTCTAGCAATTCCTAACTTTCATGTGCTTGACTTTGCAATCTAAATAAAGTTTTTAACTTTTAAATATATTTGTATTATAGTTGTCCCTGGAAGGTCCTAATCAGGATCGGGGTATCATTGTACTAGGCACTATACAAACACAAGAAAATGCAGTGCTTGCATTGAATTGCTTACAGCTTTAAAAAAAATGCCACATAACACTTAGATACAGTACATAACAGAGTATGGATTCAAAACTGTGTGACTGTATGCATGTTAGAGGCAATTGTATCAGGTAAAGTACTATAGGAGTCCATATTAGAAACCATAATGTTCACTATTCGCATTAAGGAATTAGAGGAAGGCTTAAAATCAATACAGACTACACTTGATCCACACCAAAAGCAGGGGCATCTGAAGAAGTGAGGCTTTTACCCATGAAAGCTTATGCCCAAATAAATCTGTTAGTCTTTAAGGTGCCACCAGACTCCTTGTTGTTACCAAAAGCAGAGGCCCAGCAAACACACAGGAGGACAGAGCAAAGTGCTAAAGTGATCTGGAGAGATTAGCACAATGGATACATGGGATTAAATAAGATTTAACACTTACAAACATAATGTTACCTTCTTGGAATAAAGATGCAAACAGATACTAATTGGAAGAGAAATCATATAGATAGCAGGAAAACAGAAATACTTATGGGTGACAATAAGTAAGAAATTGCAAGGATTTGTCCTTGAAAAAATAAATCCAACATTATTTTTTATTCATATGAACTAAACAGACAGATATCTTGTATAATGCTATAATAAGGTGATAATGCTATCAGTAGCTCTGTTACAAATTACCAATATCTAAAATACTGGGTGTTATTCTGGTCCTCAAAGTTTATGAAGGATATTGAAAAGCAAGAGAAAATACAGAGAAAAACAAATATATAAGATCTAGCTATTATTATGTACATGTACAAAGATTAGAAGATAACATACGAGAAAAGAAATCAATGTATACAATATTTAAAAACTCAAGGGGGACATGATTGCTGTATATAGACACACTAAAGCAAATAAGATGTGAAAAAAGATTATTCACAAAAAGGTAGTACAGAGAGAAAAGGCCTAAAATTTAAAAAAAAAAAAAAAAAACTTTTAGACTATCAGTTGGTATGTTTTTTGTAAAGCTGGAGAAATTGGGCATTGGGACAGTTTTCTCAGGGCTCAATCATAAGCCCTCTTCCTATCCACACAGAAGAGTAAGGGGATTTAGGACTGCCCTCTCTCTTCTGTATGGGCTATACAGGAGATCACCACTGTCACTGGGCTCCTTAGGTTCCAGCTCATGCAAATTGGACTTCCCCCATGAAACAAGGAAGAAGCATCAGACCGTGACTCTCAGAGTAAATTTGATCCAGGACTTGTTACCTCTTACTACAGTCGTAATAGAACAATCCCGTCCTGTCCCTACGGCTACTTGGTAGGACATGAGTGGTGATAATGTAGGTCAACATCCAGGAAACTGGATGACTCAAGATGATCTCTTCTGGCCCTACTATCTATAAATTTTATAGAAGAATATGAGTTTTCGATGTCTGCATGAAATCAAGGCGGCAAAAATACCTTTAAACCACTATACTCTTAGAAGACATTACAGACGGAGAATAATCAACACTTATTTCCTTGGTACTGTTGTCCATTTCAATTAATCAATTAATTCATTTGGAAAATAGTAAACAACAAAAAAAGCCCATCTCACAGTAATTACCTAAGTGAGTGTATGACTGGACCAATAACAGACAAACATGAAACAAGAGAACGATCATCTTGCTTTACATGGAAAATGCAGACTTTAGATTAATAAAATAATTATATGAAGCCCTATTGAATGTGTCATGATATTCCCAGTTTGACGATTTCAAAAGAACTAATCATTTCTAAAGGGAAGTACAAATGGTTGAAATACAGAAGAAAATTGTTGTAACAGAGTCGATATTAAATGTGTGTCAACATTAGCCAGCTATTACATTTTACCAAATCTCCATACCCACAAAATACCTGTGGTTACTGTCTTTCGCTGCAGCATAAGTTTCTTGTGTTTGTTGACACGGCATAGTTTGTTGCACACAATGTTTCTCTGCAGGATTAGCATGCAAAAAAATCACCATCTGCAAAAGCGCTTCAGTCACTTATAAACAGGTCCCAAGATAAGAAATAGAGAAAAGAGACAATAGACAGCTTTATCTTCCAGTTAATGCATTAAAAAAGCTACAACTTCCTACTCTTTGTCATTTTACCTCCACTCAAATAGCACTTTAAAAACTTATATATTAAATGCTAAAGACAAGGTGATAGTTTAATAAATGACTAACGCTGGTTAATGTGATAGACAGGATGATTTAGTTTCAGTGTCATGGCATGCAGTCAACAATACCAAAACAAAAGAAGCTCAAAGAAAACTGAAGTTCCAACAGCTCTTAAATACAGAGGGCTGAAGGCAGTGCTGATTTACACTTCACAGAATCCCACTGACATCAATGGGACTGCACAAGCTAAGTAAATTCAGCACAGAATATCTTGAAAACTGATTCTGATGCACACTATTACAGGCGAGGCTCATAGCAGCACCTATTAAGTTTGCCCAACAATGACCATTATAAGATAATGTTACCATACTTTAACTGTTTGGACTGAAGTTTTTCATGCTAGGTGTTTGACTCATACCGAATTTTTTTGGACATTTTCAGTTGAAATGGTTCAACTTTTTTCAAGAATGAGACTACGGGAAAATATGTTGTTTTGTCAATGTAAAACAATTCCTGCCAACCTTGTCTTTTTAAAAGCTCTAGAGACCCCATGTTCTGTAGCAGAGACTTGAAATTTGCAGTGAGGATGGGGAGCTGTTTGTACATGCTCAGTAGACTTAGATTTTTAGTAGCTTAAATTTCCTGGAGAATCCATCTGCACTGGGCATTCTTCAGCAAATGGTTAAGCATGACTTGCCCTGCAATTGCAGCTGTATGCTGTGAACCATGCCGGTCCAGGCAACCGAACAGAAAGCAGGGAGACTCTCTCTTGGGCAGTGATCCAAATGCAGATGGGACAAGAGCCAGACCTGTGGGAAGAGTCCACTGGGAGAGGGAGCTAGGGGAGGGGAGGGTGGGCAGGAATCAAGACTGGAAGCTGGGAAGGATGGTGAGAGGGAAAATGGAACAAGTAGTTTGGGTGGACGGAGACTGATATAGGAAGCCATTGCAGAGACTGGGACTGGCTGAGCAAAGAGATTTTGAGTAGGAGCCAGGTATGGGACTGGGATTGAAAAAAGTTGCGTGGACAGAAAAAAAGAAGGGAGATCAATCTGATGAGGACTCAGGGTGAAGAATTGGGATTAGCTAGGCAAAGAGATTGGGTCAAGGAGCCAGGGGTGGGGACACTAAAATTTGACAAAAAGCCCAAGGACAGAGATTGGGATTAGGAGCCAGTGGGGCAACTGGACTCCAGTGAGTGGCAGAGAGACAGATCGGATGATGAGTCATGATGTGGGAGAGGCAACTGGGATTGACTGGGGACAAAGATCTGGGGAGAAACTAGGAATGCCTTAGCTAGGAGACTAAGACTGGAAGTAAAAAAGTGAGTTTAAGACTGGCATGAAACACCTAAAGAGTGGAGATTGGGACTGGGTAGGCAAGGAGAGGGACTAGGACAAGGAGTGGGAAAGAAACATGACTGGGACAAGGACAGGTTACAGGGAATGAGGCAGAAGCATTTGTGCCCACCACAGCACACTCCCTTCTAGAGCTTGAGTCTCACCATTCTTCTTCCGATACCAAACATCTGTGAAACCCAGTGGCTAATGACCCATATTGATGGCAACAGGATGCCATATAATGGAATTTCTGGTTGCTTTTTAAAAAACATATACACACAAAAAAAACTATGTTAAAAGAATGTTATTAAGGTTGCATTTCAAGCATTTAAAAGTTAGGAAATGCCAGAATTAAGGTTGCCTGTCCAACCTTAATTCAATCCCCTTGTGCATTATGATAATATATGATCATGTAATTAAAGACTATTTATTTCATAGACCCCTAACTTTATTCAATGCACAAGATGGACCTAATCTGGGGATAAATCAGGGATGCGTATTAAAGGCGGCTGTTATCTGTAGGATCCTTGCTTCATCTGGTGGTAAGTCTGCTGTGAATGAGCCAGGGAATTGCATGAGAAAAGGCAGTCTCAATCCCTGGCTCTGCCAGAATTCCTGTGTGATTCTGGACAAGCCACTTAAACCAGACTTTTCACAGGTGGTCATTAATTGTGCATTCCTCATTTTCTGGGTGCCTGATTTGAGAACCTGGGGTCTCATTTGAAGTGCTGAGCACTCTCAACTGCAACTGAGGTCAATGGGAGCTGTGCTTTGCATATATGAAGTGTTATACAATGCTAAGTACTCTGAAAAATCAGGTTCTAGGTACCTCAAATTGGGTACCCAAAATTAGTGGATATTTTTGACAGTAAAAAGATTTGAGAGTTGGAGAAAATGTTTTACAGGAGTCGTAAAGAGCTCAATCTGTTTAGTTTATCAAAAAGAAGACAGAGATGACTTGATTACAATGCAGAAGTATCTTCAAGGGGAGAAAATACCAGGTACGAAAGGACCCTTTCTTCTAGCACAAGAACCAATAGCTGGAAAATGAAGGAAGTCAAATTCAAATGAGAAATCCGTGGTAGATTCTGCATCTCTTGATGTCTTTAAATCAAGACTGGATGCCTTTTTTGGACGATATGCTTAATACATATAAATTATGCTTTAGCAAAACAGAAGTTACTGGGTTTTATACAGAGATAACTGGATAAAATGAAATGGCATATGATATACAGGCTAGAGTAGGGTATAAAATATGTAGGAATGACAGAGTAGGTCATGGTGGTGGGGGAGTGGCACTTTATGTGAAAGAAAGCATAGAGTCAAACATAGTAAAAATCTTAAATGAATCAAATTGTACCACAGAATCTCTATGGAGAGAAATTCCATGGTTGAATAGTAAGAGTAGGGCAGGAGGAATATACAACTGACAACTAGACCAGGATAGTGATGGTGACTGTGAAATGCTCAAGGAGATTAGAGAGGCTAGAAAACTCAATAATGGAGGATTTAAACTATGCCCATATTGACTGAGTACATGTCACCTCAGGATGGGATGCAGAGATAAACTTTCTAGACACCATTTGTGATAAATGAAGGGGAGGGGGTGGCTCCCTTTTATGGACACCCAGCCAGCCAGTTAACTATAAAATCCCTGTTAGTAGCTGTTCTCTACTTGCTTTACGTGTGAGGGGTTAAAAAGTCTATAGGTAAAAGGAAGGGAGTGGGCACCTGCCCAAAAGAGTCAATGGGAAGGCTAGAATTTTTTAAAATTGGGAAAAAACTTTCCCTTTGTCTGTCTGTGTTGTTCTCCTGGAGAGCAGGACAGGACTGGAGCTATGCTGTAAAAGCTTGAGCCCAGTATGAAAATCATCAGATCATACCTAGAACTACTCATTTGAAACCCCAGATATGTAAGTAGATTGTCTAGGAAGACGCGATTAGGTTTATCTCTTTTACTTCTTTATGGCTTGGGAACTCCTCTGTGTTAACCCCAGGTGCTTTTGTTTTGCTTGTAACCTTTAAACTGGACCTCAAGAAGCTATATTGATGCTTAATCCCTGTAATTGTTTTTTTTAAAACCTAGCAAAAAGCTTAAGTTCCAAATGTATTTCCTTTCTTTTTGTTTTTAACAAAATTTACCTTTTAGTAAGCACAGGATTGGATTTTTGTGTCCTAAGAGGTTTGTGCATAGGTTGATTTCCTTGAGAGAGAGAGAGAGAGAGAGAGAGAGAGAGAGAGAGAGAGAGAGAGGTGTGAGTGTAAGTGAAAGGGCTTGAGGGTACCCCCACATGAAGAAATTCCCAAGTGTGCCTTTTTGGGTTCTAAAAGGGGTTTTTTGCACTTGGGTGGTGGCAGAGAAAAGCTGTAACCCTGGGAGTTTAATACAAGCCTGGAGTGGCCAGTATTAACTTTTGGAATCCTTGAGGGCCACCACCTTCTGCACTCAAAGTGTCAGAGTGGGGAAATCAGCCTTGACACCATTAATGACTAGCTTTTTGGAGCAGCTAGTCCTGGAACCCACAAGGAGAGAGGCAAATCTTGATTTAGTCCTAAGTCAGTCCTGACCCGCTTGGCAATAGTGACCATAATACAATTAAATTTAACATCCTTGTGGGAGTGCAGGGGAAATACCAAAGAAGCCCACCACAATAGCATTCAACTTCAGAAAGGGGGCTACACAGAAATGAGAAAGTTAGTTAAACGGAAATTAAAAGGAACAATCACAAAAGTGAAATGCCTTCAAGCTGCAGGGAAACTTTTTAAAAACGCCATAATAGAGGCTCAAATTAAATGTATACCCCAAATTTAAAAAAAAATAGTAAGGGGACCAAAAAAATGCCACAATGGCAAAACAGAGTAAAAGAGGCGGTTAAAAGCAAAAAATGCATCCTTTAAAAAATGGAAGTCAAATCCTACGGAGGAAAATAGAAAGGAACATAAACTCTAGCAAATAAAAGTGTAAAAGTATAATTAGTCAGGACAAAAAAGACTCAAAACTAACAGCAATATTTTTTTAAAGTACATTAGAAGCATAAAAGCCTGCCAAACAATCAGTGGGGGCAATGGACAATCAAGGTACTAAAGGAGCACTCAAGGAAGACAAGGCCATTACAGAGAAGTTCACTGAAGAGGATGTGAGGGAGATTTCCAAATCTTTGCCATTCTTTTTAGGTGACAAATCTGAGGAACTGTCCCAGATTAGTGTGTCAACAGAGGAGGATTTGGAATAAATTGATAAATTAAACGGTATTAAGTCACCAGAGCCAGATGGTATTCACCCAAGAGTTCAGAAGGAACCCAAATTTAACTACTAGCTATGGTATATAACCTATCACTTAAATCACCTTCTGTACCAGATGACTGGTGGATAGCTAATGTGACACCAATTTTTAAAAAAGGCTCCACAGTACACCCACACCTTGAATACTGCGTGCAGGTCTAATTGGCCCATCTCAAAAAAGATACATTAGAAATGGAAAATGTACAGAGAAGGGCAACAAAAATGATTAAGAGTACGTAAGAGCTTCCCTATGAGGAGCGATTAAAAAGACTGGAACTGTTCATCTTAGAAAAGAGATGACTAAGAGGGGCATATGAGAGAGGTTTATAAAATCATGAATGGTGTACAGCAAGTGAATAAGGAAGTGTTATTTACCCCCTTACATATCACAAGAACCAGGGGTCACCCAATTAAATGAATATGCAGCAGGTTTAAAAACAAACAAAATGAAGCACTCCTTAACACAACACACAATCAACCTGCAGCACTTGTTGCCAAAGGATATCGTGAAGGTCAAAACCGTAACAAGATTCTGAAAGGAATCAGCTAAGTTCATGGAGAAGAAGATGCATCAATGGCTATTAGCCAAGATGGTCAGGTATGCAACCCCATATTCTGGGTGTCCCTAGGCCTCTGATTGCCAGATGTTGGGACTGGACGACAGGAGAGAGATCACTTGATAATTGCCCTGTTCTTTTAATTCCCTATGAAACATCTGGCACTAGCCACTGTTGGAAGACAGATTTCAGAGGGGTAGCCATGTTAGTCTGTATCAGCAAAAACGAGGAGTCCTTGTGGCACCTTATCCCAAATAAATTTGTTAGTCTCTAAGGTGCCACAAGGACTCCTCATTGTTTTTGTTGGAAGACAGGATACTAGTCTAGATGGACCATTGGTGTGACCCAATATGACCATTCTTATATTCGTAGATAATCTAATGGTCCCTTCTGACCTTGAACTCTAGAAAACTAGGAAACCTTAATCTCTGTGCTTCAGCTCCCCTTCTCTAAATTGCTGATAACAACACCTTCTCATCTTATAGGTGTTAAAAATCAGGGCTTGCAGTCCCCTGGGGCAACCTAACCAGTATAGCTGGCCTGTAATAGGCTGCCTGGTTGGCTATGCCACCTAACTGGTGGAAAGAATCAGCAGACCCGCTCTTAAACCCAGCAGCAGTTCGGTGGCTGCTCAAAGCATTTGCTCACAGATGCATTAGCTCCTGTGCCTGCTTGTTCCCAGCCCTGCTCCTAACTTGGCCCAAGTCTTGGCCTTGTCTTACCTCATTCCAGGTAACCCAGCTCTGTACCGTGGCTCTGACTTCTGGCCTCTAACTCCAGCTCTGACCCCGACTCAGACTCCTGACTGTGGCTCTGCATATGCCTCTGTCCCTGGGCTCCTATTCCTGGCTACCAACTCCTGCTCTAACCACTAAGCACAATTGCCCACATCCTGGTTTCTGACAATAGGAGTGTTGTGAAAACAAATTCATTAATATTTGTGACGCACTCATACTAAAGTGATGAAGGCCATAAAAAAGCCCATTTGGAAATTAGTCTGAAGTATGAATAGTCTTCAGTAAATAAGGCATGAGACCACACACAGGACAATGAGGAAGAAACAAAATTTTGAATAGCTGCTCATTAAGTGAGCGCCACCTATTCTGTGCACTGAATGAGGCAGCAGTCCTGTGTGAAAAAAAAAAAAAAAAGTAACGCATACATCCTGCATATGTATGGGGTGAATTAAGGTTGTTCAGGCAACCTTAGTTCTGGTATTTCCTAAGTTCTGAGTTCTTAACTTTGCAACCTTAATAATGTTCTTTTAACATAGAGGTTCTTTTTGTTTGTGGTACGTAATTCAACATAGGTTTGAAAAATAAACTGAGCACAACATTTAAACTATTGTTATAATACAGGGACAGAGAACAAAAATGTGTCATTAGCATGGAATTTCAGGGGTGCAGAATACAAATATGTACAGAAAACAGCACGCACTTAGGGTCATAGAGGGAACAAGCTTTAAATAATTTGTTAGAATTCCACAAGTCAAAAAGAGAGCTCTTTTAGAGTTACATCAGTTATTTCTGATTTAAGCATCAAGGTGCTCTCCAGGCTGAGGTATTTTTAAGCTGCTCAATATTTTACCACTGAGAATAGCAAGGACTGTCCCCGGTTTAAGTCTGAATGAGGTAGGGTTTTTTTCCCCCCATAGGGGAATGGAGTGATAGTGAATTACAAGGAATGATATGACAGTGGGGAACTTCCTGGATCTCTTGAGTATTCATTTCCACACCTTTCTTCTTAATGGGTAAAATTTTACAAAGAAAATGTATTTTTTGTGTAGTAACTGGACTCCAGTGAAACACACTTTCAACCTTAACTATTTTTATGGAAATGTTTAGGTTGGGAATAAATTAAATCTGCTTTTGGCACAATCTATTTATGGAAGTCACTTTGGAAGGGTAACTCATAGTATCGTCCAGCACTACTTAAATACTTTGGGCAAGTTTCTCCTATTTCCTGTCCAACCCAGTTCCTTTTTCATGACATATATCCTCCTTGCACTGCCAAGCAGATCTGAGCATATAACATGAGCTACAAAATTTATGCCCAACTTAATTTACACATGAAAAGTACAAAAAAGGTGAATTCTCAATTAAGGCTAACCCTGCCTTTCTTGTTGCGTTCCTCTTTTGTTAGAAAGTGCCCAATAGATTCTGTTCCCTATTTGCAGTTTCTTTCTCTAAGCAAAGACTCCTTCTGAAAATACCAAGTTATCCAGCCCCCAAAATCTCCAGAGCTTTGCTACCAGAGAAAGACTGGCAAAGGACAGAATCTTTTGCCAAAAGTTAACACATCAAGTGTGGATAAACATTCATAAGATCTTTCTGTCATATTGTTATCAAAAATAAATGAACCCAAGCCATCATTCTGAATGTGTCCCTCAGAGAAACAAAGCCTTGCACTAGATTTTAAATATCTAAATGCTTTGTATTTAATTTGAAAATTCATATCTGTGTATTGTTCAAACTCAAATATTTTAAAAATACATTAAGTGCTACCTCTTGGGGTACTTATTAATTGCCAACCGTTTGGACAAACATTTTGGGGGTCTGGCATAAACATTAAAATATTGCACCACATATTAGCAAATCAAAATTTTAAAATAACACATTTTATACATATATAAAATAGGCAAATCAATTAGAGTTAAATTTGGTCGTCTTAAACAAAGCCATCTTTGAGCTACTGAATAGAGAAGTAAGTCTGAAGTTCATGACAGGAAAAATCAGTTCCTTCTCTAAAATACCTTTGCTTCTAAGAATGGAGGGATCCATTGCCTGGACATGATTGCTGGGAGAGTGCTACTCATGTCATAGCAACAGAAAGAACTTGGAATGTACTTTTGGAGTAAGGGGATGGCAGAGTTGATTTCCTCCTCATCCCTACTGGACTACAACAACAGTCCTAAACCCTGCTGAAGATTTCCAAAGCTGAAAATTACATAAACTTAGTAGAAACACTGCTTTCAACATTATAGATAACACTATTAATAAAAAAGAAATCTATAACTTGTACAAACTTAATTTTATCAAAACCATTCTTATGTACAGGGAAAGTGTTCAGACAGAGGATGTTACGTTATGATAAACTATAGAAAAATTAACTTCTTTTTCTACTAGAAGTTCAAAAAGTAGAGGGCCTACAGAACCAGGTAAAAGTATCACTGTGAGTTTTAGTAGAGGTTTCTCTTGCCTGGTTTCTTGATTAATTATCCAAAGGGCAGAAGCCCAAATCTAGAAATTTGAGCTTGGGTTTTTAAACAACCATTTGCAGTGGATTAAAGAAAAGGTATAAGGCACCAAATCCTCTTGTATCATTTGGTCATAGACGATTTTGAGATTTAAAAAGAAAGAGTTCTCTTTTGTTGAAGGCTCAGCCTCTCATATTCTAAACTATTAATTTAAATCTCTAATGGTTAAAATAATTGAGAAGCAGAGAAATCAACTGCTGAAAACCACTTTAAGAGTGCTAGATACAAAATACTTAATTATTAATATCATTGCCATCTGTATCAGCTTGGGAAAACAGTCTGTGTAACCAATAAGATATGATCAACATACAGCTATTCAACCCTTATTTTTCATACCACTCTGACAATAAGAGAGTCGGGAGGAAACTATATATGTTCAATTCAAATCATGAACAGGAGCTGGTGTCTATCTTCCACATCCAGGGATGCTGATATCAAAGGGAAAATATTGGTATTTTCCTGTTTGAAAACAGTCTACCTGAGGGAGAAACTGTTTGGTGGATACATTATCAAAGATATATTCAAAGATATATAGTTCTGCTTCCACATGCCTCTGCCAGTTTGCAGCAACTGACTCTGTCAACCTTAAAGATAGTCTTACCCTGAGAATATGCTGTTCCAATACATGGGCCCCAACTGTGCAGGAAGGGAATGATTGTGATAGCATTACAATTCAATTTTTTTCATCTTTCTTCCTCTTGCTTCTGTTCAGTTGTCACACAATGCAGAAGGTCATCCCTGGGGATTAGTGAACGGCAAAACTGCTTTGGACAGACTATCAAAAGTTCTAATTGTCCAGAAGAACTAACTTAAGGGATGGAGATGCAGCACCGGCCACTGAAATCATACAAGTGTGGCACCAACATGAATGTGAACTAGACACACAGGAAGGTGGCTATTGAGCAGAACGTTTGAAAGGAAAGGTTGAAACTGAAAGTTAAAATTCTCTCTTCTGGAAGAACTGCCAGTTGAGATTTCTTAAAATGAGTTCCAAGAGGGATAAGACCCCAACTAGCTGTTCATTCCTTGTGAAGCAGCTGTAAATGCCTTTTAAAAAAGGACTATCAAGGTCACATCAACTTGGACAACATTCTGGGAGTAGAAGATATACTGAATAATGTTTCAAGTATCAGAGGGGTAGCCGTGTTAGTCTGGATCTGTAAAAGCAGCAAAGAGTCCTGTGGCACCTTATAGACTAACAGACGTATTGGAGCATGAGCTTTCGTGGGTGAATACCCACTTCATTGGATGCATCCGATGTGCATCCGACGAAGTGGGTATTCACCCATGAAAGCTCATGCTCCAATACGTCTGTTAGTCTATAAGGTGCCACAAGACTCTCTGCTGAATAATGTGGTAATTAATAAACAATGTGCTCCCTGACCTGCAGGAAATGACAGTGACCAGGTCTGAGGGATAAATGAAGGTAGAATTCTTGAGAACTGTGGAGCACAAAAAGGTCAAGTGGCGCCATTTCATGAATAAGTCATGGAATGTTCTCTGTGCTGAATCTTGCTTCCCTTAAAAATAAGCTGAGGATAAAATCTTTCTGTCTTTGTATTGACTAAAAAGACCCCCCAAAATACACCTGGATGATACTTCAAGTGTAGTACGAGGATACAGTCTCTTAATTCCAAAATATATTTTTAACATAGAAGGGCTGGAATAGACAATAAAATGAAGACAATAGGGAAGGTATCTTGACATTTTATAAAGTACACCTTTTTATACAACATTTAAAACCCTTCTGTCTAGAGTGGAACCAGTTCAGAGGAGAATAGAAAATTTTTAATTTACCAGTTAGGCTTAAGGCCTCCTGCGGCAGCAAATATACATTGTATGGTGTTATTTAAGTTGCTGAAAAAGTGTGTATGTTGACTTCCATATGGCAAACCTGGAAAAATGCTTTCTGGTTCCAGATAAACAAGAGAGCTGTAAGATTGACTGTTGAGACTTGGCCTGAAAAATGTTGGGAATTTTCCTGTTGTTCTTGTACAGTAATTTATTATCCCTAATGGAAGGACTAGACTGCAAAACAGACTGCTAAATCTGGATGATTTGGGGGAGAACCTTTACTTAGGGTTTTTGTAAATAAACTCAGTTCCACTGAACATGGCCTAGATGATTTAACTTCTGAATGTGGTAACTACAGCTAGGATTTTTATACTTTTCTTGGATCTATTCCCTTCCCTTTTCTTCTTTTATGATGAGCAATTTATTTGCAGTAAAAACATATAGTTCTGGCTGAGATGATACAAGACACTGACACCTATAGCCAATTTGGCTGTGACACAAAAAATTAAAGTTCAAAGAAGCTTCACTGTATTCTATATAGGCATGTCATTTTCCTTTCCAGACAAAGACCTTCAGAGCACCTGCACCATATATTAGAATTAAAATCTCTCTGGAATGATTGCGGTTCTGGTTAAGAGAAGATCTGAAGTTTTCAGAACATATGAAAGTTCCCACTTTCTGTTGAATCTGAACTTGGCTGGGTCTCTCTGGCACATGTACTGAAGGATCCAGTAGAAAAGAAATCAGACTACAGCATCTCCATGTTTACCTCTTCCTGCATGATTCCACCTATTTGGAAGGTTTGCTGACATTGGTAGACCAGTGGAAGCTGCAAGACCAATAGCTGCACTAATGAAGGATGTCACTGGCAGGTATGGTAAAATGGGAGGCTGGGGCTGCTCTAGGATACACTTTGAGGAAGGTGCATACATACTGTGGTGATAAGTGCTAATTTACCATACAACATAGAAGCTTTAGCTAAATCTACAGCAGGCCTGCACAACTCAGGCCTGGTCTACACTACGAGTTTAGGTCGACTTTAGCCGCGTTAAATCGACTTAAGCCTGGACACGTTTACACTACGAAGCCCTTTCTGTCGACTTAAAGGGCCCTTTAAACCGGTTTCCTAACACCACCTCGACAAGGGGATTAGCGATAAAATCGGCCTTAGGGGGTCGGAATTGGGTTAGTGTGGACGGAATTCGACATTACTGGCCTCCGGGAGCTATCCCACAGTGCTTCATTGTGACCGCTCTGGACAGCAATCTCATCTCAGATGCACTGGCCAGGTAGACAGGAAAAGCCCCGCGAACGTTTGAATTTCATTTCCTGTTTGCTCAGCGTGGAGAGCACAGGTGACCATGCAGAGCCCATCAGCACAGGTAACCGTGATGGAGTCCCAGTCCCAGTCCCAGGATCGCAGAAGAGCTCCAGCCTGGACCGAGCGGGAGGTACGGGATCTGATCGCCATCTGGGGAGATGAATCAGTGCTCGCCGAACTCCGAAGCAGTAAAAGAAATGGCAAAACATTACAAAAGATCTCCAAGGCCATGAAGGACAGAGGCCATAACAGGGATGCACAGCAGTGCCGCGTGAAAATTAAGGAGCTAAGGCAAGCCTACCACAAAGTCAGAGACGCAAACGGAAGGTCCGGGGCAGAGCCGCAAACATGCCGCTACTACGCGGAGCTGCATGCCATTCTAGGGGGTGCAGCCACCACTAGCCCAAGCGTGTTCTATGAGTCCCTCTCTGGAAACGGGGAAGCGGGTTCGGCGGACGAGGAAGATGAGGATGGAGAGAACATAGATAGCTCACAGCAGCAAGGAAGCGGAGAAACCAGTTACCCCAACAGCCAGGATATGTTTGTCACCCTGGACCTGGAAACAGTAACCCCCGAACTCACCCAAGACCCTGAGGGCACACAGGGGACCTCTGGTGAGTGTACCTTTGCAAAAATTACACATGGTTTAAAAACAAGCGTGTTTAATGATTAATGATTAATTTGCCCTGGCAATCGCGGCCAGTACAGCTACTGGAAAAGTCTGTTAACGTGTATGGGGATGGAGCGGAAATCCTCCAGGGACATCTCCAGAAAGCTCTCCTTCATGTACTCCCAAAGCCTTTGCAAAAGGTTTCTGGGGAGGGCTGCCTTATCCTGTCCGCCATGGTAGGACACTTTACCACGCCAGGCCAGTAGCACGTAGTCTGGAATCATTGCATAACAAAGCATGGCAGCGTATGGTCCCGGTGTTTGCTGGCATGCAGACAACATCCATTCCTTATCTCTCTTTGTTATCCTCAGGAGAGTGATATCATTCACGGTCACCTGGTTAAAATGGGGCAATTTTATTAAGGGGACATTCAGAGGTGCCCCTTCCTGCTCTGCTGAACAGAAATATACCCCGCTGTTAACCACGCGGTGGGGGGGAGGGTTGAAGTGACCATCCCAGAGAATTGGGTGTGTGGGGGAGGGGAGTTAGTTGGGTTTGTGCTGCATGTTAAACCTGAAATCGCAGCCCCTCCTTTTACATTGCAAACCCATTTTAAATGGCACGGGTGCTTGGTATGGGAAATGAGGGCAGAACTGTTTGAAACCATCCCCACATGTTAAGAAGGTTAAAAAAGCCCAAAGACTATATGTCTTACCATGGCTGCCTGCAAGCTGAAATCTGTGTCCTGGCACTGCGTGAGTGATCTCTCACACCAAACCAGGAGACTCTCAATATAAGAGGAAAAATGCGACCTTGTAACGAAAGCACATGTGCTGTGTGATGTTGTGAACAGCAAAATCTAACGTGAAAGAGTCTACCCATTGTTCTCTAAAATGTATCTTTTTTAACAACCTCTCCCTTCTCCACCAGCTGCAAATCTTACTCCTTCGCAGAGGCTAGTGAATATTCGAAGAAGGAAGCGAAGGACGCGTGACGAAATGTTTACTGAACTTCAGACTGCCTCCCACGCTGACAGAGCACAGCTGAATGCGTGGAGGCAGTCAATGACTGATTTTAAAAAAGCCCAATATGAGCGAGAGGAGAGGTGGCGTGCTGAATCGCGGGCTGAAGAGGAGAAGTTGCGTCAACTTGTAATCAGAAAGCAAGAGTCGATGCTCCGGCTGCTGGAGCATCAAAGTGATATGCTCCTGCGTATGGTTGAGCTGCAGGAAAGGCAGCAGGAGCAGAGACTGCCGCTACAGCCCCTCTGTAACCAGCAGCCATCCTCCCCAAGTCCCATTGCCTCCTCACCCAGACGCCCAAGAACACGGTGGGGGGGCCTTCGGCCACCCACTCACTCCACCCTAGATGATTTCCATAGCAATAAGTTTTAAAGTTTTAAATTGGAGTGTGTCCTTTTCCTTCCCTCCTCCCCCACCCATCCCGGGCTACCTTTCCAATTATCCCCCTAGTTGTGTGCTGAATTAATAAAGAATGCATGAATGTGAAGTAACAATGACTTTATTGCCTCTGCAAGTGGTGCTCGAAGGGGGGAGGGTAGTAGGGGAGGGTGGGGTGGTTGGTTTGCAGGGAAGTAGAGTTAACAGGGTGGTGGGGGAGGGGCAGAGGGTTCATCAAGGAGCAACAAACAGAAGTTTCACTCCGTAGCCTGGCCAGTCACAAAACTGGTTTTCAACGCTTCTCTGATGCGCACCGCGCCCTGCTGTGCTCCTCTAACCGCCCTGGTGTCTGGCTGCGCGTAATCAGCGGCCAGGCGATTTGCCTCAACCTCCCACCCCGCCATAAATGTCTCCCCCTTACTTTCACATATATTGTGGAGCGCACAGCAAGCAGCAATAACAATGGGGAGATTCTTTTCGCTAAGGTCTGAGCGAGTCAGTAAGCTGCGCCAGCGCGCTTTTAAATGCCCAAATGCACATTCCACCACCATTCGGCACTTGCTCAGCCTGTAGTTGAACAGGTCCTGACTACTGTCCAGGCTGCCTGTGTACGGCTTCATGAGCCATGGCATTAAGGGGTAGGCTGGGTCCCCAAGGATCACGATAGGCATTTCAACATCCCCAATGGTTATTTTCTGGTCCGGGAAGAAAGTCCCTTCCTCCAGCTTTCGAAACAGAAGAGACTGCCTGAAGACGCGAGCATCATGTACCCTTCCCAGCCAGCCCACGTTGATGTCGGTGAAACGTCCCTTGTGATCCACCAGGGCTTGCAGCAGCATTGAAAAGTACCCCTTGCGGTTTATGTAGTCGGTGGCTTGATGCGCCGGTGCCAAGATAGGGATATGGGTTCCGTCTATGGCCCCACCACAGTTTGGGAATCCCATTGCAGCAAAGCCATCCACTATGGTCTGCACGTTTCCCAGAGTCACTACCCTTGATATCACCAGGTCTCTCATTGCCCTGGCAACTTGGATCACAGCAGCCCCCACAGTAGATTTGCCCACTCCAAATTGATTCCCCACTGACCGGTAGCTGTCTGGCGTTGCAAGCTTCCACAGGGCTATCGCCACTCGCTTCTCCACTGTGAGGGCTGCTCTCATCCTGGTATTCTGGCGCTTCAGGGCAGGGGAAAGCAAGTCACAAAGTTCCATGAAAGTGCCCTTACGCATGCGAAAGTTTTGCAGCCACTGGGCATCGTCCCAGACCTGCAACACGATGCGGTCCCACCACTCTGTGCTTGTTTCCCGGGCCCAGAATCGGCGGTCCACGGCATGAACCTGCCCCAGTAACACCATGATTTCCACATTGCTGGGGCCTGTGCCTTGTGAGAGGTCCATGTCAATTTCCTCATCACTATCGTCGCCGCGCTGCAATCGCCTCCTCCTCAGCTGGTCCTGGTTTGGCTTTGGCATGTCCATGAGGCTCTGCATGTTTTCCAGGACAATGCGCGTGGTGTTCATAGTGCTCATAATTGCCGCGGTGATCTGAGCGGGCTCCATGATCCCAGTGCTGGCTATGGCGTCTGGTCTGAAAAAAGGCGCGAAAGTAGTATCTGACGGACCAGGGGAAGAAGGGAGGGAGGGAGAGAGGGAGGGGTGAGTGACGACATGGCGTACAGGTACAGGGAATTAAAATCAAAAAAGGTGGCTTTGCATCAGGGAGAAACATAAACAACTGTCACACAGAATGCCCCCCCCCCAAAGATTGAACTCAAAAGCCTGGGTTTAGCAGGAGAGAGGGGGGAAGCAAATGAATGCAGAATAAATCTATTTTTTACATCTTAAGACGACGGTGCAGCATGACTGATAGCCCTCGGCATTTTCTGGGTGCTTGGCAGCAAATACTGGGCGCTTGGCAGTAAGCCTTCAGGTCTATTGCACGATCTGATACCCACTGCAATATGACAATGATGGATACCAATCGTAATATACTATCTTCTGCCCAAAAGGCAAGGGGTTGCTGCTGTGTAGCAATCTAGCCCCACGTCTGCCAGCCCCATGTCTGCCAGCACCCAGATCGCCATCGGCCTCTTCTGGGTGCTTAGCAGACAATACTGGGCACTTGGCAGAAAATAGCATACTACGACTCTGCTAACGTGCAATGAGCCAACAGGGCGCCTGGCAGAAAATAGCATACTACGACTGATAACCATCATTGTCTGCCCGGGTGCCCATGATCGACAGCCACTGCAGTACGACGACGACGGATACCAGTCGTAATAAACCATCTTCTACCAAAAGGCAAGGGGCTGGTGCAATGCAGCCCTACGGCTGCCAGCCCCACAGCTGCCAGCACCCAGATCGCCAATGAAGGCTACCAGTCATGCTGCACCGTCTACCGCCAAAAGGCAGTAAGCTGCTGCTGCTGTTTAGCAATGCAGTCCCACGTTTGCCGGCACCCGGAAGAGATATGGTGACGGTGAGCTGAGCTGAGCGGGCTCAATGCTTGGCGTGGTATGTTGTCTGCACAGGTAACCCAGGTAAAAAGGCGCGAATCTATTGTCTGCCGTTGCTGTGACGGCGGGGGAGGGGCCTGACGCAATGTACCCAGAACCCCTCGCGGCACTGCTTTGCATCATCCGGGCATTTGCGATCTCAACCCATAATTCCAATGGGCGCCAGAGACTCCGGGAACTGTGGGATAGGTACCATAGTGCAATGCGCCGGAAGTCGACGCTAGCCTCGGTACTGTGGACGCGGTCCGCCGACTTCATGCACTTAGAGCATTTTAGGTGGGGACACACACAATCGGCTGCATACAACCGGTTTCTATAAAACCGGCTTCTATAAATCCGACCTAATTTTGTAGTGTAGACATAGCCTCAAAGCGGCGAGAGCCATATTACTCCAAAGAAAACAGCTGAGGGCCAAAACCCCGCAGCCCCCCCAAAACCCCACACCCCCCCCCAGGCCCCCCCCCCCCCGGGAACCACCCCCCCCCCCCAGTGCCACCAAAACACCCCCCCAGCGCCGCCCGCCCCGCGGAAACAAATCCTCCTTCCCCAGCGATATTGAACCTTGGTAATGTGTTATAGCGGGCCGCTAAGGTAGTATAATTATGGTAAAAGAAAAATGTCTTTTTGCTAGAAGTAGAATAAGATCTTCCCCCCACTTTGTAATAAATTGCCCTGTTGAATGAATGAGGTGTGAATGAGGAAGGCGTGGAACACAAGCATCTCCAGACAGCTGCAACCCTTGGAGAGGGGATGGGAGCCAGACCAGATCAGTAGAACAGGTCAGCCACTGACTTGCCGCTCGCCTCCTCAGCCCCCCTCCCCCGGCTCGCCTACTCACCGCCCGCCACTGCCCGCCCGCTCGCCTCCTCAGCCTCCCACCCCCGCCCCACCTGCCCCCCCGCCTCCTCAGCCCCCTGGCTCGCCTCCTCACCCCCCCGCTCGCCTCGTCAGCCCCCCTCCTTCACCCACCACTTGCCTACTCACCCCCCCATGGGCCGCACAGTGAGCCCACACGGGCCGCATGCGGCACACGGACCGCATGTTGTGCAGACCTGATCTACAGGAACCAGTAGGAATGCAGAGTCAGCAGGCAGCCTTCTCAAACTGCTCTAAGCAGAGAGGTCAAATATTGTATTTATTTGGCGTATCCAACACTTTGTGACAGGATATTCTCTCACTCCCAAGCACGTTTTCGAGAGCAGTGAGCTTGAAGCTGCTCTCTCTCAGACAAAGCAAGTAAACTGTGGTCAGAATACTATGTTGCAGCAGTCCAGCAGGGGGAGTCTGAACTAAAATAAAGCTCCTATTTAAGCTCCCTTTGTTGGTATGAAATGGGCAGTCCCAGCTCAGCAATGAAGTCCAGACCAATGCTCATTAATGAAAAGAATGGGTTTATAATCAATGTGCCATCTCAACTAAGTACAGCTGTGCAAATGGACGATCATACAATATGCCAGAAACAACTGAAATTCTAAACTACAAGTCTAGTAACTTTGTAATGCTGTGTTTTTGCTGAGAAATATGATCTACCTTGAACAATTTATGACAAATCATACTTTACTTTCAAACATTAATTTATTTTAATTAATTTATCTCTTTCAAAATGTATGTTAATATTCAATCTTTGCATATTTGAAACTTTTCCAAATCAGTCAAGTATTTTGCATAACTTTGAGTGCGTATATGTATATTTTAAAGCATGACAGTCAAACTTGCCTGTTAAAAGTAAAAGTAATCTATTTAGGATCTTTTGTAAATAAACTGGAATTATTCTGAAATGGGACATTTTTGTAGTGTTTATGGTTTTTGTGCCAATACACTTAATATGAAAAACAATGTGTTTTGTTTTATGAAAAGCATTAGTATGTTTATATGGATTTCTATTCTTGTTTGTGGTAGATATTTGAAAACAAAATATAGATGTTTGGCCAACACTCAAGAAATCTTTGTTAAACTTTCCTGCTTTCATCATTGCTCAGCTCATCACACAAGCCATCTGCATAAATAAAGATGTAAGCATCTGTTATATGGCAAGTGGTCTCAGGGGCAGATGTTTTTATCCTTGCATTCATGTCACTGGGCTTGGATACATTATTTGAACAGATGTACACAATCTGAAAGTGATGTGTCCCACAGTGAAACATCTCCAACTGCTTTCTATCAAAGTACATAAATGCTATTTGCACCTGCATTTATACTAATGATACAAAGGCAGCGGGGGTTCTGACAAAGTGCTATGAAATACATTTACATGGTTAATTGAAGTTTGAGAGCTTCAAGCTCCAAATGACTGTACTGACATTGATATACACTGAACTAAATTGTATAAATGATTTTTTTTAAACATGAATGAATTGATGATAAGGCCATGCCCAGCAGGAAACCTGTGATTCCAGTTTACCAATAGTAAGATTTTATGCATGGTATATTATAAAAATAATAGAAAAACATATGATAATACATTCCAGAATCTACCTGAGCTGTTTCATGTTGTAAGACCAGTTCATATTAGCCTTGTTTAGAGGACAAGATTTATAAATCACGCGTTTCCCCATCTGAAGCTTTGTTAGCCCTCCAACAGGCTAATAATCCACAATGGTATTTTGCATGGCTATTAAGCATTAGAAAAATCTCAGTTTCCAAAGTTAAGGGGACAAATAATACACTTGCAAGTGAAATTCTGTGTATAATGTAAGATCAAAATATATTATGGTTTAACAATTTACTAGCCTATGATGTTTCAGTAGGGATTTCAAAATTATAGGAAAAAAATCAAAATCTAGCAAGTTTAAATATTTACCACAAAGACAATTCCTTTGTCACATGAGCAGACTTTGAAAAGTTCTGTTCATAAAATAGTGTTTTCCTGACCAGTATATATGTGCCAGGCAGGAATACCTATCAAATTACAGTAGTACTACTAGTATTATAACACAAACGTAGGAGTGAGAGGTTTCAGTAGTCAGTCAAGGAACTTGCACTAACAGTTATTGCTGTGACTTTCTATAGTTGAAAAATAATGGCACTTTCAATGAGTAGATTTATAGGCTGATAAAACAATAGTATATTGTGTGTGTAATTGACTGAGAGGTTCCATTTCCAATATCATTTGTTTTCTTACCAGTTATTCAAAAGAAATGTATCTGCTTATCATTGCACATAAATCATTATGAACTGTTAATGTAATCATAGAATTTTCACAGTGCAACAGCGTGTTTAAGAAACAAATCTGATTTTTGATTAAAAAGGACAAAATGCTATTGATGGCAAAATACAATATGTCACACCAAGACTAATACATTTTTAGAATATTACAGTTTCACACTGATGTAACTTTAGTCCTGTCAGCATTTCCACCATAACCCTTCATTTCCGAGTTTTATACCTAGGCTGTTATACTTCACTCTGGGCTGAAACGTGGCACACATCAGCAGCCTGGGATGAATTTTTCTTTTAAAAACATTTTTAAAAAATGGTTCTGCAGTTTCCGAGTATTAAAAAAATAGCAGCTTCACCAGTTTAATTTTTTTTCCTATTACTCAAATATGTGATTTCCAATATGCTCAAATCCTTTTTATTATTTTAAAAAAACTATAGCAAAGACTTTTCAGTTTAAGGACCAAGAGTGCACGCAAAACAGATGGATTTATTCAACAATAAAATACATCTCCAAAGGAATAATGGTTCCATCAGGCCTAGGATCTGCCAATGGAGAGGAATTTACAGGACTACCATAATGGCATCTTCAGAATCTTTACAGTATTGCATAAAATATGCACTCTTTAAAAAATGTTAAAATACAAACATAACAGTAATAGCTCTGTACTTCCAGTTAAATAAGAAAAGTATTTTTTTTTAAATTAGCATGAGCACTACAATGCATAGTTAACAAGTCCCTTCTAAGCCACTGCAGACTATTATGGCCTATCATGTCACAGACATGACACTTCTCTCAGGTTTTAATATTACTGTTAACAAGAATGAAATTCAGAAGTTAAAAACAATCTTTAAATGTTTGTTTTATGTTCAAATTTACATAGAAAAGGAATTGAAGTTAAAGATGAAAATGCATTCAAAATTCTCAATATAGCAAAGATGCATTACAGCACATATATATATACACCTACCGATATTGGGGGAGTCAAAACGGACACACTTTTTAACCCTACTGAAATACAAATTGACAAGAAAAGACTTTTGAAGGGACAAAATAGAAATACAATAAAATAAATACAGGGACTGTCCCTCCTAAGTGCAACAATAGGCACATACAGTAACACCAAGCATTGATCTCAGCATACTTGAATACAAGTTTACATTTTCTTGTTTGTACTAGTTATGTCTAGTAACTTTAAAATTACTGTAATAGTTAATAGTGTGGAGAAGGTTTTGTAAATTTTTTCTTTCCAAATTCCACTATAAAAGTTCAAAGAAAAAAATATTCTAATAAGTTTAATAATCTTCAAATAATGTAGAACAAAATAAGATCAGAATTATTTTCATAGTATAGGAAAGTACAGTATTCAGCCTTGCTGAACAAGCAGTTATTAGCTTCCATTTCCCATCATAGCTAGTGCATGTATATAAAGTACCAATTCTCTTCAATAACAAAAAATTCTCAACTATTCCAGTTGTAATCCTGATTCTAGTACCTATGCACAAAATAAAGGTAGAATAATCTAAATCTGAGCTCATTTTTGTGTAGTTCTACTAATTTTCCACCACATTCCAAATTACAAAACTATAGTTTCTCAGAAAATTGCTTAGAACTTATACTGTACCTTCAGAAAGAGTTAAAGGATTCTGCATTGTGCCCTCTGATAGTCACAGTAACTTTCCTGAAGAAGAGAAACAAATACAAGTATTTAAAATTCTTGATGTTATTTCTCAGATTCTTTAAAAAAAAAAAAAAAAATCAATACAACACACTCAAATATAAGATTATGAACAGATTTACAAAAAGTCATTGATTTTTGGGAGGACCACTTGTCTATCTTTCTTAAGTTCTTGTTTATAAATGAAAGGGTCAACAGAATTAGCCAAAAAACAGGCTATTTAGTTCTGAATGTAAAAGTCAACTTATTTTCCCCCATACCCTTCATTTTACCAAACCTAACTACTTGTACAGGTAGATAGATACATGAGTGAACTTTCACAGGATACCTTTCATCTTGAGAGCTACGAAAGCATTTTGTGAACACTGTGCAAACAAGCTGACACTTTAAGCACAACTATCTTTAAGGCCAATGAAGCTGACACTGTGTTCCACAATGTAACATAAAAGCCTCACTGTGATTTTTCTTGCTAGTAATTTTCCAAAAATTCCAAGGCATAAGGAATCAAAGCACTAAGCATCCACATAAAGAAGCAGCTATACAAAGCAAAAGAAACTGTCAGTAAATCATACCACAGTATACATTAAGGGCATGACCCAAAACCCATCGAAGCAAATTGAAAGCATTCCATTTTTTCAGAAGACTTTGGACCAGGCTCTAAAGAACTAACATGATATGATTTATACATTACTTTTACTGCTTATTTTTCTGTTAATATTTTAAATGGATAGATTGCTATTTTAACTTAATTTGGTGCTTGCAAGAAGTGCCAAAGTAACAACTATGGAAGCTGATATCCTTTGTATAACAGTAACAACAGTGAAAGCTTCCTTACATTTCCCAGTCATGCCATGCTCCAATCTTGACCTGCAGGAGCTACCTCTAGAAATAATAGTTCAGTTGTTATGGCCCATTTAGTCACTTACTTCTCTAGTGAGACTTTCAACAAGGGTGCCAAGTGTAGTATTATACTTAACACTTAGTACATGGGTGTCTACATGCTATATAAGTAGAGACACTACAGAAAATTTGCATAAGGTCACGGAACAGTACTCGAGAGTGTTGACCCCAGTCCTGATTTATGTGTGACTGTCGAAGTTTCTGATGGGACTCTCCTGAAAAGTTTTCCAACCAACTAATTGTCATACCGTGGTGATATTGCATCACAATGCATCACAAAAATGCCAACAAGTTATGATGCCACATGTTTACCCTGTAGGATAAACATTTAACAATGTGGGAATCCTGCTTAGATGGTGGTCACTTTTGGTCATTAACTTCCTATGTCCTACAGTAAGTTTAAAAAGCTTTGAATCTCATTACCCTACTAATCCTCTGAATTATCCAACTCCCCCAATGTCATCAAGCTCAGTGGTTATGCATATATTCAGTCTTCAATTTTATTTTCAAAGTGTATTTGTATTGGTTAAGTCTTCATACATACAACTGAGTTAGCATTCATGCTCTTAAGGTTTTTAATTTAGTAAAATACAAAGAGGCTCTTAGTAATATTGTCAATAGCACTCCTAGCATAGGTAGTCTACGTTATTGACCTCCTCCTCTGCAACAGACGTTTCCGAGTGCACATGGGAGACAGAGTTAGCACACAAAAAAAGAGAAAACAATGGTGTACCTCAATGCTCTCTGCTGGCACTGACACTTTTTAATCTATACACAAACAACTTCCCACTTACCCAGTACTGTAAATTCACGTAGGCAGATTACATTTGCTTAAGCATCCAAGCACAGTCATTCCCAGAACTTGAAGACACCCTAAATGCTGACTTGACTAAAATGTCCGAATACTGTAATCGATAGCATTTGCAACTGTGACCAAGACGGTTTTGAGTGTGTTCCATCTTAACACTACCAGAGCAGTCCAAGAACCGAATATCCTTCTCAATGCACATCACTTGAAACACAAATCCCACCCAGTCTATCTCCGAATAACCCTAGACATATCTCTCACATAACCACCAGAGAAAAACTGGGGCTCAGGTGAGGTTGCGTAACAACCTCCTAAGCAAATTGGCCAGCATTTCATGGGCAGCAAATGCTCAAACTCTCTGATCATTCTTTCCTCTGATGTCCTCTATTATTCTGCAGGAGAATACTGTGCTCCATTTATCATGCATCAAGTTGGCTGACACACAACTACACTCACCCAACCTCATTGTAACTGGGACAGTTCGGCCCACACCAGTACCATCGCTTCCTGTATTAAGCAACATCATTCCTTCACACATTTGTTGTGAGGTTGCTACAGCCAGCCTACCACTATACACAGACCTCTTTGACCACCCAAAAGCATACCTGTTGTAAAGGCACCTATTGTGGGTGTGACAGTCTATACCTTGGGGAGCATCCTGGAAACCCTATATTTCTCATTTGTATATAATTGTGATCTTACATATAAAGCATGCCTTGTAAGGTATCAGGGGAAAGGTTATGATCTGCTGAAAGTCATTTCTCCATCCATATACCGTATATACTCGTTCATAAGCCAAATATTTTTGGTAAAAAAGTGACGCATCAAAGAGTGGGGGTCAGCTTATAAATGGGTCTACACCAAAATTTGATGATTTTAAACTCTATGGAATCATTGAATTGAATATCTAATACATTGTCATTTTGTTTACCTGGAGCGTCTGCAGGCATGGAGCCCCTCGGCTCCCTGTGGCCGCAGTTCGCAGCTCCCATTGGCTGGGAATGGCAAACTGCGAACACTGGGAGCTGAGGGGCTCCGTGCCTGTGAATGCTCCAGGTAAACAAAACATTTAGGCCGGCTAGTGGCTTATCCTAACAGGCCAGGAGCCAAAGTCTGCCAACCCCTGAAATATAGGGTCGGTTTATGAAAGGGTCATACAGTTTTTGCTATTTTTACCTAACCATCTTGGGGGGTCGGCTTATAAACGAACGGGCTAATGAACGAGTATATACGGTATGTATATCATTAATGCATATGAAGTTATGAGAATTGTGTTATATGGTTGTCACTAAAACATACTGTAAATTGGGGAATCAACCAGATATTAGCTCCCCAGAGGCAAACAGCAAGGAAAGTAACCAACACCCGGGTGGGGTTTCAAACAAACCATCAACAAGGGAGCTACAATTCAATGATTCACCTGCGTGAAGCCACACCACAGGTATTGCTCAACCTTGCCTGGAGACTCAGCGATGCCCCCAGACATGCCTGGACTTGTGTTTTCCAAGCACATGGACTGAGGGTATAAAACAGACAGAGTGGAGACATATTGGGCCCTTCTTCTGCTCCCACCTACGCTGCAAGCAACTAAGACACTGAGAAGAAGACAAGACTCCAACAGAAGAGATTGGCCCATGTTTAAGGAACAAACCTGTATATTAAGGACTGCAATATCCAGTGGGGTGAGAAAACTGTTTAATCTAGATGTTGCCCAGTCTAATAGGGTTGAGAGTTTAGACTGCATGCTTATATTTTATTTCTTTTGGTGACTAACTCTGACTTTTTGCTTATCACTTAATATCTACTTTTATAGTCAATAAATTTGTTTAATTTTACCAGTGAGTTTGTATGACGTATGGGGCAAATCTGCTCAGGTTTTGCAAAGTCTGGTGTATGTCCACTTTCCATTGTTGAAGTGCTAGAAGCTGGGGGTATTTGGCTCTGGTGCCTCTCTCTGTGTGATTCATGAGTGGCTCTGGGAGCATTTATGCAATATAGCTGGGTGTGGGACTCCACATGCTGTTGTGCTGAGTGATCACAGCTCCTGGAGGGGTTTGCTGCTGGTCACTAGCAAGGTATTGTGAGAAAGAGCTCAGGCTGGAGAGAGTTAAGGGGGCACAGCGGTCCCACAGTTCCAGGCTGCACTCCGGGGGGATCCCATCACAGTGGCCCACTTGCCCTGCCCAGATGTCTCTGCAACGATGAAGTGGTGTGAAGAATGGTCTGCAGCTGACATCAGAAACCAGTCTCTTATAACTGACCCAACCATGCATGTACCCAGCTTTGATTTGCCACACCTCTCGTGGATCCTTCTGAACTGAGTTTTAAGCAGCCAGGGTCAATGTGCAACTAGCCTTCACACCTGAGGCCAAGAGGATCCCACACAGCTGTGGCCAAAAACAGACAATATCACACATTACTGACGACTGCCCTCTGACCACATTTGATGGTGGTCTGAAGGCTCTGCACTTTGCTGATGAGGCTGTTGCAAATGGGGTGCAGGCTCGGCGCAGCGCTTACCTCAAGCAGCTCCCAGAAGCAGTGGCATGTTCCCCCTCTGGCTCCTACGCGGAGGCACAGCCAGGCGGCTCTGCGCGCTGCCCTGTCCGCAGGCACCGTCCCTTAAGCTCACATTGGCTGTGGTTCCAGGACAATAGGAGCTGCGGGGGTGGCACTTGGGGCAGGGTCAGCATGCGGAGCCCCTTGGCTGCCCATACATGTAGGAGCCGGAGAGGGGACATGTCACTGCTTCTGGGAGCTGCGGGGAGCAGGGCAGGCCCCCGACCCCCAGTTGGAGTGCCAGAGCAGGGCAAAGCCAGGACCCTGCTCCCTGGTGGGAGCTCGAGGGCCGGATTAAAATGCCTGGAAGGCCAGATGCAGCCCCCAGGCTGTAGTTTGCCCACCCCTGCCATAGAACTTCCCCAAAATAATTCCTAGCATAACTTTTAGAAAAATATCCAATCGTGACTTAAAAATGGTCAGTGATGGTGAATCCACCGTGACTCTTGATAAATTGTTCCAATGGTTAATTACCCTTACTGTCGAAAAATTATACCTTATTTTGTGACTGAATTTATCTAGCTTCAACTTCCAGACACTGGATCAGGTTATATCTTTCTCTGTTAAACTGAAGAGCCTATTATTAAATATTTGTTCCCCTTGTAGGTACATCTAGACAGTAATTAAGTCACCCCTTAATCTTCTCTTTGTTAAGCTAAATAGATTGAGCTCTTTAAATCTATCACTATAGATAGCGTTACTCTAACCTTATAATCATTCTTGTGACTCTTCTCTGAACCCTCTCCAATTTATCAACATCTTTATTGAAGCAGAGTTCTGCCTATTTAGAGGTTAAAGAGCTCTTGCAAACACCAGTATTGCCCTGCAATGAGAGAAAAAGATCTGAGAATTTTTAATCTACACTATAGAAAGCACCAACAGGGTGCAAAGAGCTGTTCAGTATCAAAATGTTTCACAGACATACTTGGATAGATCTGAAATATTTAGGGACAAATACTGTGATACTTACTCAATGTAAGTCTTGAATACATGCCTTTACTATATGTAACCAATAGGTAATTTTTTAGAAGCCTTGGCACAAAAAGCTGTAAGTACTTTATAAGATTAAAACAACAAAATTGTTCATTCTTGATATATTCTAAGGGTTATTATAATGCTTAGTCTTGTTTTACTCTATGCTTTGCTTTACCATTATTATTCATTGATAATTCACTTTGTATTTTACTAAATTAAAAACCTTAAGAGCATGAATGTTAACTCAGTTGTATGTATGAAGAGACTTAACCAATACAAATACACTTTAAGTCTCTCACACTAATGGATTTTCTCTAGTCCTCAAAACATTTTTGTGGCTCTTTTCTGCATCTCCAATTTTTCAACATCTTTTCTTAAAACGTGGACACTAGCATTGGACTCAGTATTCCAATATCAGTCTCACCAATGCCATATACACAGGTAAAATCATTTTCCTACTCCTACTCACTACTCTCCTTATATATCCAATGCACACCTTAGCTGTTTTTGCCAGAGTTGCACTGTGAGCTCATGTTGCTTGTCCACTATGACCCCTACATCCTTTTCAGAGATACTGCTTTCCAGGATGTAGGTATAACTTGCATTGCTTGTTCCTAGATCAGGGATCGGTAACCTTTGGCACGCGGCCTGCCAGGGTAAGCACTCTGGTGGGCTGGGCCAGTTTGTTTACCTGCCGCGTCCGCAGGTTTGGCCGAACGCGGCTCCCACTGGCCGCGGTTTGCTGCTCCAGGCCCATGGGGGCTGCGGGAAGCGGTGCGGGCCGAGGGATGTGCTGGCTGCCACTTCCTGCAGCCCCCATTGGCCTGGAGCGGCAAACCACGGCCAGTGGGAGCCATGATTGGCCGAACCTGCGGACGTGGCAGGTAAACAAACTGGCCCGGCCCGCCAGAGTGCTTACCCTGGCGGGCCGCGGGCCAAAGGTTGCCGATCCCTGTCCTAGATGTATAATTTTGCATCTGGCCAAATTAAAACACATTTTGTTTGAATGGGCTCATTTCACCAAACTTTCCATGTTGCTTTGTATGGCTGCTATATTCTCTTCGTTTACCATTATGCCAATCTTTGCATCATACATAAATTTTATCAGCAGTGATTTTACATTTACTTCCAGGTCATGGATGAAAAAGTTGAATAGCATCAGGCCTGGTACCAATCCCTGTGAAGCCACACTAGAAACACACTACTAGATGATTATTTCCCACTGACTACTTTTTGAAATCTTTTAGTTAGCAAATTCCTCGTCCATTTAACATGTGATCTCATTAATATTGTATATTGTGCTAACTTGTTAATAAGAATATCATGTGGTAGTAAGTCAAATGCCCTACAAAAGTCTACGTATATCACCTCTATACAGTTACCTTTAATCAACCAAACTTGTAGTCTCAAAGAATTAAAATAGGTTTGTTTCACAAGGCCTATTTTCCATTAAGCCATCTTGACTGGCATTAATTATACTTGTATCCTCTAATTCTTTGTCAACTGAATCTTGTATCAGCTTTTTCCAAAATCTTATCCAGGACTGATGTCAAGCCAGGTCATCCCACTTGCCCTTTCTGAATATTGGCACAACATTAGCACTCTTCCAGTCTTCTATACTTTCTCCAGCATTCCAAGATTTATTAAAAATGTACATCAGCAGGCCAGAGATCTCATCAGCCAACTCTTTGAGGACTGTTGGGAGCAAGTTATCTAGGCTTGCTGACATAAAAATGTTTATCCCTAGTAGATTTTGTCCGACATCCTCCTCGGTTACTTATGGACTAGAAAGTATTTCTTCATCCTCATATAACATGAGTCCACCATTCTGCTTCTCTTCAAACACAGAACAGAAATATTTATTGGACATTTTTCTGCATCATTAAGTTTTATCACCACGATGTAGTAAAGGGCCCATACCATTGCTGAAGCTTTTAAAATTTGATACAGTCTTGATTCTGTTTTGCTCACCTTTAAAAAAAAAACATTAAATAAAAAGGATCAAGATCTGGGCCTCAAGAACTTAGGATGGCTCCCCTGTAAGCTTATTATTGACTGGTTACAGAAGGAAAGAAGAAATCTATCATTAAAAGTTCAACTAAACTGGAGTCATAGCAATCTTTGACAGGACTCTACTAGAAGAAAAATTTACATCAGTGTCACAGAACATGTTCCATCAATGGGTGTTGCTTTGTAGTTTCCACAAAAATGAAAAGACAAATTGATTTCATTACTGAAAATGACAAACTAGATTAACCAAACTGAAAAAATCCCAAACTACATCATAAATTAGTCTTTAAGAGGCAGTAGTCCCAAGGAAGTAGAGTGTATGCACACCATAATTTAAAAGATCATTTAATGAAAAAAAAAAATCCCAGCAACTCTTTTTCTAAGTATGAAACGGGTGTCCTGACAGACGCTCTAACATCTGAATATCAGGTGAACCCAATTAACCTAATTTTTTCTTGTCCATACTAAATGGTTACTTTAGTTGTTACACTATTCCACAAAATCCTTTAGGGTACTACACAGAAAACCATAAACAGGCTGTAAAGGTTATGACATTAATTTTGCTGTCATTCTCATGTCTTAAGTAGGCATCAAAACTCAAAACCTTGTCCTTTGGGAAGGAAGAAGAATCTGAAACTAATTATGGTACTTATTATCATAATATTATTAAATTAAGCCACTATGACCCTAACTGAATTTATTCTTGGTGTCTTTTGTTAAAAGAACAAAGCTTCTCAAATAAGATGGCTGTACCTTCTAATACAGAGATCATCATCAGTTCAGACTCCTGAAAGGAAGTAGTTAATCAAACCTTGTAATTTCACTCAGATTAAGTTTAATTATCAAACAATTTAAAAGTAGGCATATAAAAAATTACGAGCTAATGTATTTATTGCATAATTTCACTTCAGAAGTACAAAATTCAAACGAAAAGGGAAATTTAAGACAGTGCAGTTTAGAAAATGGTTTATATTAACTACAGTCAATGAGGCGTTCATTAATACTTTAAGTAATTTCAGTCATTTTATTTTTCTTAATTGTTTTCTTTCAAGTACTGTCTCATCTCATAGATTAGGATTTTATGTAATAGTTGGAACTATTATCGCAAAACTGTTTGCATTGATTATTGGCTTGGGAAAAAAAGATAGCCTTATTTGTGCCACGCTTACACCTCTCTATGGACACAATTCTTTTACCATTTTGCAAAGATTGAGACTGAAGTCAAGAGACATCACATGTGTGGAGCAATTATAATATCTGGCCTTAATTTATTAAAATACAATAGTAAAGATTAAACTACTGCTGCTGCTCAAAGGATGATCAAGTCTGCAGTAAATTTACAGATTAATAATTCCGCAGGTTCATGTCTTTTCAATCGTTCATCACTGATGTGTTGAGACTTCAAAATAATATAAACTCTCCCTCAGATGTCCCATAGGAGAAGCAGATCAATTCTAAGTATCAGCCAGTGAGCAGGGTCTAATCCAATCAACAGTTACTGGAATAATGATCACTAGCTAATAATGAAATAAGTATGTCTTATCTTAATAGCGTCACTTCACCATTACACAGGATTTTGTAATGATGCTTTTTTTTTTTTTTTTTTATTTTCTTTTATTACTGTTATGAGAAAACAGAGGCTTTTGCTTAAGGATCCCCAAACTAGAGTTTCAATTTCAGATTCTATAATAGGTGACTAGATTGTCTATTAGCCACTTCAATCTATATTACGTAAAGATATTGAGCAAACTTCTGATCTCAGTTATAACTATGAGCTGCAACTGAAATCAATGACTGGAACTGCTGCTTGTAACTTTACTCTTCTTGTGTTCACTCATTCTTGGTAACTGTCCCATATTAAGATGCATATCAGGACACACATGAATTGGTAATTATGGATCTCATCCTGAAAGCTTTTAAAAAATATTTGATTAAATGTGTTTCTCAAAACTGATTTTTATAACATCTAGAAGTGAAGAAAGAGCATTTTTTGGGGGGGAGAGGGAGGCTTACACAAGTGAAAAAAGATACAGCAGGCAACACTTTCATAATCTCTTTTTCTGTATTTTGTTCATAAAGAAGCTGAAAAAAACCTTTCAGCTGAAAAAGTGACTTGTGCATATGTGCATGAAGAAAGGGATCCATAATAAAATTCCTTATCAGGCAAAGCCCATAGTTTTTAATAACCACTTAAAGCACACCAAAGTAACTGCATTCTCATCAGATATGCAGATCTTGAAACAATAGACTATAACAAAACTGAAGATGGATTTTTATTAATTTCTCATATCAACAACAACAGAAGACACTTCATCTAGTTTCCCTATTGCAGTAACCTAACAATGCAGAAAACTTGAGGTTAGGTTGAACACATTTTTTAAATGTAATTTTGCCATTTGCTAGTCAGTTATCAGAAAAAGTATTTCACAGGAAGTTACTCACCTTGTGCAGTAACGATGGTTCTTCGAGATGTGTCCCCCTGTGGGTGCTCCACTGTAGGTGTGTCTGCGTCCCTGCACTGCTGATCGGAGAACTTTCGTAGCAGTGTCTGTTAGGCCTGCACATGTGCTGTCTCTCCTTGTACTGTGCCACGCGGCTAGCCAGCGCGCGCGAGCTAACCCCCCTCTGTTCCTTCTCTCTCACAGAGTCATAGACAAGAGCTCTAAAGTAGAGGGGAGGAGGGAGGGTTGTGTAGCACCCTTAGGGACACACATCTCGAAGAACCATTATTACAGCACAAGATGAATAACTTCTTCTTCGAGTAGTGTCCCCATCGATGCTCCACTGTAGGTGACTTCTGAGCAGTATCCCTTCAGCAGGGCTGGGACTTCAGAGGCTGGTCAGTTACACATGACAGCACCATGGAGCCTAAAATGGCATCAGAGGCAGAGTCCTCAGTGATCGCATAATGTTCTGTGAAAATGAGGACTGACACCCATGTCACCGCTCTACATATCTCTGAGATAGGAACATTCTTGAAGAAGAGATTGACTTTGTGGAGAATGTACAAAGAAAGTCTGGAGGGGTCATGTTGTGAACTTGGTAATTCTGTCTGATGGAATCTGAGACCCACTTGGAGCGCCTTTGGGCTGATATTGCTGAGCCCTTGGATCTTTCCACAATGGAGAGGAAAAGCCTAGGGGACTTCCTGAAGGCCTTTGTCCTGTCCAGGTAGAAGGCCAGGGTTCTTTTGACATCTACAATATGTAATATAACCTCCCTGTTGTCTTGGTGAGACTTGGGTAGAAGATTGGAAGGTGAATCAATTGATTCATGTGAAATGGAAAGGTTATCTTAGGGATGAATTTTGTATGCGGCCTGAGAGTAACCTTGTCCGGGGGAGAGAGAGAGAGTGTGAGTGTCCACCAGAGCTGCTAACTCTCCGATTCTCCTGGCTGAGGTAATTGCTATCAGGAAGGCTATCATTGATATGTGCATCAGCATTCAGGTGGCCATGGGCTCAAAGGGAGGTCTAATCAGTCCTTTCAGTACCAGATTTAGGTCCCATATGGGGGTAGGAAGTCAAGGTTGAAGAGATTTACCGTTGGGGAACCTTTTCGTAGTTGGGTGTGACAGCACTGAGTACCTTTCTACACGTGGTGGAAAGCTGTTATAGCTGCTAGGTGAATCCAAAGAGAGCTTAGAGATAGTCCCAACTGTTTTAGGGTCAAAGCATAGTCTAGGATATGCAGAAGTCATGGATGTTGAGGAGATTCATTGGGACATGCACCAAATCTGAAACTTGGACCATTTCTGCAGGTAAGTACATTGTGTCAAGGACTTCCTACTGTGTAATAGTACCTATGTGGCCTCCCTTGGAACCAAGAAGGAGCCATGCCTTGAGGCAGAGAATACCCAAGTTCGTATGTAGTGTACGTCATAGAATCATAGAATATCAGGGTTGGAAGGGACTTCAGGAGGTTATCTCGTCCAACCCCCTGCTCAAAGCAGGATCAATCCGCAACTAAATCATCCCAGCCAGGGCATTGTCAAGCAGGGCCTTAAAAATCTCTAAGGAAGGAGATTCCACCACCTCCCTAAGTAACCCATTCCAGTGCTTCACCACCCTCCTAGTGAAAAAGTTTTTCCTAATATCTAACCTAACCCCGCCCCCCCCACTGCAACTTGAGATCACTACTCCTTGTTCTGTCATCTGCTACTACTGAGAACAGTCTAGATCCATCCTCTTTGGAAATCCCTTTCAGGAAGTTGAAATTCAGCTATCAAATCCCCTCTCAGTCTTCTCTTCTGCAGACTAAATAATCCCAGTTCCCTCAGCCTCTCCTCATAAGTCATGTGATCCAGCCCCCTAATCATTTTTGCTGCCCGCTGCTGCACTCTCTCCAATTTTTCCACATCCTTCTTGTAGTGTGGGGCCCAAAACTGGACTGGACACAGAACTCCAGATGAGGCCTCACTAATGCCGAATAGAGGGGAATGATCACGTCCCTCGATCTACTGGCAATTCTCCTACTTATACAGCCCAAAATGCCGTTAGCCTTCTTGGCAACAAGGGCACACTGTTGACTCATATCCAGCTTCTCGTCCACTGGTAACCCCTAGGTCCTTTTCTGCAGAACTGCTATCTAGCCACTCGGTCCATAGTCTGTAGCAGTGCATGGGATTCTTCCGTCCTAAGTGCAGGACTCTGCACTTGTCCCTACCCTCCAGCGTATCTATCACTCCTCCCAGTTTAGTGTCATCTGTAAACTTGCTGAGGGTGCAATCCACGCCATCCTCCAGATCATTAATGAAGATATTAAACAAAACTGGCCCCAGGACCGACCCTTGGGGCACTCTGCTTGATACCGGCTGCCAACTAGACATGAAGCCATTGGTCACTACCTGTTGAGCCTGATGATCTAGCCAGCTTTCTATCAACCTTATAGTCCATTCTTCCAGCCCATACTGCTTTAACTTGCAAGAATTCTGTGGGAGACCGTAGCAAAAGCTTTGCTAAAGTCAAGGAATAACACATCCACTGCTTTCCCCTCATCCACAGAGCAAGTTATCTCATCATAGAAGGCAATTAGGTTAGTGAGGCATGACTTGTCCTTGGTGAATACATGCTGACTGTTCCTGATCACTTTCCTCTCCTCGAAGTGCTTCAAAATTGATTTCTTGAGGACCTGCTCCATGATTTTTCCAGGGACTGAGGTGAGGCTGACCGGCCTGTAGTTCCCCGGATCCTCCTCCTTCCCTTTTTTAAAGATGGGCAATACATTAGCCTTTTTCCAGTCATCTAGGACCTCCCCCTATCGCCATGAGTTTTCAAAGATAATGGCCAATGGCTCTGCAATCACATCAGCCAGCTCCTTTAGCACCCTCGGATGCAGTGCATCCGGCCCCATGGACTTGTGCTCGTCCAGCTTTTCTAAATAGTCCTAAACCACTTCTTTCTCCACAGAGGGCTGGTCACCTCCTCCCCATACTGTGCTGCCCAGTACAGTAGTCTGGGAGCTGACCTTGTTTGTGAAGACAGAGGCAAAAAAAAGCATTGAGTACATTAGCTTTTTCCACATCCTCTGTCACTAGGTTGCCTCCCCCATTCAGTAAGGGGCCCACACTTTCCCTGACCTTCTTCTTGTTGCTAACATATCTGTAGAAACCCTTCTTGTTACTCTTAACATCCCTTGCTAGCTGCAACTCCAATTGTGATTTGGCCTTCCTGACTTCACTCCTGCATGCCTGAGCAATATTTTTATACTCCTCCCTGGTCATTTGTCCAAGCTTCCACTTCTTGTAAACTTCTTTTTTGTGTTTAAGATCAGCAAGGATTTCACTGTTAAGCCAAGCTGGTCGCCTGCCATATTTACTATTCTTTCTACACATCGGGATGGTTTGCTCCTGCAACCTCAATAAGGATTCTTTAAAATACAGCCAGCTCCTTTCCCCCTAAGGAAATTTTCCCAGGGGATCCTGCCCATCAGTTCCCTGAGGGAGTCAAAGTCTGCTTTTCTGAAGTCCAGGGACCATATTCTGCTGCTCTCCTTTCTTCCTTTTGTCAGGATCCTGAACTTGACCATCTCATGGTCACTGCCTCCCAGGTTCCCATCCACTTTTGCTTCTCCTACGAATTCTTCTCTGTTTGTGAGCAGCAGGTCAAGAAGTGCTCTGCCCCTAGTTGGTTCCTCCAGAACTTGCACTAGGAAACTGTCCCCTACACATTGCAAAAACTTCCTGGATTGTCTGTGCACTCCTGTATTGCTCTCCCAGCAGATATCGGGGTGATTGAAGTCCCCCATGAGAACTAGGGCCTGTGATCTAGTAACGGCCGTTAGTTGCCTGAAGAAAGCCTCATACACCTCATCCCTCTGGTCTGGTGGTCTATAGCAGACTTCCACCACGACATCACCCTTGTTGCTCACACTTCTAATCTTAATCCAGAGACTCTCAGGTTTTTCTGCAGTTTCATATTGGAGCTCTGAGCAGTCATACTGCTCTCTTACATACAATGCAACTCCCCCACCTTTTCTGCCCTGCCTGTCCTTCCTGAACAGTTTATATCCATCCATGACAGTACTCCAGTCATGTGAGTTATCCCACCAAGTCTCTGTTATTCCAATCACATTATAATTCCTTGACTGTGCCAGGACTTCCAGTTCTCCCTGCTTGTTTCCCAGGCTGCTTGCATTTGTGTATAGGCACTTAAGATAACTCACTGATTGTCCTGCTTTCTCAGTATGAGGCACAGGTTCGCTGTTCTGAGAGGAGGTGCAGGATGGCTGGGAGAGGGAATGGCGGGCATGTTCGGAGCTGTGCCAGGTAAGCGTACCTGGTCTGTCTCCGCTAAGTAGGAGCAATCAAAATGACGTGAGCCCCATCCCTTTTTATTTTCAGCAGGACCTTCGACAGTAGGGGAAAAGGACAAAAGGTGTAGAGAAGGTCCTTGTCCCAGGGTAGGAGGAAAGCATCGCCCAAGGAATGTTGTCCGATCCCCACTCTGGAGCAGTAGCGTGGACATTTCTTGTTCAAGTGAGTGGTGAAAAGGTCTGTGGACTGTCCCCCCTATCGTCTGAATAAGTTGTGAGGCACTGTTGGGTGCACTTTCCACTCGTGGTTGTGTGGGAATTTGTGACTGAGACTGTCCACTATTGAGTTTTATGTGCCCAGGAGGTAAACTGCAAACAGCATAACGTTGTGGGAGATCCACCAATTCCATGGCCTCATCGCTTCTGCACATAAGGAGGGTGACCTGGCTCACCTCTACTGACTGATGTAGTACATACAGGCTATATTGTCTGTTAGGATCTTTGTGTGTGATCCTGTGATCAGCGGGAGGAAATGGGCACAGGCATTCCTGACCGCTCTTAACTTGAGGAGATTGATTGTGAAGGGATATCTCTGCAGGTAGGCATTTGCCTTGTGTCGTGAGGCCATTTAGATGCATGCCCCACTCTATGAGTGATGAACTGGTGGTGAAGATCAACAACGGTGTTGTTTGTGAGAAGAGGACTTCTTTGCAAACGTTCCATTCAATAGTCTAAGGAGTTTTTGATCCTAGTGGTGGTGACTGGGATTTGTCCAGCCTGTCCTTGTTTGGTCTGTAAACCGAGCTGAACCACATTTGGAGGCACTGCATGTGAAGCCTGGCATGTGGTATTACTGCTGTGCCCGCTGTCATATGCCACAAGAGTTGGAAGCAAAGCCTGATTGATATTTGTGGGATATGTTGAATGGTGTCTATGAGAGTGATTAAGCATAGGAACCTGTATTGAGGTAAGGAGGATTTGTCCTGTAATGAATCGAAGTCGGCCCCTATGAATTCCAGGCATTGCACTGGTGTGAATTGATTTCTGGGTGTTGATCTGTAGATCCAGTTCCATAAACAAGTATATCGTAGCATCAGTGACTTGGTGAGCCTCTCGGAGAGATCAGGCTCTGAGGAGGCAATCATCGAGGTAAAGGTAGATCATTATCCCTTGAGAATGTAAATGAGCAGCCACCACTAAGAGAATCTTGGAAAATACTTTTGGGGCTGATGATAGCCCAAAAGGGAGCACTCTGTATTGGTAGTGGTTGTGTCCCAGAGTGAATCTGAGAAATTGTCTGTGAGCCGGTAAGACAGATATAAAAATAGGCATCCTGGAGATCAAGAACCAAAAACCAGTCTCCCTGTTCTTAATGTTGGAATGGTCGTTGATAAGGAGACTAGCTTGAACTTTTGAGGCTTGACAAACTTGTTGAGAGCTCTGAGATCTAGGATGGGTCTCCAACCTCCCTTCCGTTTAGGTATTAGGAAATAACGAATGTAGAACTCTTTGCCTGGTAGATTTTGAGATACTGGTTCTAGAGGAGGCGATCTATCTCTAGTCATAGTAAACTCTTGTGAGAAGGATCCCTGAAGAGGGATGGGGAAGGGTGTTGTGGAGGGGGTAGGGAAGTAAAATGGATGGAGTACCCGGTTCGAACGATCTCTAGGAACCATCTGTCCGATGTTATGTGTTCCCATGCACTGCAGAACACCAATCAGTAGCCAAATGGGTGTGGAACAATGTTCAGCTGTGTAAATCAGGAGTGACCTAACAATGAAGACTGAGGGCCAGATGGTTTGTATTTAAGGAATTTCCCCTTTTTTTTTTTTTTGCAGCTCGTAGTGGCACTGAGGTTGGTACTGATGCGCATGTGGTCTACGCTGGGATTGGGGACTAAATCATCTTTTGTCTTGTATAGATACTAAGTGACTGGAGGGTAGCTCTGGAGTCCTTCAGGGTGTGAAGAGAGGCATCAGTCTTCTTGGTGAAGAGCTTCGTGCCCTCAAATGGAAGGTCCTCGACTGTGGACTTTACCTCTTTTGGGAAGTCTGACAAACGGAGCTATGATGCTAGTCACATCACCACAGTCATGGAGATGGACCTAGCAACCATGTTGCCTGCTTCAAGGGCAGACTGCAGTGATGTCTTCGCCATTAGTTGACCCTTCTGGATAATGGCATTGAACAAGTCGCAATGTGCTTCTAGCATTTTTTTTTTCCCCAATAAAAGTCATTATTTTTGAGTAACGTATATAATCATATTTTGCCATGAGGGCCTGATAATTGATATGGAATTGTAGAGCAGCTAAAGAGTATGCTTTTGTACCCAAATGGTCAAGGCACTTTCAATCCCTATCATAAGGAGTAGCCCTTGACTAGTGTTGTTGGCCATAGGAGTTGATGGCATCCACCATGATGGAGTTGGGTGGCAGATGGAACAACAGGAATTCAGATACTTGGCGGGGACATAGTATTTTTTGTCTGCCCGCTTGCAGGTGGGTTCCACTGATGCTGGGGTTTGCCACACTGTCTTTGCCGGGTCTAAAATGGCCTCATTAAATCGGGAAGGTGATTTTCAAAGAGGACAAAGAGTGGGGGATATCAAGAAGTTGATGGAGAAAGTGAAGGATACCCACCAATGGTATCTGGAGGGTGTCTGCCACCCTCTTCACCAGCTCATGGAAGAGATGGAAGTCATCTGCCAAAGACAGTGGAGGAGGCATGACGGCTTTGTCTGGAGAAGGGGAGGATATGGCCCTCGGTATCACTGCCTCCTCCGTACCAGCTTCTTTTTCCTCTATGTCTCGAGGCGGTACTGAAGCCTTGGATGCTGCGGCCAAGGGGATGTGCCTTGAGGGTTCCTGGACAAGGCTCAAAGCCCGAGGCTTGCTGGCAGTGTGCCAATATGGCCATTGGGGTGGTGGTAGCATAGAGCCCGGTGGTGGTGCCCAGGAGTGGCAGTACCAAGATAGTGGTGGTGGGGCCATCTGCAGGTGTATCCTTGGGCTCTGTTCGTAATAAGTACCATATGGAGCTTAGGAGGAATGACACTACGTCATCTGGCTCACTGTCTGAACCCTCGCTAGAGAGCAGAGGGACATGGCATGGCATGGCAGCAGGGATACTTCCCATGGTTGGTAGAGGCTCAGTGCAGAGATCCTGGTACCGAGAGGTGGGGTCTCTGGTGCATCCAGAATGCGGAGGTCTCTGGAGTGGCAGGATTCCGCCGGTACAGATTGTCCTGGTGTCAGGGAGGTTGGGTGGGGGACCTTGCCTGCACAGGTCACTCCAGTGCCGGGTGAAACGTCAAGGGCGGTACTGACGTGGGATCGCGTATTGGTGCCTTCTTAGAGGAGTGCTTGCACCTGTCTTTGTCTATTGGTGCTGTTGACTCGGTGCCCATGCCCATTGGGTCCCTAGGTCTTTTCAATGCTATCTGCTGCTGAGGATTTCTGTGAGCCATTGGTACCGGACTGAAGGGGTCTCGGTACGTGTGCCGGAGAACGTCTACGGCTATCTTGGGACTCACTGTGGGGACTTCCCGCTCTCTTTTTCTATGATTTGTGAGAGGCATTAGTGGCTTGTTTCTTCAACTTACTGCCTTTAAATGTTGAGGGCTGTGGGGAAGACTCACGTCTGCCAGGTGACTCATGACACAGGTCCAGAGAGGGTAGAGAGCAGTCTCTATGAAGATGATCTTCTGCCTAATCTCCCTATCCTTACAAGACTGGGGCCTGAATTGCTGGCAAAGACCACACTTTTGTTGAATGTGGCCTTCCCCGAGACAGTGAATGCACTTGGAGTGCTTGTCTCTGACAGCGATTGCCTCTTTTGAGGAGAGACGGCGCATGTGCGGGCCTAGCAGACACTGCTACCGAAGTTCTCCGATCAGGAGCACAGGGATGGAAGCACTCCTACAGTGGAGCAACCATGGGAATACTACTCGAAAAACAATTATTAATTGATGTTAACTCTAGATTAACATGATGTTAATTAATTGATGTTAATATCTGAACTCCATTTGTTACATTTTTCAGTTCAATCAAATATTTACTGATGAAAGCCTGCTGAAATTCAGATTGTAATCCTTTCTGAAGATAAGTCACAGAATAAGTTTACAGTGTACACTGTAATAACTCCTGCAATGCTCATTATGTTTACCCCTTATAGCCCAATTTGGCATCCTGTTTTGTGTTCTCTTCACTGCCATTTGTTAGCCTTCTTAAGTTTACAGAATAGATGATCACAAACTTTACACAACAGCTCTGAAGTTACTAGTAAAAAAGGTCTAGTTTAATTCCAGTTAGAAAAGGATAAATGTTCCTTAGACTGAATAAATTACAGGTGCAGTTCTTCAGATTTCCCTCATTATTACATTTTCAGCAGCTCATATGATGCACACTTATAGCTTGTTGAAGACAGAGGAGCAATGTGCCTGGAGAGCTGTCTGGTGGAGCTGAGACGGTCTCAACTTCCAAGCTTTCAGTAAAGTTGTCAGAGAGATCAAACCACACAGTCTGCAACTGCAGGTTCTTCCTTTTCCCAGTTGAGGAAATCCACAAGGCAGGTGGAACTTAGGGTATTAAGAGGTAGCAAGCCATATTTGGCAAATGAGAGGACTCTGACAGAAGGCCATTGAAAGTTGGTGTCAGATAAAAAAAACTAAGGAAATAAGGCAAATAAATCCCTACCTAGAGGGAATTTCGATGGCTCTCTTTTGGGCATGAAATTTAGTTCTGATCATTTAAAGAAAAAGCTGATATGAAAAATAAAGTAGTTTTATCCCCAATTTATAAACACATTAGTAAAAAAAATTTTATTTAAAAATAAAGTGCTATTGTCAACATAGATGCAGAACCGAACAGATAAAGTTAAATGGAGAAATACAACTCCAAGAATGTGTCTGTTTTGTTTTAATTTCTTTAATGCTTTGTTAATTTGTACTTTTTGCACACAACACAACCAATTTAGGAATAAATTCATCTTTGTGACCAATTTGATATACGATTTGAGAATGGTGGGGGTAAGGCAGTCTAACTTTTGCCTCTGACTCCATGAGATTCAGAAACACTTAGGGTATGTCTAAACTACGGACCTTACAGCAGCACAGCCATACCGCTGCAGCTGCACCACTGTAAGGTCTCGAGTGTAGCTGCTATATGCTGGCAGGAGAGAGCTCTCCCACTGGCATAATTAAACCACCTCCAACAAGTGGTGGTAGCTATGTTGGCAGGAGATGCTCTCCTGCTGACACAGCACCATCCACGCCGGTGCTTTTGTCAGTGAAACTTATGTCGGTCGGGGTGTGTTCTTCCGGGTTTAGGGGAAAAAACCCAGTGCTCCCCCATTTTGTGATGGTCTATGTCACTCCAAAACATTTACATGAACTAGAACATTTTTTGCAACTAGAAACATTAGACTCTAATTTCAATCTGTGAATGAAAACTGAAACTATTCTAAAAAGTTAAAAGGGAAGGTTTGAGAACACCAAGGTTGTTGTTATGCCTATAATGGCAACAATATGAATGTCAATAAACTACATCATTTTCTTCATGTTTTCATAGACCAGCATTTCATCTGTTTCCTTTGCAAAAGCTACCTGAGTAGTGCTGGTTTTAACATCATTGGCTTTAGCCCTGTGATTGTTGCAATTCTGCAGCAGTGAAATCCATCCTTACCACTAAATTGTGTTACAAAAACTCATCTTACATTTAAAAAATACATCTAGCTTTTACAGTTGTGAAGATAACCTTGAAACCACAAATCAAGTGTAAACCAATCCATTGTTTTCTTCCTTAGTCTGCAGACAGCCTGAAACAATAGCTCTGAAAAATGTAAACTGCTCATTACTCTCAGTAGGTTCACGGAATCTACAATGACAATCACGACAATACTTAACAGATTCAATTATGATCAACTTAACAGAAACATCAAGCTAATGTTCTTGACCCACAATCTCACATTGCCTCACATCAATGTTCCTTCTAATTTTTTATGTCTGCAAAATGACTGACTACATAAGGTCTAGTTTGAAATCATCTGAACACACTACCATGTTTCCCCTTTTTCTCATACTAGCTTACCCTTTCATTCATTCATTCATTCCATATCCAAATTCTTTACCATGTCTTCTCAGTCACTCAAATCTACCCCACTCTACCTCTTCTCTCTACCTCACACACCTTCTTCTGTTATTTTCAAAAATAAATGCTACCACCAAAACAGAATTTGGAAATTAGCATTCAAAGCAATAGTTATATTTTGTCCAACACATATTTAAAATATAATATGCCTATTCCGGGAAAAAGTACAAGGAAATTTTCTAATGACATCTTTTTATTATTCTTGTATGCATTTCCTATTTGTTAAAATTAGTAGAGACTACAGAATTTGTTGACCTTTCTGCCATATATCTGTAAACAAACATGATAATAAATTAGTTTTTCAAAGGATAAAAACATTTTCAGATATCAACATATGGTTAATTCATTAGTTATAAGAATAATTTATAATGTTAAATATGACACACACTTATATGTTAAAGCAATTTTTGTAAAAAGTTTAGCTTTGAAAACTACCTCCACCTTTCATACATTTTCATTCCCTAATTCTTCTATTTTCTCCTTATCCTAATGAACAGCAGTCATCAACTCATATTGCATATACATGCAAGATAATATAAGTATATTCCTTCATAGCTAATACCAATGCCATTTTCTGGATCCATCAGTACGTGAACTTGCACACAGCAATATAAATAATAAATAATGTTTCCCATAACCAAGCATTCACATTGCTTGAATAATAAAGCAAGGAAAAGTTAAGTTACATCATGGGAATAACTTTGGGCATGAGCCTACAAGATTCTGAACACTCTCAGCACCCACTGATAGTATATTTTCACCACTTTACAGGATCAGGCCTAATATTGCCAGAAGTACACCATATTGCAAAATATCTACAACTGTTTTAACACACAATAAATTTGGATTAGATTATAAATAGTAGTTGATTGAAACATAATATGACCGCCCAAGTTTTAAGCTAGTAGGGGGGAAAATACATCATCCGGGAGCAAACGAACATATCACGTTTTTGGGGAGGTTGTTTTTGGTTAAACTATGTATTTACCATAGCTTGGAAATGATTTCAAGTACTTTTTAAGAAGATTTCAAGACTCTCTAAATTTTGTTCTAATTCACATCACTCCTGCAGGAAAGCCATCTTTACACCATGAAAAAAATAAAACTTGAGTTAACGCAACATTTAAAAGGAAACTTTCTACACTATATATTTTGGAGTGAAATATTTCAAAACCTGCTTTACGTAAAGTTAGCTTGCAATGCTGATTTTGATAATATAACAACATTCCATTTGTTACTCAGTTACTATTCCAAATGTATTTTCAACTTGCTTTATACTGTAGAGTCTTTTATGCTGTAAACACATTGGGCTAGATCCTCATCTGGTGCAAACTGTCATAGCATTGAAGTCAAACAGGCAAAAGAAATAACCAGGTCAATGTAGCATGAATTCAATCTCACATGTCCTCAGCCCCAAAACTACTCTGAATAAAACTAAATTTTAGGTGCTTTCTTGTGGGAGCGGAGTTAAATGTTAAGGAAGGTTGACATGAAGAGAAGTTGCAAGAGGAAGAAACAACTTATGCTCACTTGCTACATTACGCATCCATTTTTCACTTGTACCTTTATTATAGATATAACAGAGGAACTAAAGATTAGGAAGGATAGCAGAGATACCTCAGAGAACAAAAAGCAAAACTGCCAAGGAGAAGAAAGAATTAAACAAAGACTAGCTATCTGTTGGAAAAAGACCGAGAAGCGGTCTTGCATTTATCTGCTGTTGGCATCTTCTCCATCTTTACCAGCTGAAATAGCTATTATTAAGAGATAGAAAGACATATTTCTGGTGGAAATATGTTTTAAGGATGCTGCTGACTTATCCATCTGGATGTTGTTTGTGATGAGACAGACTGACCCAGACCATACAGCTGAAAGGACACTAAGGCCCAGATTTTTAAAGGTATTTAGGTGTTGCCATGCTCAATATTGCTTGGCCTAACTGATTTAGGAGGCTAAATCATTTTCAAAAGGGATTTAGGCATTTAGGAGCCAAAAATCCCATGGACAGTTGATAGGATTTAAGCATTTAGGAATTCTGAAAATGAGAGTCTCCTAAATCAGTTAGATTTTGCATTGCTTAGCACAGGAATGCCTAAATACCTTTAAAAATCTGGGCCTAAAAGCTTATCTGTTTTCCTAATTAACAGGTTCCTCTGAACATAACATTTTAAAGGTCTTTGACATTATGACAGGGTCTATTTATATCACATTTGTGAGTTTGAGTGTAAAGACTTAAAGGTATATTTGAGATCTGAGCTCATGCCAGCATAAAAGACCATTAATAGCCTAAGAAAAAACAAACTCCTTTGCCATTGCAAAAAAAGGGTCAGATTCCACAATTAAGGCATGAACTTCACCCATTCCTCTGGTTGATGCAATTGACAATACTCCAGATAAATAGTGTAACCCTAAAGTGTTAACAGTTTCAAAGATGACACCAAAATTCTCTGAAAGGCAAATGAACCATGAAAAAACATGAACCAGTCAGTTCTTCTGCTTGGACTTAATCATTCTGGGCCATTCATAAAAGGAACTACAAAGGCCATTTTATCAGGACACTAACTTCAATTCTTACAAACAAAATGATAAAATATTGTAGGCCAGTTGTGTGAGATTATGTGCAGGGTTTAATTATCTTTTTTGACAAAGTGAGCAATGAGTTTGGACATTTTTAAGGCCCTTCTACAAGTAGGCAAATCATCATGTGCTGGCTATCTAGCAATCCAAAAAGATGTTTGAAAACTTGGAAAGGTGAATTTCCTTGTGCAAGACCTTTGACTCAAAACATGGAATTCTTGCCCACTTTAGAGCTACAAAGCTGAATATTCTAATAGATTTTAACAATTTATCAACTTTCACCTTTCTGACTGAAATTTTCTAGGTCTGACCTGTGCCTAAAAATGTACAGTATTTAGAAAGTTTGAGCAACAGTGGTCCAGCTGTTTTCAAATGAGATAGATAGGATAGATAAGGATACCACATATGAAACTCAATAGCACATATCAAAAGATATAACTTCAAAGTATCTATTAGTATTCATGAACAAATAAAACAATAATTCAGGTACTGATAATTTAGGTAGAAGGAGCTCTATGCTACACTATGTAAAAGATCCAGGCTGGAAGGCAAATTCATGACTGCCAAACAAGACTCCAAAATGTGAGTTGTGTTGCTTCCATGGCTACCAACCCAAAGAGTGGTATTGATGGTAGACTTTTACAAAGCTTATTGAATCCTGAATAGATCAAGTTCAACAAGTACCTGGCTGTGTCATTAATGGATAGCATGAAGGGGAAGGAGGTATGAAAGAAATAATCCTATCAAACCTGGCCATATCTAAGAAACCAGTAATATTTTCTAATGCATAAGCAAATCTAAGTGCAGCTACATTCCAATACCTTTGATTTCCCTCCTTCTCAAAATGAAAATTCACCCCAATTTTCTTCAACTAAACCCCTCAACTTCTATTTGCTGTCATTCTGAGGAGTGGATGGGACTCACCTGTGAACTGCTCACCAACAACTCTCCTAATTCAGCCAATGGCAATCATGTTTACATATGGCATGGCTCTTCCTTACATTGTAATGTACGGGGGGGGACACACACACAGAACTATAAGTCGTGATAAAAATCACCATTATTATTTTGGTTCATGTTGAGTCTCTTTCCTCCATCTTGTGTCTGTATTTTGCCTACTTAGATTGTAAGCTCTTCATGGCAAGAGATCTTTTTTTCTGGATGGTTACATGCTTAGCGCAGATTGTGCATGAAAACACATAAAAATAATTTGTTTCCTATAACAGAACCAGTGATGTAAATATAATAGGTTAATTCCCCTTTGTGATGTTGGGTACCAAAAAAAAACTCAACAAGATTCAAATTATGAATTATAACCTTTTGGTTTTTTTATACACTTACGACTAAGACTTCATAGACCTCATTACACTAATTCATACAATGGCTTGCAAAGAAAATTTGTTGCCTTTGCTACATCCTCACCACTCCAGTAGTCTCATCAGATAAACTGTGCTCTGAAAGAACTAGAAACCTCAAATACTAGCTGTTAGAGGACTATATAACTAGAATGTCATCTTAAAATTCAGAGTAGCGAATTCATACTATACAGCAGGGGTCGGCAACCTTTCAGAAGTGGTGTGCCGAGTCTTCATTTATTCACTTTAATTTAAGGTTTCATGTGCCAGTAATACATTTTAACCTTTTTAGAAGGTCTCTTTCTATAAGTCTATAATATATAACTAAACTATTGTTGTATGTATAGTAAATAAGGTTTCAAAATGTTTAAGAAGTTTAATTTAAAATTAAATTAAAATGCAGAGCCCCCTGGACCGGTGAGCAGCACCTGGGCAGTGTGAGTGACACTGAAAATCAGCTCGCGTGCCATAGGTTGCCTACCCCTGCCATACAGTATACCAGGGTGGCCAACCTGTGGCTCTGGAGCCACATGTGGCTCTTCAGAAGTTAATGTGCGGCTCCTTGTATAGGCACCGACTCTGGGACTGGAGGCTACAGGCGCCAACTTTCCAATGTGCCGGGGGTGCTCACTGCTCAACCCCTGACTCTGCCACAGGCCTTGCCCCCACTCCACCCTTTCCCCCAACGCCCCCGCCCCTTCCCCCAAACATGCTGTGCCCTCCCTCCTACACCCCAGAGCCTCCTGCAAGCCACGAAACCACTGATCAGGAGTTGTGAGGAGGAAGGGGGAGGCGCTGATCAGCTGCTGGTGGGCAGGAGGCACTGGGAGCGGGGCGGGGGGGGGCCTGCTGACATATTACTGTGGCTCTTTGACAATGTACATTGGTAAATTCTGGCTCCTTCTCAGGCTGGCCACCCCTGCAGTATACCCTCGCTATAATGCCCTTCACAATAGCGAACCTGGTCCCTCAATTCTATCTCCAGCCTTGCCACACTGCAGCAGAGCTCTTTCCCTATAACAAACCCCTGGCTATAACAACCAAATGGCTTAGATCCCCAGGGATTTGTTATAGCGAGGGTGTATTGTATTTAAAATAATGACGAATTCAGAATGCTATGTTTTACCCACAGATTATAGTAATAGTGGTTTAAATATTCAGTATTATTGTACAAACATCACTGTAAATAAAAAACCCTAAACACAACTCATTTAGTCAAAATTATGCTCTAAAAGTTCAACTATTTATTTTAAGACCAATTAAAAATAATCAGCTATGGTATATCTCTACATGCAATGTTTAATAACACACATTTCTTTTACTTCTTAATACCAATCTTAAAATTGGATAAAAGAGAGTGACACTGCTTGAATGGTTTGTATCCATGAAACCACTTTAACTCATTATTAAAGCTGGTAAGCCATTTGACATATGACAACCAATGACAGACAGAATGGATATACTGCTAAGATTTAAATAAAAATAATTAATATTTGATAAATATTTGTGATTGAGTGCTGGGCACTCTGATCACTGCAACTCCAGGTAGTTGCCCCAGAGCACATCTGACCATGGGAACTGATCCCAATTGATAGACTGGGATAGGCTGGATGGAGTTAAAAGGCTAATTAACTCATTAGCACAGATGGTACAAAAGTCACAGGAAGTGCGACCAGGAGGAGGAAAGTGAGAGTTGAGTGAGAGAGAAAGAGAGCTAGGCTTGTAGACAAAGCCATGAGAGATTTCTCCCCTTCTTGGCTCAAGAGCCGAGGGCTCCATGTTATTGTTGGTATGAGGTGACAGAATGAAAAGGTGGTGGAAAAGAACACTGTAAACATGTTGAACCAAGTGTTTTACCCGAAAGTCTCTGAACCGTTTTGGGGGATAGAAATAGGTAGGACTGAGTCTGCCCTGCCACACTGTTCTTTAGAAATGAATCCCTGACAGCACAGCATTACTGACAAATACACATTTTTACTATGAAGAATATTCTTTCAGATAAACGTGTAAAGAATAAATCAAATTATAACCTTATCCTTGTGCACTGCACTTCTTCCTTGTATTACTGTTATTTTTATTGTACAAATAATCCCTGCCAACATAACTTCCACATCTGAATTTTCACCCATTTTGTTGTTTTAAATGTGTCAAGGACACTGAGTTTCAAAGAATAACAGACATAATATAAGTATCCTCAAATCATTTTCACTGCAAAAAATATGAAATAAACATGTCAAAATTATCTCTGGCTATTCTCCAGGACCAGCTGTGACGCTCAGACAAAGTTATCCCTGGGAACATTTTTCTTGCTCTGTAGGCCTCCAACTTTTCTTTCGATTTGTTAAAGAATATGTATCTTGCTAATTCATTCAGCAAGATCTCAAGCTGAACACAACTGGACCAAATTAGTACTTTGATAAAAAATAACTAAGGATGTCCAAGGTGCTGAAAATGCTAGGTGCTCATGATTTGATAGACAGGACCTTTACCTCCAAGTCCTGAGAACTATGTTAGGAGACAACTTGCTAGTTACAAATTCCATCTTTCAGACCGATAATGTCAGGAACAAGGGTCTGCAGCACAGCTAATCTCCAAACAGTCTCATCAGTACAGCTGGTCTGCTGCAGGCTACGTGACTGGTCAAGCTCCATTGTTCGCTGGAGGGACCAGCAGCTCGCAGGCTGCTCAATGCTCATGCCCACTGCTTTTCCTGCTTCTGTGTTACTTTGCTCCAGCCTTGCACCCAGCCTTGCCTCTGTCCTGCCCCAGCCTTGAACTCTCTTGCCTGCTCCCCTGCTCATTCCAGTTCCTGACCTCCAGTTTGACCACTGGCTCCAGCTTCTGACTACTGACTCTGGCTTGACCGCTGGCTCTGGGATCTAGCTTCTGATCTCCAGCTTGACCCTTGGCTCCAGCTTTCAACTACTGACACTAGTCCTTGGCTCATGACGCCAGCTCCAACCACTAAGCCTGATGCCTGCTCTGACCACTACACTAGACCACCCTCACCACGATCAGCTGATAGATAAAACCAAAGTGCCACTTCTAGTGATTAAGTCTCACAGGTAACTCTACTTCCCACTAATGGTATTAGACCCTCCATTTTGGCCAAACTAAAACTTTAGCAATTATGTTCAGACTTCATAAACTCCCCCGGTAGTTTCAGTTAGATATAATATGATTCACTATTGTCATAAATTGTTACCACATTTCACATGAGATAGTAAATAGCTCATATCTAGTTTAATTTGTAAAGCACATCATGATCCTTCAAGATTTAAAGATTTGCAGAAACGTATGAGATTATTATGCTATTTGCTTTCAGAGAAGACCCAGTTCTAAAAGCACTATTAATGTGGACAGATGTCCAATATAGTCTTCATAATCTCAGTTCATCCTAAAAGTGGCCAATGGCATCAAATATTAGGAAATGAAGATTCAGAAAAAAAAATGGCACCTTTGAGTTTATTTGGATTTGATTCAATTCTCAAAGCAGTAATTTCCTCCAAAAACAATACGGCAGCTGTCAAGTAATCCATAGATAACAGTCCCTCTTAGAATCCCAGACAGGGTCCTGTTCTTTACACTATAGTTCAATGGAATATGGTATATAGATGAATCAATACTCCTCTAGATCTGTTTCTTCTCCCACCACGTGTTTCAACTCTCTCACAGGGCACTCACACAAAACATCTAATTATTGCAGAAGAGTCTCAGATTGATCACTTTAGAAGTTGGCTATTCTCTTCTCACAACATCCTATCACCACCCAGTTAGTTTGGTCTTCAAAACATCAGACTAAATAGAAACACCTTGATGTCAACAGAAGAGGCTGTTCCTGGTTTATTTATTTTATTTTTATTAGATTTTTAAAATATGCCTCACAAACCCTGAGGCGCTTCAACCAATTTTTAAAGCATATACACACATTTTTCAGCTTCTCAGTAAGATTCCATGCTCTCTACGAGCTATAAAGAAAAGAAGACAAATCAAAGAAGTCAGTGGAACATTTAAAAATCTAGAGAAGATACCATCTACCACCACAGATCAAACATCTATGTCCACATTACTGGAAAAGAATTAGCTCATGTTTTCTGGAAGGTTTAATAAATGATTTTTTCCCCCCGCGGGGAGGGAATCGAAAATTCAAGATTGCAACATGGCAAATCAGAGCTTAGATACTCCTTGGATGTTAAACCTACTCCTAAAGGATGCCCATAGGATTGTCCCTTCTTGGTTGCTTTTAGAGCATGTTGTAAAGTGTATGTTAAGTTTCACTATCACCATTTTCAAGCACTCTTTTGTTTTTGCTTTTTATTTTAATATTTGTAAACATTTCTTTTCTATTCTTTTGATCAATTGGGACTTGGTTCTCTGTTTGGTGGGGTGGTTTGCCTGATGTCTTTTGGGCTCATCATTCTATATAATCTTTTATATCATCTGATAGAGCTCCATTTCAGTTTTGGAGTCAGATTTTAAGGTCAGAAGGGACCATCATGATCATTTTAATCTAATTTCCTGCATAACACATGTCAAAGAACCTCACCCAATAATTTCTGCATCAAGCCCATAACTTGTTTAACCTTTAGAATATCCTTTAGAAAGAGAGACAGTCTTGATGTAGAAACTTCAAATAATAGAAAATCCACCACATTCTTTGCTAAATTGTTTCAATGGGTAATTAACCTCACTGTTAAAAAATTCTGCCTAAAATTATCCACCTATTAGATCTCATGCTTTTTTTCTGCTACATTAAAGAACCATCTAGCATCAGAAATCTCTTCCCCCGTAGGTACTTACAGACTGAAAAAAATCACTACTTAATTTTGTCTTGGATATATTAAATAGACGGAGTTTCTTAAATCTCTCACCATAAGGCATATTTTCCAGATAACAAATCATTTTTGTAGCTCTTCTCTGAACACCTTCCAAAATCCTGTCACCATTCTTTTTGAAGTGCAAACTTTGGACCTGTACACGATATTCTAGTAATGGTGATGCTGTACATAGAGGCAATATCACCTCCCTCTGGGTAATCTCATCTACAAACAAATTTAACTACCCTCTCTATTCTGAGGACTCACAGATCCATCTCTCTATTCCAGACTCATGGATGTCTAGCCATTAGCACAAGCGCAACATGGCTAAACAGAGCTCTTAATCTTTCCCTCCATGCCCTTCCTACCACCTCCTTTCTCGATCACTGTTGATATCACCATCCTGCCTGTCATTCAGCATGGGTGTCATCTTCAACTCGGACCTTCTTGAGATCCTCACATCCAGCTATGCTTAAATCTTGCCAATTCTTTTTATACAACATCTGTAAGATCTAGCCTTTCCCATCCATTCACACAGCTAAAACTTGTATCCAGGCTCTCACCATCTCACCTTTCAATTACAGCAACATCCTTTTCTCTGCCCTTGACAAATGCAATCTTGCCCCACTTATATCCATTCAAAATCCTGCAAAGATAATTTTCCTAGCCCATCGCTTTGACCATGTCAGCCCTCTCTTTGCAATCCCTCTACTGGCTTCCCCTTCTCTATCACATCAAACATAAGCAACTTGCCTTCACTTTCAAAGCCATTTATGGCCAATCTCCATCCTACCTATCATCTCTCATTTACTATCAAGATATCAACTCCTGCCTCATCATCCCCTTAACAATTTTTCAAACGAGCACCTTCACACTTCCTCCCATGCTGCCTCCCATTCATGGGTGGAGTTTCCCATAAACATCTGCAAAGATACTTCATTCTACTTCAAACACTCCTTAAAACGCTTCTTTTCCACAATGTCTATAAAAAAAACTTGACAATGGTTGGACCGTTGTATGTGGAGGCCATTGCTAACCATGCTGACCAATATTCTCGTTTCCTTATACTCCTTACCTAGACTGTCTGTATCTATCTTCAGTCTCATTTTATACTTAGACGATAAGTCCTTGGGGCAGAAATCATCTTCTTATTCTGTGTCTGTATAACACTTAACATAATAGAATCATAGAATATTAGGGTTGGAAGAGACCTCAGGAGGTCATCTAGCCCAATCCCCTGCTCAAAGGAGGACCAACACCAACTAAATCATCCCAGCCAGGGCTTTGTCAAGGCGGGTGCTTCACCACCCTCCTAGTGAAATAGTGTTTCCTAATATCCAACCTAGACCTCCCCCACTGCAACTTGAGACCACTGCTTCTTGTTCTGTCATCTGGCACCACTGAGAACAGCCTAGCTCCATCCTCTTTGGAACCCCCCTTCAGGTAGTTGAAGGCTGCTATCAAATCGCCCCTCACTCTTCTCTTCTGCAGACTAAATAACCCCAGTTCCCTCAGCCTCTCCTCGTAAGTCATGTGCCCCAGCCCCCTAATCATTTTTGTGCCCTCTGCTGGACTCTCTCCAATTTGTCCACATCCCTTCTGTAGTGGGGGGACCGAAACTGGACAGTGTCCAGGGATATGACTAGGGTTCCTACACACTACAGTAATTTAAATAATAATGCATAATAATAATACTTTATATTCCCCTGCTTATATTTCCAAGGATCGCATACATTATCTCAGCTATAGTATGAGCTGATGTTCAATTGGTTACTACCATGGCCCTCAAGTCCTTTACAAAGTCACCAATTTCCAGGATACAATTCTCCATCTTATAAATGAGATCTACATTCTTCGTTCCTAGATTAAATTATCTTGCATTTGGGTGTATTAAAATGAATGTTGTTCAAATAAGACACCTTACCAAGCAGTTCATGTCAAACTGTATAACAGACTTGTTCCCATCATTTTTTTTTATCACTCCACAATTTTTGTGTCATCTACAAGTTTTATCAGCAAGAATTTCATATTTCCTTCAACTCTTTGATGAAAATATTGACTAACATTGGGACAAGAACAGATCCCTACGGGACCCTACTAGATATATCTCCATTGGATGACAACTTCCCCATCTACAATTGCTTCTTATAACTTATCAGTTAACCAGTTTTTTTAATATATTTGCTATGGACTGCATTGATTTTGTATAGTGCTATTTTTTAATCAGAATGTCATGTGTGCATAAGTAAAAATGCCTTACAGAAGTCTGTCAACATAATATCAACCAAACTTCACTGCATTAAAAGAGTTCTTTGATAAGACCTATTTTCCATAAAACCAAGTTGATTAGCATCAATTATGCTGCCACTCTCTCTCTTTACTGATTGCATTTCATATCAGTCTTTCCATGATTTTCCTGCAGATCAATGACAGGCTATTTGGCCTATAGTTACCTGAGTCATCCCTTTTAGACTTTTTGAATATTGGCACATTAGCCTTTCTACAGTCCTCTGGACCTTTCCCAGTGTTCCAAGACGGTTTAAAAATCAACATTAATGATTCAGAGAACTCCTTGGTCAATTGTCTTACTAGCCATGGTTGCCACTCCTGCAGATTTAAAAATTTTTAATAGCTGCTGATTAACATCCTTCCTCATTACTGATGGGATTGAAAGTATTTCATCATCACTGTAAAATATAATACACCATCCTACCTCTTTCTGAATAAAAACAAATATTTATTGAATACTTATGCCTTTTCTGTATCATGATTGATAATTATACCATCCTTGTCTAATATCGGACCTATAACAGACAGGATTTTGTCTTGCTGACACACACACACACACGCACACACAGTCCTTATTGTCCTTAATTTTAAGGATCATAGATTTTTATTGACACCTTTAGCTTCCCTTACCGATTATTTCCTAACTGCTTTGTATGCATTGCTATCAGCTTCTCCAGTTTTTCCATTTTTCAAAATTATTTATTTTATTTTGTATTGGTACTTTTCACCACACCTCTTAACCAGAATGTTTTTTTAACCAAAGAAGCCTTCTTTCATAACTCAAAGAGCATATTTTTGGGAGTATCTAATCTCTCTTGTGCATCTGCAGAGTAACATTCTATGCATGCAGTTGTAGCTCCATAAGACATTTCCAAGGCCTCCCTTGTGACACTTGACATTTTCCAATTCACATTTGAATCTAAATTTGGGGCACTGCATTATGTGCTCAATGATCTGGATGCTCTCACCACAGTTACACGAAGGGGAGTTCTTTGATTTTCCACTTCTGGCTCAAGTAGCCACATTGTTCATGGTTTGTTCAGATGTGGTTCAATGAAGTCCAACGTCTGTGTGACCAGCTGAAACCAGGAGGGCAGCTTCTTGGGTTAGTAATAACGTGCTTGTTTGGAATGGTAGATGAAATCCAGACACTTTGCCATTCCCTGGCCAGATCCAGAGACATGAGGTGGTCACTTGTGGAACACAGTGGTTTTTAGGATCACAGGGGTACCCATGTTAGTCTGGATCTGTAAAAAGCAACAGAGGGTCCTGTGGCACCTTTAAGATTAATAGATGTATTGGAGCATAAGCTTTCGTGGGTGAATGCCCACTTCGTCGGCTGCATGTAATGGCATAGTGGTTTTTGTGATTTCAGGCATTGTTGGGAATGTAGCCGGATGGAAAGTTCTGCACAGTCTTCAGCGTGTTTAAGTTCTCATGCTCTGGCTATATTTCAGCTGACAGCTGTATGTTCAATGTTTGCTAATACAAAAAGCCACGCTAAAGTTGTTGATTTTAAAGTTCCCATGATGATTCACGTGGTCTGATTCAGTTGCCTAGCCACAAGATGGGTGCGGGGTGGAAGAGGACAACCTTCACACAGTCTACCCTGTTAAGTGGGAAACCACAACTAATGTCATCAAACCAGTAAGTGAATGTCAACTGTCGACCTCCTGGTCAAAAGAGCACAAAGTAAGCGTACCTTTTCAGGGTTTCTAATAAAGCATTCTTCACTAATTTCCAATTATCATTCACATTTGTATGTTTAAACATTTCCTGACACTTAATTTTGCTCTGAATTGTTTTCAGCTTTGGAAAATTAGGCCATTACTAGTTAAGACTATATTCTGTTTGCACATAGCAAATGAAATTAGATTATGATCACTTGCACCTATGCAACCATCAGTTGTTAGTTCAGTGATCAATTAATCTTTATCCATCAGAACAATGCAGAATTACCCCTAGTGGAGTATAATATTTTTGTATTAGAAAGTTGTGTGATTTTTAGAAAATCTATGGACGTTTCACCAGTGGCAGCATGAGACCTCTAGCATGTGTTTCCCATACTGAAATCCGCATAACACGTTTTTTCTTCCTATACATTACAAATAGATGTTTAAGTAGCTGCTCATCCTCTTCCACTGTGTCATGTGGACATCTATAGCAGATCCTCACCAGTACTCTGTCTTGTGATTTATCAGTTAGCACACTGATCCGTATGCATTCTAGGTCCTGTTCTTCTGAATTTTCAGCACCTCCTAAGGGTTCATCTACACTTCAAGCAAGAAGTATAATTTCCAGTTCGAGAAGATGATTGCACTAGCACGCTACAAACAGTTTAGATCTAGAAAAAAAGTCCTGAAATGAAATGTAATACTATTGAAAGTCTTCATTAAAAAAAAAAAAAAAATGTTTCCTTTGAGGCAAGTTTTCTTCTATGAAAACTTCATTGCCCTTTTCAATAATATATATATATATATAAAAAGAATTTAAGATATATTTTGTAAAGTTGATCCCAGTTTTTAGGATCTATATTGATATTGATGGTTGCCTTGCTCCCAATCTTTGCTATCATCTTGTGCAAGAGAAAATAAGATTTAGTCCTGTTTTATGTGCCAAAAATTCACCCCCCATCCCTTTTTGGGGGGTTTTGAGGGGGGAGGAGGAATGAAGGAAGGGGGCCACAGTGGCTCATTAGTGCCAAAGACATTTATCACCTCTCTCTTGTGGATATTTTTTACCTGTATAAATTTGCTTAATTTATGGAAGCCTCTTGATACATAGCATGTAAATGTCAGCAATCATGCTAGAATCTTTCATATTTCTATTTAAGGTTAACCTGCTTCAGTGCTGATGACAAAGCTCCACTCTCAATTCCACTGTCCTTAAGTTAATGTTGGTTTTCCTCTTGGCGAATGCTTAGTTGCATGAATGACAACTGTCTTTATAGAGGCTGAATAGGTAAAACCTCCCAAAAATAAGTTTCCACATTTTGACTACTTTGTGCCAGATAAATGTATTATTTATAAGGATTTCAGAATGAGCTGCTTTCTTCACATATTAAACTAAGTCAAAAGTACAGTATCTGAAAACCTACAGAAGAAAGACCAAATTCATTTATAAGGTTAAATGGCTGAACGTCTTTATAATTGTTTCTGTAATGCAAACTTTTGTACAGATCAATTTTATAAGTAGTTGAGGAACAACATTTACAAATTTAACCCTTTTATTTTAAATTGAAAATATTCTATAGAAAGCACAATACTTACTAAATTCAATACCACACTAGACATCAAAAATGAAACTCTCCCTCCAGAAAGCAGCCATAAATATGTACCATATGGATTTCATAGCATATAAATCATGAAACAATTAATAAACTCTTTAAATTGTTTTAGAGTAGGCTCCCTAAAAAGACAAACTAGTACTAAAGCTCAAGAACTATACAATATGGAAAAAGGAAAGTAATAAGTGATTGAGAGAGGAAAAATTAGAAAGATATTAATAAAAGTCAAGAAAAAATTCAGGAGTAGGACAAACTAAATATATTGTTAATGAGAAAAAGTGAGTTTCATTCTAAGGATTTCTCAGAAGACAGTTTATAAAGGATCTGAGTTTTTTTCTACATAGTCCTTTCAGTTTACCATTACCTCCTGCACTCCTTTCACATAGCAAAATACTTTTTATAAGTACAACATTCCAGGCAGCAAGTATTTGTAGAGATTTGTATTTTGTAAACACACACACACACAATTTAAAAAAGTACAAAGATACTTTGTAAAAAAAGTAAAAAAGAACCAGATAACTGTAAAATTTCTGAAACTATTTTTTCTTCTCAAATGTCAAAAAGAACACAAGATTTATTTTTCTTTGGCACAGAAGAACGCCTGGACACTCAAGACTAACATTGTTCTTATCTTTTTATTTAGCCTCTAACTTTTATTTATTTATTTATTTATTTTTAAGGCATACCCTCTAATTCAGAGGCGGGCAAACTTTTTGGCCCGAGGGCCACATCAGGTTTCGTAAATTGTATGGAGGGCCGGTTAGAGGAGGGGGTTGTGACCCAGCCCCCACTTCCTATCTGCCCCCCTGCCCCA
>NW_020664462.1:27373006-27374881 GCF_002925995.2 Terrapene triunguis | reverse complement strand
ATCTGAAATCCTTGATTCCCAATAACATGCCAAGTCTCAGTACACAGAAAATTTCCCAACTGGACAATAGAAAACTAAGACTGTAAAGGAGCTATTTTAATCAGTACACTGGCATTTTTTCTGCAGTTTCTGAAATTGAACTAATGTAAATTATTAACCTGACCACTACTGAAGTTGGCATGCCCTCTTCTTCAATTAGAGAATCTGGATTCTGGTAGCAAAAACTCAATAATGATCAGTGAGTGATTCCCTTGAGAAATGAGTATGAAGGAAGCAAGTAAGAGTATGAGGTTCCTGATTCTGCATGAGATGATGTTACAGATATAGTAGAATCATTTTGCTATTTGCTTGCTGTCAGTGTTTGGAGTTTAGTTAGAAATAAGAGTTGCTTGGGGTCTTGACAGTTAAACTGATGTGAAAGTTAATAAACAAAATACACTGGATATATTGATGAGATAATGGAGAGCAAGGGTGTTTACAGACTAGTTTTTAAAAGAGGTAAGACACTGCCCACCTAGTATCTTGTTCAACACTTTTTCTTCGTTAAAATCCAGAGAAGCAGTAAGCAGAAAGCAGATTTTGTGAGGCTGGAAACATGTCTACTGGAGTGTGCAAACTTCACAAAAACTGTTCAGAAACAGAAAAAAACAGAGCTGTCAACATCTTGAGGATCAACGGCAGACCCATGACACTGATGGCACAGCCTTTCTTTTAGCTTCACATTGTAAAATAAAACATTGCAGTCTGAAATGTGAAACAAAAATGAACTCATGCACAAGATTAAATTATTTAAGGATAAAGGGCAAAGACCTGCCTCCCTCCACTGGTATGGAGTGTCTCAAGTACAGCAGAAAGGCTATATTTCCATTGCATGGGGTGAAAGTGGAAGAAGCAGGCTATAAAAGGGCAACCTTCTTTACACCCTTTAATACTAAGGGGAAAAAATGTACCTCAGTAGCTCTGAGACTATATGAGAAAAAACACTCTGCATCTTCTTTTTTACAGTCAAGGGGATCCTACTCACTACCCATTAACCTCAAATGTAGCAGTACAGAAATGAGAGCAATGGTATCTCAAATATGAAGGTCCCAGGCCACATAAGGCTTTATATATCAAAACCAACACCATAAACTCCACCCAGAAGACAAAAGACAGCCAATCCTGTACACGTGGATCATCATGGCAGGTCTGAGTCTGATGGAAGCAAATGTCTGGGTTGCTGTGATGGAACTGGGCATTCTTGCCACCATGTTATTTGGCTTTCCATCATCATTTTCCATCATCGTCTAGGACAGTGGTCACCAACTTGTCAATCACAATTGACTGATCAATCCTGGAGCCACGGCCAGTCGATTGCAATCTCCGGGCCACTAAAAGTCCGGCAGTGCAGCAGGGCTCAGAGGCTGCCTCCCTGACGTGGCCCCATGCCGCTCCATTGGCCAATGGGAGCTGCGGGAGCGGCACTTGCAGGCACGGGCCGTGCAGAGACCTGCTCCCCTCCCTGTCCCCCACAGGGGCCGCACGCAGAGACGTGCCAGCAGCCAGCTGCTTCCTGGAGCAGAGTGGGGCTACGGCAGGCAGGCAGCCTGCCTGAGCCCCGCTGTGCCACCGACAGTAAGCACCTTCCGGCTGGAGCCTGCACCTCACACCCCCTCCTGCACCCCAACTCCCAGTCTAAAGCTCCCTCGCAGACCCTGCACCCCCTCCCACATCCCAACCTCCTGCCCCAGCCCAGAGCCCCCTCCTGCACCCAAACTCCCACCCAGAGCCCACACTCCTCACCCTCTCCTGCACCCTAACACTCTGCACCAGCCTGGAGCCCCCTCCTGCACCCAAACTCCCTCCCAGAGCTTGCACCCCTCACTCCTGCACCCC